>NW_023604295.1:96982961-97469891 GCF_014898055.3 Talpa occidentalis
GACTAACGAGGAGATCAAAGAAGAAATTAAAAATTCTTTGAATTGAATAACAAGGAGGACACTAATATCCTAAATGTATGGGATGCAGCAAAGCAGTAATAAGAGGAAAATATTAGCAATAGAAGCTCACATCAAAAACAAGAAAGAAATCAAAGAAACAACCTAATCTCGAAGCTCAGAGATCTAGAAAAAGAACAACAAAAAAAAACCAAAACCAGTAGAAGAAAAATAATAAAACCAAAGCAGAATAAATGAAATTGAAACTAAAAAAACAATCCAAAGATCAATGAACAAGAGCTGGTTCTTTGAAAAAATCAATACAAATAGACAACCCCTAGCCAGGCTCACAAAGGAAAAAGGGAAAAAGCACAAATAAGCAGGATCATAAATGAAAGAGGAGAAATCACAACGGACACAGCAGAAATCAAAGAATAATCATAACTACTTATGAACAGTTATATGGAAACAAGTTCAACAATCTAGAGGAGATGGACAAATTCCTACAACTCTACAATCACCCAAAGCTAGATAAAGAAGAAATAGAACACCTAACAGACCAATTACAAGCAGCGAAATTGAAATGGTAATCAAAAACCTCCAAAAAACAAAAGCCCAGGACCTGATGGATTTTACAAATGAATCCTACCAAAGCATTCAGAGACGAATTAGTGCCTATACTTCACAAACTCTTCCAAAAAATTGAAAGGAAGGAACAACTACAAACACGTTCTATGAAGCCAACATTACACTAATACCAAAACCGAATAAGGACAACACAAAAAAAGGAAAACTACAGGCCAATCTCCTAATGAACACTGATGCAAAGATCCTCATAAAAATTTTAGCTATCAGAATCCAACAATGTATCCAAGATAATTCACCACAACCAAGTAGGATTCATTCCAGGGACACAAGGATGGTTTAACATCCGAAAATCAATCGTTATCCAATACATCAACAAAAAGAAATATAAAAACCATATGATAATATCAATAGATGCTGAGAAGCTTTCGACAAAGTGCAACACCCATTCATGATAAAAGCCTTGAAATTCTTGGGATACAGGAACATACCTCAACATCATAAGGCCATCTATGACAAGCCAACAGCCAGTATCATCCTCAATGGTGAAAAGCTGAAAGCAATTCCATTAAGATCTGGAACAAGACAAGGATGTCCACTCTCACACATGCTTTTCATATAATACTGGAAGTCCTAGCCAGAGCAATAAGACAAGAGAAAGACATCCAAGGAATCCAAATAGGAAAAGAAGAAGTCAAACTATCACTATTTGCAGATGATATGATAATATACATAGAGAACCCAAAAAGTCCACAGAAAAACTAATTCAACTCATCAATCAGTTCAGTAAAGTGGCAGGATACAAAATCAACACGCAAAAGTCAATAGCCTTCCTATACACAAACAATAAATCTGAAGAAGAAGAAATCAAAAAAACATCCCTTTTTTATTGAAACAAAAAAAATCAAATATTTGGGAATAAATCTAACAAAAGAGGTAAAGGACCTATACAAAGAAAACTATAAAACACTGTTAAAAGAAATAGAAGAAGACACAAAGAAATGGAAAGACATCCCCTGCTCATGGATTGGAAGAATAAACATTATTAAAATGGCCATCCTTCCAAAAGCAATATACAGATTCAATGCTATTCCAATCAAAATTTCAATGTCATTCTTCAAAGAAATAGAACAATTATTGATGAAATTCATATGGAATCACCAAAAACCCCGAATAGCCAAAGCTCTACTGAAAAAAAAAGAAGGGAATGGAGGCATCACACTCCCAGACTTCAAACTCTACTACAAAGCCATAATCATCAAAACTGCATGGTATTGGAACAAGAACAGACATACAGACCAATGGAATCGAATAGAAAATCCAGAAATAAACCCATAGATTTATGGTCAACTAATCTTTGACAAAGGAGCAAAGACTATGCATTGGAGCAAAGAAAGTTTGTTCAATAAATGGTGCTGGGAAAACTGGGTTGCTACATGCAAGAGAATGAAGCTTGACCACTACCTCACACCATACACAAAAATCAACTCAAAATGGATTAAAGAACTAGACATAAGACCTGAAACCATAAAATACATAGAAGGAAATATAGATGAAACACTACGTGATTTGCATATCAAAGACATCTTTACAGACACATCACCCAAAGCAGTGATAGTGAAGGCAAAGATAAACAGCTGGGACTACATCAAATTAAAGAACTTCTGCACAGCAAAAGAGACAATAACAAAAACAAAGAGAAACTCCACCAACTGGGAGAACATTTTTGCACCCAACACTAATGATAAAGGACTGATCACAAAAATCTGCAAAGAGCTGATGAGACTCAACAACAACAAAGAAAATAACCCAGTCAAAAAATGGGCAGAAGAGCTAAAAAGAAACTTCTCTGAAGAGGGAATGCAAATGGCCAACAGACATATGAAAAAATGTTCAACATCACTTGTAATCAGGGAAATGCAAATCAAAACTACATGAGATACCATCTTACACCAGTGAGAATGGCACATATTAAAAAAACTAGCAACAACAAATGTTGGCGAGGGTTTGGAGAAAAAGGAACTCTCCTGCAATGTTGGTGGGAATGCAAACTGGTCCAACCACTATGGAGAGCTGTGTGGAGATTTCTGGACCTACTAAACATAGAGCTTCCATATGATCCAGCAATTCCACTCCTAGGTATTTACCCAAAGGACACAGAAACATCAATTCCAAAGAACACCTGCACCCCTATGTTTATAGCAGCACTATTTACAATAGCTAAGCTTTGGAAACAGCCCAAATGCCCCAAAATAGATGACTGGATCAAGAAGATGTGGTACATATATACCATGGAATATTACTCAGCATTCAAAAAAGATAAACACATGCAATTTGCAGCAACCTGGATGGCGCTGGAAGGGATCATGCTCAGCGGAATAAGCCAAAAAGAAAAAGAAAAATACCAGATGGTCTCACTCATAGCAGGAATCTAGAAAACTTAAATAAGGGACCAGGAAAATGAATATAAGAAAGTGAAAATCAAAATCAACAAAAAACTATGAACCAGAGACACTTTTTGGGGGGTGGGGAGCGGGAGGGGAGGGATTGGGGTCAGAATGGGGCGTTTGCAATTGTATGGGGGACTATAAAAATAAAATTTATTATTTAAAAAAAATTAATCAAGAAAGCTGACCACGGAATCTGTGAACTGGAAGTTAGATGAGATTATAACAAAAGGAACAATTTAATAAAGCAGTTAAGAGACATGGATTCTATGAACAATAGGCTAAATTCTAACAAATGTCCTGACAAAAATGTGTGGGCAGGGAGAGCGGTCGGGCTGGGTTCCTGAGCACCTGTGCTTCATGCTAAGGAGTATATTACTTTATTTTAGGGCCTAGATGCTAGGATCCACTTCCTTAACAATCTTCTCACATATGAAATTCAGATGATAGGGACATACAGAGCAACATAAGCCCCTACCCCACAGCTTTGAAAGGCAGTCAAAACTGAACTTCATTTCCTGAGGTGAAAAGTTACTGAACCAGGGGTGTGGGAACTATATAAGTGGAGTTCTCAAGACTGATGTGTAAGGGCCTCCCCTAGTGGCGCAGTGCTTGAGCGCTGGGTTGCAAAGCTGCCCACAGCCTCTGCAGTGCCAGTTTGATCCCCGGCCACCGGGTGAGAGTCCCACATGGGGGGCAGACCTCTCCTGCTGTACCAGCTGCTCCCCACAACAGTGTACTTTGTCAGTCTACCTGTTCTGTTCCCCGCTCTTGCTCTGGTGAATTCTCTCACCCTCCCACGCTTCTGACTCTACCCAGTGCTTGTATAAATAAATAAATAAATCTTAAAAAAAAAAAAAAAGACCGACGTATAAGGCCATTAGGCCTCAGGCTACTGTTTTGGAACATTGGAGAGATGAGGTTTCGGCTAGTGCCAACATCAACTTCATGCCAAAGCAAAGATGTCACTCCTATTTCCAAATCTATTTAAGATTTTCTCAGGAGGTCACCAGCACTTTCAAACTGGCAGGGAGAATATAGTGCGTTTTTAGTAGAAGGTGATGGTGACATCTTGGAAGGCAACCACTGGGCTTCTGTCAAAAAGCAATAGCTAACACAGAGTGGCTGAGCACAGGGGAGCAAGGAACACAAAGTTAGCCTGTGTCAAAGAGACCATCCCCATTTGCAAGTGGGTTGAGCAACATTTGGGCAAATTCCCAAAATAATCCTGAAACATTGTCCTAGCAATTTGTGCTTGGAGTGTGTAAATCAAGAATGGCTGGTATCCAGGATATAAATTCATCCATGCGGAGAGGAAACATACCTTTATTACTCTCTGACAACTTGCTGGGTTCCTGGCACCATGCTGCGGTTTTTGCCTATGTAACCAGCTTACATACCAGGTGTTTCATTCTTTCCTACCACTACCTTTAAATAACGCTCTGCCCTGGGCAGATCCCTGAATTTCCAAGTCTTCTTGATGGCCTCATTCTCATGCATTAAAATGTACACTTAATTGGGGGGGGGGGCGTCCAATTGTATGGGGAATATAACCAAAATGAAAATGCATACATTGTGCAAAAACGAAAAATGATGTAAGAATTATATAAAATAAAATATTTTAAAAAAATAAGAAAAAAGGGAAAATAAATAAATAAAATTATGCTAAAAAATATGTACACTTAATTAATCTCTCATTTATGCCAATGTTTCTCCCCCTGCCTGGACTGGTGCTGATCTGCAAAATGCTAAGGATGCCTGGAGGTCAGGTTGGTAGGGTTAACCGGGGATTCAGAGGTTAAGATGGTAAGTCTAGGGCCTCCCTGGTGGCCCAAGGGGTTAAGTCTCAGCACTATGAAGCTATCAGCAGCCATTGCAGCATGAGTTTGATACCTAGCCAGGGAGCTACCTACATGGCACAGCAGACCTCTCCTGACTTGCTCACTGCTCCCCTTAGCAGTGTATTTCAGGGATCTGCGTGTTCTGCTCCCCAGTCTGTCTCTGGTGAATCCTCTCACTGCCCCGCACCTCTTGCCTACACCCCAGATCTTGTATGCATAAATAAATCTTAAAAAAAAAAAAGATGGAAATTCTGCTCTCAGGGAATTGTGTATCTGAGTGCCCTGTCTCCCGTAGGGGTCAGGAAGAGGAACGGATGGGCCAGAGAAGACGAGTCTCACTAATCATCACTTGGAGACTGTTCTTAGGCCCTTTCAGGCTTCCTTCCCAGCTGGGGTTTGTAAACACTGTCTGGCAAGAGGCCCCATGGACAATGACATCCAGGGTCAAAACAATTTTGGAAAAGTCTCATTTAACACAGTGGAACAGGTTTCTCTTAGCAAGACTCCCTGCAGTGTTGGTTCTCGAAGTGTGGTGCCTGGACCAGCAGCTTGAGCATCTGCTTATGTATTGGACTGAAGGTCTGTGTCCCCTCAAAACTTATATGTTGAATCTGTCACCCTCCAATGTGATGGTCTTTGGAGGTGGAGCCCTGGGGAGGTAATTAGGTTTATAGGCAATCATTAGGGTGAGCTCCCCAGGATGGGATTCATATCTTTATAAGAAGAGGAAAGAAGGGAGGGCCTGTTTGCAACTCCTGTGGCTGTAATTCTGAATGATATTGCTCCCTTTACCAGCTTTTTCATAAATGCTGATGGTGCTAAGTCAGTATCCCCTGGTCTGATCAAGTCTCTGGCTTCTAGATATTATCCCCAGGTGCTTGCTTTAACCTGGGCCCTGCACATACACCTGGTCCCTTCACCATAGTCTGAACAGAATTGCTCATTTTATCCTGTCAGATGTTGGTGTTTTTAGTTACAAGAAACAGTTTCCCTCGGTTACCCTAAGGAAAAGGGATTTATACAACTTCCTATGGGCTGAGTGGGTGCCCCCAGCCTCACCCCAAAGCTGGTCTTTCCCTCCTAGTATCTCTGCTTCTCTTTTCACATCTGTAATATCAGCTCCCCTTACTTTCTAGTCCTCTCTGAGTCTTCAGTCCAAACCAAGGCAGACCCAGTGTGATTACTAGAGCAAATTACCTGTGGTGTCAGGATGCCTCTGGGGTCCCCCACAACCCCAACACACAAAGAACAGCCGAGAGTTGTTCCCTGACTGAGCAATTTCTGCTGAGCAGAGAAGCTGGAATGGCCAGGGAATGGGATTGACACCTCAGGGCCATTGGGACCTGCGCCTCCTCCCTGATTCATCACAATGGTGGCTTGCACCTCAGTTGCCACACTAGAGACCTGACTGTCACTCACCACCCGCTGGACACCAGATTGTTCCAGACCTCTCTCTGAACTCTTATTGGAATCTCTGTTCCTCTGATCCAACTACCACCGGCTGTACCTTCATGTCTGCACTTAATACAGGGTCTAACTGTCCTGCTGAAATCCACCTTCTCCACAGGTGCCAAGCTGATTGACATGAAACTAGGATACAGTGGCGCAATCACTCCTCCCTCTGCACTTTTCAGGGGTTTCCTGTCCACAGGGTAGTGTTAGGACTTGGGCCCCTGTGGTCTCTCCATTGTCCATCTCACCAGCCTCATCTCTCACCACTGACGTTTTATCCTGCAGCAGCAGATAAAAGATCCCTTAATAAACTACTCTCCTCTGAGCCTTGGTGCCTTCAATCCTAGTTAGCCACAGCCACCTGCGACTCCCTCTCTTTCTCCTGTAAAACTGCTCATCTTCTGAGACAAAGCATGGGCGGCGTCTCTCTACCCAGTCCTGAAACTCTTTGGGCTCAGTGTCGCGCTCTACATACTCATAATAGCCTCTGAGAAATCTCATTATTGTTACCACCTCTGGCATTATTATCTCTGTGTGTTCTTTCTTTCACTGAACTGAACTCCTTCAGGCAGGAACTGGTTCTTATTTAGCATTTTATCTCCAGTATCAAGCTCAGATGCTGGTACACAGTAGGTAAAAATAAATATTTGGAGGCTGAATGAACGCTAATTATACATAAGACTCTAAGTAAATATGTGTGTTTTGGCTGATTAACAATGATGTCTGTGAAATACTCTTAAGATCCATGTGGAAATACTTCTTAAAAGGCACTACCTGGTGGTGGCCACCCTCACAGATGTGAGGTGATAGAGCAGTTCTGATATGTGTTTCCTGAGGATTAATGCTTTCAGTGTTTTTGCATGTACCTGCTTTCCCTGTGTGTATCTACTTTGGAGAAGTTAAAAAAAAGAAGATGACAAAAGGTACTGGTGAAGATATAGAGAAATAGGAGCCCTCTTATACTGTTAGTACAAAATGGTGCAGTTACTATGGGAAACAGTATGGAGGCACCTGGAAAAAAAAAAAAAACTATTTCACTATCCAGTAATTCCACCTCTGAGTGTATATCCAAAAGAGTTGAAGTGAGGATGTCAAAGAGAGACTAACACTCCCATGTCCATTGCTGCCTTATTCACAATCACCAACACATGGACAAGAAAGAAGATGGAGAGAAAGAAAACCCAGCACTCCCTCTCTCGGCCATGTGAAGACACAGGGAGAAGGAGGACTATGGCAAGCTGGGAAGTGGCTTCTTCAAGAATCAAACTGACCAGCACTTTGATTGGGGGCTTCCCAGCCCCCAGACTGTAAGAGAAACATTAATTCCAAAGGGCACCTGCACCCCTATGTTTATAGCGGCACTATTTACAATAGCTAAGCTATGGAAACAACCCAAATGCCCAAAAATAGATGACTGGATCAAGAAGATGTGGTACATATACACCATGGAATATTACTCCGCAATCAAAAAGATAAACACATGCAGTTTGCAGCAACATGGATGGAGCTGGAAGGGATCATGCTCATCGAAATAAGTCAGAAAGAAAAAGAAAAATACTGGATGGTCTCACTCATAGCAGGAATTTAGAAAACTTAATTAAGGGACCAGGAAAAAGACTAATTAATACAAAGTAAAAATCAAAATCAACAAGCAACTATAAACCAGAGACACTGCCCCCAAATCAGTCTTCTGCTGCACATGGAGCAGGTTGGAAGCCCACATGCAGTGTGAGGTTAATATTTTGTAGGCCAGGAAGTATATGTCTTAAATTTGACAGTTAGGAAGGGAGTATTTCTCCTCAGTTTCTTTCCCTGATCCCAAGCAACTGCACAAACACTAAGCAGGCTGCTCATCTCACAAAAGGAGCTGTCATGGAAGTGAGTCACTTCAGCAGGAGGCTGAGGTGGTAAAAGTCCCATTCGACCCCCTCTTACAAAGGCCATCACCTTTTGAGGTACATATGGGTTAAGAGAACTACAAAAGAATTAGTGTTTAAGGACTGACTGAATGAATGAATGAATAAATGAATGAACAAATGAATACAGTAATAACCAGTGACACTGGAAAAGTACTAAAGTACTTTTAGGGTACATGAGGATCCTGGTTGGAACACTGGAACATGGTCCTGGGGATAAGGCTCAATGTCTGCCAAGTACTGAATTCTGACCACCTGACCAGAGCTGGCAGCCCAAGAGAAAGGACTGAGAAGATAGCAGACACGGAGGGTTCTGGGTTGGCAATGAGAGTCTCCAGGGGCAAAGGAAGCAGGGTGAAGGTTGTCAGACATGGGATGGATTCCCAAAAGACTGCTTAGATGCACACTGGCCTTCCATGCCCATTTTGGAGATACAGACACCTCTTAGCATTCTCACCATGAAGCAGTAGCTCTGAGGTGAGTATGCCCGGGGGAACTGCCGGAGTCTTATCTGGGCTGGGAACTGGCACAAGTTTCTTAAATTTACTGAGAGCTAATCTCTTCATATGTAAAATGTGTATAACACCTATCTTATATTTATATTTGATTATCTATTCGATGGATATTTATTGTATCAATTACATAGGAAATGGAATATTCACTAAAATAAACATGGTTCATCTGTAAGAAATACTGTGAGCAGGAGGAACAAGGTACCATGTGAGCCTGTGATAGAAAGTAGTGGAGTCCAGGAAATGATGGTGAAACAGGATGCTGGTGAAATAGGCTCATGGAGGCAGAAGCCATCAAGGAAGACAAAGCAGTATTGGCAAAGGCCCTGTGGTGGGAGCATAGAGTGGGGAGGGAGAGCTCACGATACGGTAGGTAGGGACCTGGCAGAGTAGGTGCCAGGGAGGTATTGGCCTCTGCCCTTCTCCCAGCCCCACTGCAGCCAGCACAGCCTCTGGTCCTCCCCAAACACCCTGCCCTCAAATCAGTCTTCTTGCTCCTCTGTCCTGCCCCAATCCTGGGAGGGGAGAATGCACATTCCCAACTGATAAAACGCTTATTCCTCAGCTCCGTGCTAGATGGGGTTATACTGCAGTTGCGCGCTAAGCCTCGGAGTCAGGCCTCTGGGTTTGAATTGCAATTTGGCCACTTCCTGGCTGTGTGACCTCAGGCAAGTCATAGTCCCTCTCTGATCCTTAGTTCCTATATCTTTAAAGTGTAAATGATGGCAACAGCAACTACTTCGTGGGGTT
This sequence comes from Talpa occidentalis, assembly GCF_014898055.3. Taxonomy (NCBI): domain Eukaryota; kingdom Metazoa; phylum Chordata; class Mammalia; order Eulipotyphla; family Talpidae; genus Talpa; species Talpa occidentalis. The sequence continues at coordinate 96,992,462 of NW_023604295.1, forward strand.
GTGAAATAAATAACATTGTACACGTAAAATACTTAGACCAGTGAGTGCTAAAAAATGAAGGCGTTGCCATTGGTGTTGTCGGTCCTGTATTACCCTATGTAACTTACAGTCTCCCTGGCATGAGCTCTCTGCCCTCCCCTATTTAGTCCAGGATGCGCCCTCCTCCTTGCATGTATCTGTCACCACCAAGCACCTGGACTACTTGGGCTGCGTTGTTTACATCATCCTTCGACGCCCTACCTGCCTCTCCCCCCTCCCTGCCACCCTGCAAGTCCTGCCTGAGATTCAAGGCACATATATAAGTTCACATTTTCTAGATGCCACATTAAAGAAACTAAAAAGAGAAACCAGTGAATTAACTTTAATGATATACCCTGTTAATCTAACCTATTAAATTTATCATTTCAACAAGTAATCAATATTAAAAATTATTAAGATATTTCACATTCTGTTTTCCTCACTCAGTGTAATCCACTGTGTACTTACACCAACATTTATCAGGTCAGACTCACCACATTTTCAGCACTGGACGGTCATGCATTGCTAATGGTTATCCTGTTGGTCAGGCTAGTCCCTGGCTCTGAGGCCATGTCTGTACTCCAGGTATGTGGTAGCGAGTGCGGAAGTCAGGAAATGGATACAGGTACTTAATTAGGACCAGGGGGGTACCCCAAGCCCATTTATCAACCTGAATAAGGAATAATCAGTTGGAATCAAGATGTCCCCAATCCAGTAAAATTTGAATGTTCAGAACACCAACACAATAACAAAGTACTAAAGCAATGGACCAAAGGTTGTTGTTTCAGGAAAGCAGGCCAGGTAACCCAGGAGACTCAGTGGGCCTCAGTAACCTAGGAGACCCCACTGCCCCAGCTAATCAGGAAGAGACACAACACTGAGACACCCAACAGCTGAACCCCGACTCCTTGCCCGCTATACCCAGATAAACTCCTGCTTCTTGCCCCCTCAGCAGCTGCCCACTCGGAACCCTTCTCTGCTCAGATAGCTTTCCTGTCCTTCTCTTTATCTGTCAATAATTCTCACACTTTTCTGCCCAACTCTGGTTTCTAAGTTGAATTTTTTCCTCTCTGAGACAAGAACCGAGAGCCCCTCGGGATCCTCGGACCCCCAGGTCCGATTCAGCAGAGTGCCCATAATGCCAATTGTGTGAATGAAAGCAAGGGAGGAGAAACAGCAGCTATGCTCTGCAACACCCTGTCTGTTCTTCCCTGAGGCCTCTTCCTCTGTTACTGGGCCTTTCAGCCAGGTGGGGGTCAAGTGTCCAATGACCTTTTGGAAGACAAGATGAGGGGAGCACTTATTGGACCTGGAGGGCCAGGTAGCACCACTGCAGGGTGAGAGGAAAGACAGGTGGGGTGGTGAAGATTCCTGTAGCAGTGAGATCAGGCCCCATCCAAAGGAGTCCTTGCTATCTCACCTGTAGGCAAAGAGAGGGAGAAATGGACAGAAGGAAGGTGGCATCTCCCAATAGGGCACTCTCAGTTTCCTGGGACTTTGGCAGGGGAAGCAAAGATCAGCAAAAGGAAGGAATATGTTGTTGTACAAGAATGTTTCTTTTGGTGCTTAGTTTTTTCATCTCATTCCTCACTAGGAAGATAAATGGCAGCAAATGGCCACATGTGGAGATGGGCTCTGGGAATAGCTGCACTAGGCCAGCCTGTCTGAACCCAGAGAGCAGTGGGGACTTGCTGAAGCTGCAACACCTTGTTAGCAGCAGGGCTGGAGCCCAGAACTCCTTGTTTCCTGTCCTCAGTCCTGTGCTTCCAAACATGATCTCTTGGCAAAGTGAGAATTCACCCTAGGGTCTTTGAAGAGAACCCTAGCATATTAAGCAAATAGGTTTCTGAGATGCAGTTAACTATTCAGTAATGTATTTAAAGAAAATTAATTTTTCATTCTGCTACTCAGAACATTGAGGCTGGCTGCCCATAAATACGTTCTGACTCCTCCTTGCAAGTTTAAAATAAAAAAAAAAGAGTAATCTCAGTGGATATCTTTAGTGAAACATAATTATAATTTAGTTGACATATCTCACATCTCGGTGCTGTTGAATAAACCTCCCCTGAATAATTCAAATAATAAATTCTGCCCCTTTGGAAATTTGAGCTGATCTTGAATGGAATTGGTTAAGTGTTTCCATCTCTAAAGACACAGCACGTGTCAGTCAGCAAGCATGTCCTGCATCTTAAATCTCGCCAGGATTTCCTCAGATATTGGCTCCATAAACTAGGCCCACGGCCAAGTGACCTTGCCTTCAGCTGCTTGCCTACCTGGGCCTGGGTTTGTCAGCTCTCAGGGAGTGGTGAGGACAGCAGAGAAGAGTGTGCATTTCAAATGCAGGTGTTGAATATTTTGCACAGAACCTTCACCACACTGATCTTGCTCTGGTACAGTTTGAAGGACCTGTAATAAGCACCGGTCAGTGGGCCATGGGTATCAGATCACTGCTCCAGAAAAGAGCCATCCTAGCTGGGTCCAGATCACCTGTGCCCCTTCTGTGCTGATTTGCATTTCACAGGGACCTCCAGGGAAGGTGTGTGAACAGGTTGCCTCTGCTTGGAATTCCACAGCAAAGAAAATTTCTTTAAACTTCGAGTCAGTCCATTAAGTTTGGGAGAATTTGTAGAGATCTTCAGGGAACAATTGCAGTTTTAAATCCATTAGAACATCTAAGATCTTAAGACCAAACTGTTATGGATACTTGCCAAGTAGAATTTTCATACCTGGGTTTGGTCTCATACAAAGCTTTGGGGACGGTATAAAAATCCATTAATACCCCGTCTTTCCCTGCATCGCCCCTGAAAATACCTATCGGAACAAACACAAAAATCTCCCCAGCCACCTCTTTCCCTTGCTTTGGTGAGAAGGTGGGTAGTCCAACCTATTCCATGTCCAAATTAACCCCTCAGCAGGGACTTCTGGATTAATCCTCAGTATGATCTTGTGGATTAATCATCAGTGTAGACTTCTGGATTAATCCTCAGTATGGACTTCTGGATTAACCCTAGGCATAGACTTCTGGATTAATCCTCAGCAAGGATTTCCTGAGCACTGATTAGATGCAAAGCATGTGCCAAGTTTCAGTCTGATTGTAGATGTCAGAAAACTGGAATATAAATGGCCTTCCCCACTAAGTTTGGATCATTCATCTTGGCTTCCATCCAAGTGATGCTTTTTAAGTATTAGCATTTACAAAGTCTCCCAACAAGACTGGAGAGACCTGAGTCCATGCTCTATGCTGGCCTTTGTATTCATTTGTTAGAGCTGCTACAACAAAGTACCACATACAGGATGACTTAAAACCATAGGACCTTCCCAAGCTTATCATTCTGGAGGACAGATGTCTGAAATCAAGGTGTTGGCAGCATTATTTGTTTTTGAAGCTTCTGAGGGGAAATCTGTTCCAGCTTCATGTTCTAGCTGGGGTGGTTTGGACTTGCTTGGCTTGTAGCTGTGTCCCTACAATCCTCTGTCTTCATGTGGCATTTGCCCTGTGTGTGTGTGTTCATATGGCCTTGTTCTTAAAGACAGCAGTCATATTGGATTGGGAGCCCACCCTATACCAGCTGGAACTCATCTTAACTAATACATCTGCAACAATACTATTTGCAAAAGGGCATAGGCTGAGATACTGGAGATTAAGGCTTTACATCCTTTCTAGAGACACAGTTCAAGTCATCACAGCCTTTTCCTGTTCCCACCAAAATGCAGAGCTAGGCACATAGGCTGCAAGGACATGGCATTCGAGGCTATTCCTTACCATGATGGAAAAAGCAGAGTGGAGTTGTTGGACATCACTTTTTTACTATGAGCAAAGAAAACTCTTTGAATCCTGTATGATAATACTAAACTGTGAGATGTGTTTTCTCTCTCTCCATATATATATATATATTATATATCCAGAAAATGCTACTTTTAAAAGGAAAATCCCTCATTCAATAATTAATAATTAGAATAATACTAACAGGTTCCTATTACAGGGTCTGTAAACCATATCCATCCATCCATCCATCCATCCATCCATCTATTCATTCAATACCTATTCTGGCAGCCTGAAGTGTGCCAGGTACCTGCTGTGGGTGAAAGAAGCTGCGGTCTCACTCAGGGAGTCTGGAACCTCAGCTCTCCCAGTCAGACCCCTGAAATTCTCCTGTTCTAGTGATCTGGCAGAAGCAGGGGAGGTGCTCAGACTTAAGTCCACTTCATAGCAGTGTCCTTATTCCTGAGTGTGAAATTATTTAAAAAAATGAGAAGAGAAATAATGAGAAATAGCAAAAATAATACATATGCCAAGAGGTAAATATGTTCTACATACAGTATATATTTCACATATATATGTAAACATATTTACAAGGGCTTTTAGGAACCAGGAATAGGGATCAAATATTTGCATTTATTTTCTCTAAATATTTATGTTTGGGCTCTACCCCCAGTTTCTGTTCTAAAATCCTTTGTAAATAGAGGTGCTAGGACAATCTTTTGTTTTAACATTTAGTCTTTGACCCAGTTCCTGACACAGAGCTCCTAAATCCCCTGGGATATCCTGGATGATAGGAATATTTTTTGGCTCCAATGAGGTGACTCTGGTGGACTCTTGGATGGTGACTGGCCCTCAGAAAGACCAAGACAGGATTAGAAATTTGAAATTTTTAGTTCCATTCCTGCCCCATTCTCTGGAGAGGGAAGAGGGAATGGGAATAGAATTAATACTTAATCATGTCTACATGACCAAGCCTTCATAAAAATTTAAATAGTGCAGGGTTTGGGGAGCTTAAAGGTTGGTGAACAAACCCCTGTACTCCAAGGATGATGTGCTCCAACTCTATGGGAAAAGCTCTGCATTTGAGACCTCCCAGACCTCGTCATATTTATTTTTTTCCTCTGACTATTCTTAATCATATATTTTTAAATCACATCCTTTACTATACAATAAACTGGCAACCATAAGGAAGTGTTGTCCTGAGTTCTGTGATCTGTTCTACCAAATATTAAATCTAAAGAGGGCATTCATGGGAAGCTATGTCTTCTAGTCAATTCAGATATAAGTTGCAGGTAACCTGGAGACCTACTGTTTGTGATTGGTGTCTTGCATGGCAGGCAGTCTCACGGGACCAAGTCTTTACCCACGGATGTGTGTTATCTAAGGTCAGTGCCAGAACTGAATTGAATTATAGGACATCCTGCTGGTGTCACAGAAAATTGCTTGGGATAGGAAAGACTCCATGTATCCAGTGTCAGAGTCTGGTGAGTCTGGTAGCAGAGTGAGAATAAAGAAAAAACATACAGGGGAGTTTTTCCTACTTCCAGAAGTTCTAAGGGAGTTTCTGGATTTATCTCCTAGGGGTGGATGGTGCTTTCCCAGGTCCTTGTGGCCCACAGGCTACCTTGCTTCTCTTTGCAAGCTCCTCTTTGGAAACCCAGGAGAAGCAGATCCACCACCACACCATGGAGACTGTGGGTGCCCAGTCCCTGTGTTTGGGTGAACTTTTCCTTAAAAACCACCTAGTACAACTGAATCATGAAGAGCTCTTTTTTTCTGCTGTTCCAAACTCTTAGATAAACAATTCTTTTTTAAGGAACTTCCCTAATTAAGTTGTATTTCCTCCAAAATCCTGGGGAAAAGACACAATAAGTCATTTCAACATGTAGACAGAATAGTGACTCCTAAATATGTTCACACCTTAATCCTTAAGACCTTTGGTTATGTTACCTTATCTGATGAAGGGACTTTTCAGAAGTGATTACAGAAAGGAGTTGGGATAGGAAATAATCCTGGATTAACCAGGTAGGCCCAATGTAGTCACAAGGGTCCTTGTAAGTGAAAGAGGGAGGCAGGAGAGTAAGAGAAGGTAACCTAGAGACCTACTGTTTATGATTGGTGTCTTGCATGGCAGGCAGTCTCACAGGACCAAGTCTTAACCTGCAGGGTGTGTGTGATGAAGGAAGCAGAGGTTGGAGTGTGGCAACTACTGACTTTAAAGATGGATGCTGGGACCATGAACCAAGGAATGTGGGCAGCCTCTAGCGACTAGAATGGGCAAGGAAATCAATTCTTCCGTAGGATCTTCAGAAGGAACACAACACAGCATTTCAGATTCCTTGATTTTAACTCCATGAGATCCATTTTAGACTTCTTCAACCATCCCAGGCCAGGTACGTTCACTGTCAATTCAGGCAGCTTAAAAGAGAAACTTGAAGCCCTTGGTATCATTCCTATAGTTTTTTCTTTTTTTTTAAGATTTATTTATTTATATATACAAGCACCGTGTACAGTCAGAAGTGCAGGAGGGTGAGAGAATTCACCAGAGCCAGAGCGGGGAACAGAACAGGCAGACTGACGAAATACACTGCTGAGGGGAGCAGCGGGCACAGCAGGAGAGGTCTGCTGCACCTTGTGGGACCTTTGCTGGCGGCCGGGGATCGAACCGGCACTGCAGAGGCTGCGGGCAGCTTTGCAGCCCAGCGCTCAACCACTGCACCACCAGGGGAGGCCCTCGCTATACATTTTTCAACAGTATGCAGAGGGCACAAGCCAGCAGGGAGATAGCAACTTGGGCCCCCTGCAAATTTCTATATGCCTTTTCCGCTGGGCTTTTCTCTGGAGTTCTTTCATGGCCTCTTCCTCTCCTACCCATCACTCATCCTCTTGTAGCTGTTCTCCGCCACCCAGTTCTGTGTGACACCTCCCTTATAGCCTTAGCCTCTAGGCACAGGTGTGCACATTTATACAGGCCTACACCATACTCCAGGTGTCCACAATCGTGCATGTATGCCCAGAGTCCGTGCTCCCAATCACCTTCTGCATTAGCACAATCTAGGCCACAGGTGATGGCCACAGAGGCCAGCGGCATAAAAGCCTGACAATCTTATTTACCCTATACCTCCCAAGCAGTTAGATGATAAATTTGTGTTCTTTAAAGCCACTAAGTGTGTGATAACTTACACAGCAAGAGTAGGAAACTAATAAAACTCATTTTCCTTGCTTCTCCAAATACAATGATTTCCTCGCTATCGTCTTTTGTACAAGATGCCATTACTGCTCCCCACTTCCATTCTGCTCTTCCCACTCCCTCTACTTTGCCCACCCTTGTCAGCCTGCCATGGTCAGCCCCTACCACTCCATACCTCATAGCTGCTGACGCCAGGCACTGTGTGCTCTGACCTCTGAATTCCCTCATATTTAACAGCTGTCCTCATTACATCAACCCATGACTTCTTTAGAGAAACAAACAAAAATCTCATTTACCTAAAGACATTTGAAAGAGCTGGGCTGGCCACACACAGCACAACTGGAGACTTATTGAGCACCCCCACCCCATGCCAGGTTTTCCAGTGAACTAAATGCAGTTAACTAAGGCTCATTGCCCTGAAAGGCCTGCAGCCACCTCTGTGGCACCAGTGTCCACCCCTCCACATCTACCCCTCAGTCATACACAGGTCTCTGCACCAACAACTGCTCAACCTATCCAAGGTGTGTTCCTTTGTCATGTCTCTCCATTCAGTGGTGTGGAGGTGGTTGGCCTTGGACTGAGCTTGATAGATGTGCTCTTTTGAATTGCCTGAAATGTCCTGTAGGGGCAGGAAAGCCTGGAGCAGGATCTCTATGATCCCAGCAGACGGGGTAAAGGAGAAGTCCTGGAGCCTTCGTGGTTTTTCAGGCTTTTATTGAGTTTACCAGGTACATGGCAGGCAGGTGTTCCCGAGGGGTCAGGAGGCTGGCAGGCCTCCCAGCCCCCCACAGATCTTTACTCTTTACTGGGCTCTCTCCAGTGTTCTCTCGTGGCCTTGTTCTCTCTCTGGTTCTCTTCCAGTCTCTCTTTCGCTCTCTTCTTCTGCTGGTTCTGTTCCCTCTGGCGTCCTGGCCTTATATGCCCAGTCTCTTGGCTCAGGAGCGCCCACATATGCAGGACCACACCCTACTCCAGGTGTCCGCCATCAGGCATGCGTTTAATCTATTGGCAGGAGGGCGGAAAAGCCTGATACCTCTCTTACCCTACATGTCCCCCCAGGGAAAGGTCTGCTTTGTCATTCTGTGTTGATATTACCAAGTACTGCCACTCACTTTGCATCCATTGCCTTATTTAGTTCTTTCCACAACTCCTGGAGGTAGTACTGTTATTTCCCCATCTTACAGACAGATGAATGAGGTGCAGAGAGGTTAAATGGCTTGCCCAGGCTCCACAATGACTGTGTGCCCAGTGCCTTGCTGGAAATCCTTGTTCACAGTGTGAGCCATCAGTCAGCAGCAGCATTATCTGGGGAGCTAGTTAGAAGTATGTGGCCTCCACCTGACCCTCTGAATCAGAATCTGCATTTTAACAAGTTCTCTAAATGATTTGCATGCATATTAATATCCAGAATCTCTGCTCTAAACCTGCCATGTGGTATTATCATTCAAGAAATGAAAAACAATAATTTGTTGGTTTGTGAATTTGAATAGTGTGTCTGGGAGGGATTCCTGCAGGTCAAGCGGACTATGGTATAGTGGTATTAGAGCACCTTGGGAGAGCCAATGAGACCTCTGGAGTAATCCATTGACTCCCTAAGCATTGAGCCAGGAGGCGGAGGGTATGGGATGGGGTGGGCTGGCTTTGGGTGTCTGTCCTAGTGTGGTATCCGCAGAAGCTGATGTTCTGCAAAGGGCATTAAGGAATGGAGATCACTTTTGCAAACATCCCTGTTTGGACTGGATCTTCAGTTCCTTTGCCTAAGGATGAGCAGTGGAATTTAACCCAAGCTAGAAAGTATTCAAGAGTGAGTGAGAAAGAGCAAAAGCAAGGAGGGGGAGGAAAGGGACTGATTTGGGGAGGAAGTGCCTGTGTGCCACATGTGTGACGGGAAGGTCTTGTGCTCTCAGCCGCCAGATTCACTCCTCTAAACAGCATCAGGTTGTCCTTCCCTTCGCACCAACACTCCCCGGGAAGTGAGAGGAGCACAACTGGTACTTAGTCACTCTCATCCCTGCCTTTAAACCTGCTAATTTAGATTTTTATTTATTTCCACCTCACTGCTCAGCAGATTTAGGATTACTTTATATGAATAATCGATACTTAATAACCATTATTAATGGCAACAGCACCAATTCTTTTCCATTAATGAAATAAGACTATTATTTTCAAAGTGCTCCACAATATTATCCCACTGTCTCCTCAGAGTCCCTGGGAAGATGAACGAACATGCTTCACATTTGTATGCTTCTACAGACAAAAAAAGTGAGGGCTGCAGATGTCCTGACAGGGGCTACGGAGGCAAGAAGGGCACTGTACCTAGGAGAGGAACACGTACACGTAGGCATAGACAGCCTCTACGCAGGCACTGTATGACGAATGATCTGTTTTCTTTAAACTACAACTCTTCCTTTGAACTAAGATTCCTGCCCTGGTGATGCTGAATGAGTGCCGGACATTGATGCCATCAGAAATTAACCAAACAGGCCAGGGAGTACCCGGGTCAAGATATTCCCGAAGGTTATAACAGACTCTGGGGCTGAATGTGACAAATACCGCATCAACTATGATGGGCTGTTCTGATGAACTGGTTTGCTTATGACATTTTGTTCGATCACTCTAAAACAGCCAGCTAAAGATGCGATGTCAGAATGGTTTCCTCAGTATTATACGCTCACCATTCTCAGATTGCTGTCCAGCTATCTAAATAAACATGCTTCTTATAGATTCAACTCCTATCTCTGCTTTTGGTAGTGACAGGTAGTGGGACACCGCACTTCTGGCAACAGTACAGTGATTTCATCAGAGACAACCTGGAGTGGAGGGCCTGGGTACTGAGTCCAGGTCTCCTGAGTTCTAGAAGGCATTGTTTCCTTGGCATTTCCTTCAACCAACTAAACAAATATGAAGATCAGTCCCACAGTAACAGCACAACTCTTCAGGCAAGCAGGAGCACAGACCTTAACTCTAATTCAAGAACATTTACACTGCAGGGTAAGGTAAAAAGTATAAGGCTTTTCTGCCCTCCCACCATTAGGATAGATGAGGGAACGCTGTGGTCCCAAATGCATGCCTGATGGCACCTGGAGTAGGGCACCTGGAGTAGGGTGTGGGCATATGTAGATGGGATTCACCTGGGCTGAGACTGGGCTTTTAGGGATGGTGTCACGGGGACACCAGCAGAAGCAGAGAGAAGAAGCAGAGAAGCATGAAGACCCACGAGAGCAGCAGAGAAGGCCGGAGAGCCCAGAAAGAGTAAAGACTGGCTGGGGGCTGGGAGACCTGTCAGCCTCCTGCCTCCCCAGCACCCTTGCCTGCTGTATACCCAGTAAATCCCAATAAAAGACTGCAAAGCCACCAAGGGCTCCAGGACTCCTCCTTTACCTGGTCTGCTGGATCAGAAAACCTGCACGGTGTCCTTCCAGGCCCTACAGACATCCTCTCCCATGATCCATCTTTTGGATTCATGACTAGAGAATCTGCTTGAATGGCTTGCTTTGGCTCCACTATGGATTGCTCGCATCTGCTAGAGGGTTTCTCTTTCTCACAGATAATCAGAGTATAGTCCTAATTTTCAGAAGAAAATATGCTTTTTTTCCCCCCTGCAGTCACATATATGTGTCTGTGTTGCTTGGCTTGTTTCCACAACTCCCAGATGTATTCTGAGTCCTTAAACAATTCCCTGCAAGGTTGGTTTGGGACCAGCCTCTGCTATTCAAGTAGAAGCAATGCCTGTATGTTCTGCCGAGTAGCTGAATAAAGATACAGGTGCGTCCAGAATCCCTTGGGCAGAGGAGGGTCATGGCTGACTCCCAATTCCTGAACCCTCACTTGGAGGCCCCTAATGCGACTCCCTATATAATGCCCTGATTTCCACACCTTATCTTCTTCTTGAGGAGAACCTGCCCATTTTTACAGGCATCTTAGGTATTTATACCCCACAAACGACAAGGGGGACAACTTCAACCACTTGGGAGTCAATCAAGAGGCACTGGGTGAGAGATAGCTGGGAGTGGGAGCGTTTCACCACCCACTTGTAGGGTAAATGATGTCAGGCTCTTCTGCCGTCCTGCCATTAGGAGTGATGACATTCAGGATCTGCGGTCCTGAATGCATGCCTGATGGCAGGCACCTGGAGTAGGGTGTAGGCATACGTAGGTGGGATTCACCTGGACTGAGATGGAGCCTGTAAGGACACCAGAGGAGCAGAAACCAGAAAGAGAACAAGCGAGAGACCAGCACCAGAAGAGCAGCAGAAGCCACGAGAGAAGGCCGGAGAGCCTGCCAGCCTCCCCTGATATCCCTGGCACCTCTGCCTGCCGTGTACCTGGTAATCCCAATAAAAGCCTGAAAAAGCCACCAAGGGCTCCTCCTCTACCCCGTCTGCTCGATTCCTAGAGGTCCTGCTCCGTGCCCTTCCTGCCACTACACACTACATTGAGGGCCATTCTGCCAGGAAGCAGGGCTGCCACGCGCAGGGACTACCCTCTTTATTGCTACGTGCCCCTCCCCACCCCCAGAGGCCCAGGTCACAGGGCAGCTCTGCGCCACATGGGCCTTTGTTCCCTGGGCTGCGCTTCTCGGGCCCTCAGCCCAAAAAAGAATGAAAAGAAGGCTCAAGTCAGAAGCGTCCTCCCATGTGCTCAGCTGACCGTTTAATTACAAGGTCCAATCAAACTAATTACACTTTAGGGACCTCGAAGACATTCGGTAATTAAAGGCCACCTCACTGCAGAGTTCCCGAAAGGTAGATGGGCTTTGTTTCAGTCAGTAGATGGGGCTGTGAATCACGCCGTGAGAAGGCAAACCTTGTGACCGAGGGAATCAGGAGAAAGAGAAACATCTGCGAATGGCAGCCTCTCTAATATTGGGTGGATGGGGTTCCACACCATTTCAGAGTCAGAAAGGTCTTCCTAGCAAAATCCATCATCATAGAAATCAGGCTTTCTTTTTTTTTTTTTTTAAAGATTTCTTTATTTATTTATACAAGCACTGAGTACGGTCAGAAGTGCTGGAGGGCGAGAGAATTCACCAGAGCCAGAGCATGGAACAAAACAGGCATAGTGACGAAGTACACTGCTGAGGGGAGCAGCGAGTGCAGCAGGAGAGGTCTGTCACGCCATGTGGGACCCTCTCTGGGGGCAGGGGATCGAACCAGTGCTGCAGAGGCTGCGGGCAGCTTTGCAGCCCAGCGCTCAACCACTGCGCCACCAGGGGAGGCCCAAATCAGGCTTTCTTATCAAACAATATGACTGAGCCACAGCTGGTTAAGAGCCGAGTCATATGAAATTAGACAAGGTAACCCACGGAGTGCAGTGTTGGGCAGGCAGCAAATGCTCGGCAAATGGTCGTAATTATAATACAATCATTGCTCATTATTTGAGTTAGTGTCATGGATCCCAAAGACACACTGTCCTTGCAAGATTCTTGGGGTTGCCAATGACAAATGTAACCAAGACAGAGGAAACACTTCAGGAAACAAACACCTTATACTTGGCATTAGATGGTTGTTCAAAACCACCTGTGGTAAAGGGAAGTGGTGACAACAGCCAGCGGTGGGGTCATCTTCTCAAGTATCCACTGTGGCCACTCTTGGGGGGCAGGGCTTGCAGGGATAGTAGATAAAGAGATTCTTACTGGACAGACTAGGTCAATGCAAAGCAAATAATTGTTGAATTTCATTTATAGTCTGGCCCATACAAGATAGAGTGGGTGTAGTTTGAGAGTAAAATCAATATAAGATAAAAAAAAAAAACAAAACACAAAGTCAGGAAATAAGAAGAAGCTATGGAAGGGGATCCATGGGTAGCAAAGTCTGTTAGACACCTCCCTCTGGGCACCTCAGGGTGTGGTACTTCTTTCTGAGGGAGAAGGGAGTGAGAGGCTCAGTCACTTGCTGGCGCCAGTTGCCATAGTGGCATATGATTTTACATGGTCCCGCAAGCTGAACCCAATAGCCCCTCAGGCTGCTGCGGGACTCCCCAGTCATCCCTAAGCATGAAGCCCAGCAGGATTCACACTGTCCAGCTGTTCAGGACTGTGAATGCTTCTGGGTAAATATTGAACAATCCGTGACGGAGGCCACTAGACAAATTCTCATTCCGCTTCTCACATAAAGTACAGACATCAATTATTAATACTTAATCCAGTGGAGCTTGATCACAAACAGTGGACTGCTTGACAACACACCCTTTTTATTTGTCCCCCTCCGCTATCTCATTCCCCTTGTCCTCACTCTCTTCTCCCTGTGCTTAGTCTCCTTATTGTAAAGGAGAAATTCAAGCTTGTGTCTCAGGTTTGCTTTCTAGGGACTCAGGCGAAGAAAGAAAGTGAAGATGACGTCTTGGAGGGGTATATGTGGTTTGTCCCCTACAAGTGTGCTGGAAGTTTCTCCATGCTCTTTAGCAAAGGGGCTGCCAGTTGGTTCTAAGCATTGCAGCAACTAGTGCAATGAGAGAACTGGATGATTCATATTGTCTTACACAGTCCATAAAATGGAGACACCCTTTGTTAAGAGAAGCACAGCTTTTTGTACTAAGTCCCTCTGTGGTATGTTCACAAAAGAAGACATTGTGTGATAAAGAGACCATTGCCCTCAGCATCACATGTTGTTAATCTAGTAATGAGTGTATGTGTGTGTGTGTGTGTGTGTATTGGGGAAGGGGGAGCTTATTACAGTGCCCTTCAAAATTGTAAGTTTCACACCAGCGCATACTCCAGGAAAGCACTAGGCTAGTGAGATTATATATGCAATGGTCAGCACCAAGAGCTTCAAAGTGACAAGGGTTTAGGTATGATTTCTAATTCTGTCACTGACTACATATTTGGTCTTGGGTGACTTTAATCTCCGTAAGCCTCGGTATTCCCACCTGTAAAATGGGCCATGGTAAGGATCAATAAGATAAGGCCCGCAATGTGCTAAACATGCCACAGCACATGTGGGTGCTCAGTCAAAATATTACTGATAAAACTGTTCTGAGAGGGGCTCTAGGATGAGGTCCAAGTCCAGCATGGCTCTCAAATGGTCTGTTGTATTTGTAAGTGCAAACTGTTTTGAACTGTAGTGGGCTCTCTCTCTCTCTCTCTGTTTCTCTCTGCTTTTTTCATTGGTGATAGTTTCTTTGATTTCAAATGTTTCGGGCTTTACATACAGTTGTTTTAGTATCGATAGACTGACACAATAGTATATAATAACCTAAAGTTGCATTTATATGAGTATGTCATTCTATAATTATGAGGGCTTTTAGAAGACAGCAGTACATGCAGGCCAACGTTTGGGGGTCCTGGCAAGGCAAAGGACTTAAAGACTCCTCAAAGTCACCCCAGACTCATGGTTTGGGGTCCTGGACATTGAGATCTGCTAACTTTTCCTTCAGTCAGTTTGGAGAATAACTAAATGCTTGGATATTTTGTTCACTTGCTTTTACTGCTGCAAATGCTAGAGAAGTGCAGAAGAGAATGCCGGAAAGGCATGCAGCAGTCACAGGCAGGGAGGCTTCTAGGAGATGATCTATTTCCTCTTTCCTTCCCTACTTTCCTCCCTTCCCTTCCTCCCCCTTTTTTCTTTTTCTTATTTAATTTTATAACTTCTCTGTGCCAATTACTGTGTTAATGATGAGGACTCAGTGGCAAACACAACAGATATGATTTCTGTCCTCATGAAGTTTGCATCTGTATGGGAGGCATGTAAGCAAATTATCATAGAAACAACTATGTATTTTAAATTGTGACAAATGCTTTTCATGGAAGTGTCACAATTACAAAAGGAGTCCTGCAGTCTAGGGGGCCAGGGAAGGCTGCTGGAAATGGGGCTGAGTTCCTCCTCTGACTCCCAGTTGTAGGGAAGACCACCTTCATGGAAGGTGGGCACAAGCCCCTTGGTCTCTCCAGGAGGAAATGTGCTCTGTTGTAGAAAGAGTACACAGTCTGGGGCCTCCCTGGTGGCACAAGGGTTTAAGACACAGTACTATGAAGCTATCAGCAGCCACTCAGCACGAGTTCAATCCCCGGCCAGCCAGGGAGCTACCCACATGGCAGCAGACCTCGCCTGTCTCACCCGCTGCTCCCCTCAGCTGTGAATTTCAGTCAATCCACCTGTTCTGTTCCCCACTCTGTCTGTGGTGAATCCTCTCACCTCCCTCCCCTACACCTCTGGCCTGTACCCCAGTTCTTGTATGCATAAACAAACAAACAAACAAACAAACAAACAAATAAATAAATCTTTAAAAAAAAAAAAAAAGAATACACATTCTAAGAGTGACCAGTCAAGAAGCTGATGGCTTAAGAAAAGTCACTTGAATGCTCTGAGCTCAGGTGGCCTGTCTGAGACATGGGCTTAATGATTGCTCTTTGCAGACCACTGCAGTGATTAAGAATTAAAGCACCCAGAGCAAATCCTAACACAGAGAGGCTCAATAATGCCTGTTCCTCTGAGCCTCTTCTTCCCCTTCTGTTGTATTAAGACCTTGTAATGTCATCTGATCTTTGAGGTGATAGGACAGGAGCTTTGCCAAGCATTTTTTTGCAACTCCCCCACCCCATCCCACAGAACCCAGCTTAATGCCTGTTATAAAGCAGGTATACGCAGTAGAAGCTGCTCATAAAATATTTGACTGAAGAAGCGAACTTGTCATACTGCCCTTAGGCTTCATGACTAATGCTCCAGTTAAAAGAACAGCACGACTGAGATTCCAAATAAACCCTGTAATACATGTAAATGATTCTCCACCGCCCTAAATAATAACACAGATTTAATTAAAAACCCTCTAAATGTATCCTTTCAAAGACTCGCCCAACCCTCTGTTCCTTTATCAGACTCTCAATTTGCTGACTGGAGTGTGATTTTTGCTGAAACCTCTAAATGGCAAATCACATTTTCATCCCACAGTGTCAGAGATAAAGCCATATAAGAGAATGGAATAATTAAAGGCCAAAGAGGTAAACCCAGCCAGGAGTGCAATGGGAAAACACGAGTGAGCCAATGATGTTCACAGACCTCCTTTTTTTCTTTTGCTGATTAAACTAAAGGTCTTCCCTGTAAATTAGAATGATGTTCTCCTGAAATATTAATCTATGTCTTAAGTAAAAAAAAAAAAAAAATGAGTCCATGGCTGGTTATAACAGTTCAATTGCTTATGACTGTCCTTGGCAGAGATGAGTAGGGTTTGTCAACTCTGGAATATTCCTTATATGATAGGAGGCCCCTGACTAGCAGGAGCAGTGTACCTACAGACTCCTGAGCTCTTTTCACCTTTGTTAATTTTTCATCCATCTGTGCACTGTCACCCACCTACCCATCCAATCCACCTATACATCCAGCCATCTACTCACTCATCCACCGAACCATCCACACACCCCTCCATCCATTCACTCACTCACTAATCCATCTACCACACATTCACTCACCCCTCCATCATCCATTCATCTATATATCCATCCATTCACCTATCTACCTATCCAGCATATACATACTGAACCCCTCTTCCCAGCCAGGATGACTCTAGTCCTGAGGACACAGCAGGAAATAAGGCAGATGAGGTGCCTGTTGCCCTGGCAAGAGAATACATAATTACATAGACAAATATTTGCAGAATGTAAACCAGAGTTGTTCCTATTAATATTCACTCAGCCAAATTTCCTTGGACAAAGTGCAAAAGCTGTGGTTTCCTATTGTGGAGGTAAGTAATTATGTTTTCCTGAGGGAGTAAGGATCATCTGATTTAGCCCTGTACTCCTAGTGCCTAGCATGAAACATAGGAAACTCTGGGGCTACCTGAAAACAGGTACAACATTTTATCTGCTGCTGCATAGGATACTCCAGCACAGTTTTAATTCATTCAAGTAGTATTTAGGGAGACCCATTCATTTCCCAAATACTGGAAATTTCCTTTAATGATATACATATGTGTTTCTGCTGGGTAGAAAGAAGAAATGTAATTTCCGGGTCCACCTTAAGGGATATTGCCAAATAGTTTCCAAAGTGGTTGTACCAATTTATATAAACACAAGAATAACAAGAGTTCTAGTTTTTCTACATTCCTACCAAATTTGGGCGCTATCCCTTTTCTTTCTGTCTTCTTTTGATTTTGTTTGTTTTGCTTTATTTTGTCATTCCGGTGGTTGTTCAGTATAGTTCATTATGGATTTAATTTACATTGCCCTGATATCTAATAATTTGAGCACCTTTTCATATATTTACTAACCATTTGGATAACCTCTGTAATGTACATTTTTGGGTCTTTTGGACACGCAGGCTTTTGTCTGCTTTATTCACTGTGTATTCTTAGTAGTCAGAGTAATGACTATCATGTTGCCGGTACCTAAAGGAAGTATTTGTTAAATAAATGTACAAATTCACATACCTCTCTTATTATCATGCATTAATATTTTTCTTTAAATCAAGTCACTTTAACTTAAGTAAGTTGACTTTAACAAGATAATTTTCATATCATTTTGTAGCTCTGAACTCATGATCGTAATGGGCAAGTTATACTTTCTTTCACACATTAGCATAAATGTCAACTATTCATTTTTTTTAAAAGCCTAGCCATGTATTGCTAATATCTCCACCTTAATGCCATTGGCAATATCTTGCAAATTAAGTGAGTCAGTTCTGGTGAAACACGGGAATGTTCACCATATGTTGACTCTGTCCACCTGCCTGCCTACCAGTGCTATGAAAATCACAGGGATGGAGCCGGGCAAGGGTGAAATAAGCGTTCAGGAAATGTGTCTGTGATGTGTGTTGGTGATGTCTTCAGCAAGATCATGGGGTGAAGTGGCAGCAGAGAGAAGGCAGCGGGTACTACACCAGCAAGACACAGGGAGTCCCAGAAAGACAAATTAACATGGACTCTGGTTGTGATGTAAAGTATGTTTTTCAGGATTTGAAGTGACCAATTATGCTTTGCTCCACAGATAAAAAGCTTTCAATGTATTAGGGACAAATGGCTGGCAGGGGGTTAAGACTGTACTAAAATCTTATTAAGTGAACAGGCGTTAAATGTCCTGCCTCTCTCTCTAGATAAGCTGTAGTTATATGAAATGCAGAAATGGAGCAGCCTCGAGTAATAAAGGATAATGAGGAAGCCTCCCTGGCTTCTTTAATCTGCCATTAACACTGGTGGTCCTGGACCACGCGTGAGCCTGCCTCAGATAACAGTGCCAGTGGGGAGGACTGTGGGACCTCTGGGAGGTGAGGGGTCTGTCCCAGGGTGACTAAAATGATGATGGTGTCACTGTTCGGCCACCATGCTGCTTGGTGAACAGACTGGGAAAATGGGAGACATGGAATCCTGTTCTTGAAAGTCAAGGACCTGTATAGGACATAGCCCTAAGAGATGTGTCACCTTCTGAATCAGTCTGGGGTAATTCAGGCTGTGTATTCCTAGACACTATTGCTAGTTTTTCCCATTAAGAACTAATCTGCTACCTTCTCACATCTTTTTCAATCTACAGATTCCTCCACCACTGCTTTCTTTTGCTTACAGTTTATCTGTTGATCAAATTTCCCAGTTGGGATGTTGTCCACCACATACTCAGATGCAATTTGAAACACTGCTGTGTCCTAGCCTTTCCTATAGACTGGCGAAGGAATCCAGGCTCATCTTGCCCATTTTCTGTCCCAAAGCTGGAGCCAGCAACCCTGGTTTCTTTCAGTGTGAATGATTCCTTAAAGCCACAACCAGGATAATGAGAGCAGAGACTTAGAGTTTTTTTTCACGACTGTCTGCCCTGCTTCCTTCAGATCAGTGCCTCATGGGGAGTAGCTAAAAAAGAAAGCACTTGTTAAATGAATTCAGCAGCAGGAGCATGCTTATTCCCATCTACAGTTTATCTCTATGTCTCTGTCTGTGCTCCTGTTGGTCCATCCATTCACCTATGTAACTACTTACAAGTGTTGTATGATGGCGCTGGACCAACAAAACACTTTCATTGGGCAAATGTTCTACACCCACTACTTCATTCACCTTTACATTAATGAAACCATTTATCCTCATAACCACACTGAGGAGTTTACAGTTATCACTTCAGAGAGGAGGAAACTGAGGCTCTGAGTGGTAAAGTAATTCACCAAGATCACACAATGAATATGGGGCACAGCTGAGTTGCAAACTGGAGTCTCAGGTTTGGGAATCCCCAAAGTCTGCATGCTTTTCATGCTTCTTGATGAAAATTTGCCCCTGATATGTTTGCTCATTTAAAAATTGAATCTTGATTGAGAGTTGCTGATAAAGAGTGAGTGAATGAATACCTGACTTAATGGGGCAGAACATAGGCACAGCCTGGCTCTGTGCCCTGTCTCACTAAAAATGTTTTTCTCCTTCTCCTTTTGGTTTCCAATGTGACATATTTTTGCTAGTTATGACAGAGGGGTATTTTTAGCATTCTGGAATAAACCTAGATATATTTTTGCTCTTGGTTTGTGAGGCTCATCTTATTCATATGTTTACAGATAACAAAAATAAGTGGGTGATATCAGATAATTCTTTAATTCAAGCCTTAATTCACATTTATACAGCAATTATGGGCTTTTTATTGTGCTTATACAACAGCTATGAGTCTTCTCTCTTTGCTTTGTGCCCACATAGCTAAAGCCTCATTGTCCTAATATTTGTGATTATAATGAAATCTTTTGACAAGGCAATGTTTGATGGAATGGTATATGGCCCTTTAAAGAGAAGCAGATCATATTACAAAACTGATACCAAATTCTGAGTTTCCAGGGCAGTCTAAAGGAAGGACACAGGCTATTTGGTACTAATATTTCATGTAAAGTCAAAAGGCAGATATTAGATTTCTTAATGGGAGAGGAAAGACTCTCTTTTTCCTGAGCACATGGGAAGTTATCACCAAACCACCAAAGAGAAGACAGGCAGGTAGGTGCTCTGACTTTATCTTGGACATTAGAGACACCATAATGTTGAGAAGAATGGCAACTCATCGCCATATCAAGAGAAGCCAAACACTCCATGTACTTTCAGTTAGCTTAAACATTTATAAGGAAATTGACTGGAGAGCTTCCATGTGGGCTGTTCTAGAAAGTGGTTTGGCTTTTGATGGCAAAATGGGCAGAGACCTAGAGACCTAGAGGTGAGAGATAAAGATGCAAGGTAAGGTCAAATCAGTATAGTAGAATCTTGGTACAAGTAAAGGATACTTTCTGAGATCTTTTGAACATTCCAATTCATGAATACTATATTCTCCTTCAGCTCTAAATTTTAGCTAAAATGATTACTTTTGCAGATCTTTTCACTCTACTTTTTTTTTTTTTTTAAGATTTATTTATTTATACAAGCACTGAGTATAGTCAGAAGCACAGGAGGGTGAGAGAATTCACCAGAGCCAGAGCGGGGAACAGAGCAGGCAGACTGACGAAATACACTGCTGAGGGGAGCAGCGGGTGTGGCAGGAGAGGTCTGCGCACCATGTGGGACCCTCTCTGGCAGCCGGGGATTGAACCGGCCCTGCAGAGGCTGCGGGCAGCTTTGCAGCCCAGCACTCAACCACTGCACCACCAGGGGAGGCCTGTCTCTTCACTCTACTTACGTCAATCACTAGCATAAACAATTTGAACAAACAGTGATTTTTCTGTTTAAAAAGGGAAAGATATTTACTACCTAGGATGTACGCCACTGGTCACACAGATCTCTAACCCCTAAAAATCTTAGGTACAGAGTTTTAAAGTGTATCCAAGATTATTGCAATCAGGTATGGTAAGACACAGAAATGACTGTCCCTAGAACAGCAGGCATGACACATCTCACAGGGCCACTTGGGGAAGCCTGTATGTTGGTCAGGATGCAGAGGGCGTAAGAGGAACTGAGGGTGGAGGCTTGCTTGTAGTTTTTGTAGAAGGAGTGGGCAACGCAAGGTAAACATCCAAATGGATTTAGTACTGCGTGGTTTGAACAATTTCAGCTGGCTCTGGGTTTTGAGGGTGGCCCCTAGTTGTCCAGTACTTAGGGCAGGTAGTGTTCTGGCCTTCAGGGGGCCCAGCCAAAGGAGGGGATGGACTCAGAATTGGTTGGTTGGCATATATCAAAGATATGCTGGCAGACAAGTCATTGATTATCTCTATGATTGAGCTAACTTTGGGAAGGGCAGTCCTTCTCTGGGTCCACAAGGCCCCAAGATTTCATCATGTAAGAAAAAATAACCCATGATCGAGTCACACATAGGCAAAGTCGATGCCTCTTCTTGCAGCCCTGAGAGCAGCACATTTCACCTTGCTTTCTATTCTCACATTCCCAGGTTACTTTCTGGAGCCTGAAATTTCCACCTGTTGTTTCTCTTGCTTACTTTATGAATTTCACAAGTCAGAACTTGCTTTCTGGGCTTTGTTTGATGGCAGGCCAATAACCTTATAATTTGGATTATTGTGCTCAATTCCAATTCTGGGTTGGGAGGTGAGGTTGGACCTTCCTTCATCATTCATGCCACCTCTAGAGAACTCTCCTTAAGCATTGCCTAGAAATGCCAAGTTCAATTTCTCTCTTCCTAGTTGTGGCCCATGAGCATTGTTCTTTGTCACTGTCACCACCTTTGCCTACCTTATGTCTGCTTAAAGGAAACTTTAATACCTTGGGCTTGTATTTGCCCCCCTCCCCCCCACCATGGCCAACATCCTTTTAACCTCAAAGTGTCTACCCTAAAGTGGGCCTTTCTGCATCTGCATCTTTGTTTGTCACAGTACGCTTAGAGCTGACAGTATAACATTTCACATAAGATGTGACAACCAGTCAACTACAGGTCCACTTAGCACCTTCATCTTTTGTTCTTACGTATTTATGTGTTTTATATGGTTATGTCTTTTACATCTATACAAATTGTGGTTATGTGTTTTATATGTGGTTATATACAAATTATATGCTAACAATACACTGTTATAGTTGTTGCATTAAAAGTCAGTCATTTAGGGGCCTCCCCGGTGGCGCAGTGGTTGAGTGCTGGGTTGCGAAGCTGCCCGCAGCCTCTGCAGCGCTGGTTCAATCCCCGGCTGCTCCCCGGCCACCGGAGGAGGGTCCCACACGGCGCGCAGACCTCTCCTGCCGCCCGCTGCTCCCCTCAGCAGTGTACTTCGGTCCTTCTGCCTGCTCTGCTCCCTGCTCTGACTCTGGTGAATTCTCTCACCCTCCCGCGCTTCTGACTGTACCCAGTGCTTGTATAAATAAATAAAAATAAATCTTTAAAAAAAAAGTCAGTCATTTATAGAAATTTCTAGTGCCCTTCTTTCCCTCTTTTTACCATCATAGGATTTCCTATATCTTACAGGATTTCCTCTCCTTTAAGATTTCATATCTTTAAGTTTTCATATTATTCCATTACCTTTTAGTTTCTATCAATTTCAGTAAAATATTAGTGGCTATTCATACTGTTGTTCTCCTATATGCAAATTTCCTTTTCCTTTTCTCTTCATGTTTTCAAGATTTTCTTTTTCTTTTTGGTTTTTGACAGGTTGAGGATGCTGTGACTGTGCTTTTCTTTGCATTGATCCATTTTTGAAGCTTAGTGGTTTGAATTTTTTTATTAATTAACTTATTTATTTGCTTACATTGTTAATTTTTGGACAATATTTGATTTCTCTCCTCAGGTGTAGTCCCCATAGTTCTCCCACCACTACAGCACCCATGATCCATCACCACAGTCCTTGTGTTCTTCCCTCCCCTGTTTTGACACCCCCTCTTCCCCCTGCATGCCTCAGATCTACGGTCAGCTTGAAAGCTTTGTCTTTTTCCTAATGTTTTGTTTGGTTTCTCTATATGTTTTACATTAAATTTGGAAAAAAGATTCAGTCATTTCTTCCATTAGTTCTTTTATGTTCCATTTACTCATTCTTGTCCTTTGCTCCTTTTGAGGCTCTTCTCCTCTTCCCCAACACCCCTACCCCAATTCCAGAAACATTTTTCTCCTTTCTGGCCCTTTGTTATTCACACTGGAAATTTTATTTTGATCTCTCTTATGTCTCACTGACACTTCTTCCACCCCTAGTCTGCTGCCAAGTCCATTCTTTCATGTCAGTTATTGTATTTCCCACTCTAGATCCTACATTTATGCGGTTTCCATTCCCCACCCCTTAATTTCCCTATCTGTTCACTCATTATGAACAGCTTTACTTTTAATGTTTTAATCATATTTAAAATAAATTAAAAATTACATTCTGCTCATTCCAATGTGTGTGTCATATCAGATCTGTTTCTCTCAAATGATTTTACTCTGAGCTTTAGACACATTTTCCTGCTTCCTCACATGTCTAATAATTTATATTTCATATGGGGAACTACGATTTATAATTGCAGAAATTCTGGATTCTCTTATTTTTCTTTGAGATGGCTGATTTTAATAAAAATACTGGGTCATTACCTTAATCATGCAGATATTGATTTATAGAATGAGCATATGTTTGTTTAGGTCTTCCCTTAATCCTAGGTCTGTCCTTTATTTCTGGCATATAATATTTAGTCTTAAAATATGTCTCTTCTGGCATTTCATTGGAAAATTCTTGGTGTTTGCCTAGCCCTTCTAACTTGGAAGGATGCTAAAAGCTGTCTCATTTGCAGTAGGCAGCAGCTAAAAGACTCTGCTCAATTTTTTCTTTCCTGTCATTCCTTTTCACTAGTCTCTCTCTGTGTATTCACAGCTCAAAGACCAAGGGCCCGAGGGAAGTTCATATTTAGATTGTGGGCTCTCTTCCTGTATCTTCCTCCTTTCTGGTAAAACCCCCCTAATTTCCCAGTCTTTCTGGCACTTTAGGACTTCATCCTGCAGTACCGCAAGCTCAAGAACTATGGCTTCCTTTCTCTCCTTTCCTTCATTCCTTCCATTCTTTGTTTTTTCATTACTTCTTTTTTTTTTTAAAGATTTATTTATTTATACAAGCACTGGGTACAGTCAGAAGCGAGAAGGAGGGTGAGAGAATTCACCAGAGCCAGAGCGGGGAACAGAACAGGCAGACTGACGAAGTACACTGCTGAGCGGAGCAGCAGACGCAGCAGGAGAGGTCTGTCGTGCCATTTGGGGCCCTCGCTGGTGGCTGGGGATCGAACTGGCACTGCAGAGGCTGCAGACAGCTTCTCAGCCCAGCGCACAACCGCTGCGCCACCAGGGAAGGCCCTCATTACTTATTCTTAATAACTTAATTAAAGTATGATATATATCATAAAATTCACTCTTTGTTAATATAAAATTCAAAAAAATTTAGTAAACTTACAAAGTTGTGCAACAGTCATCACAATTCAGTTTTAGAACACTTTCATCACCCAAATAAGTCCATTTGCAGTGGCTTTCTGCTCTGACCTCAAGCCATAGGCAATCGCTGATCTGCTTTTCTGTCTACAAAATTGCTTTTATGGGCATTTAATGTAAATGAAGTTATGCAATATGAAATTTTTGTTGTCTACTTTCTTTCAGTTGGCATAATGTTTTTGAAATTCATCCATGATGTGTGAATCAATAGTTTGTTCCTTTTTATTGCTGAAGTAGCATTCCATGCATGTATATACAACAGTTTGTTTATTCACCTATTAAAGGACATCAGGGTGTGTTTTTTTTTAAAGATTTGTTTACTTATGCATACAAGAGCTGAGGTACAAGCCAGAGGTATGGGGGGTGAGAGGATTCACCAGAGATAGAGTGGGGAACAGAACAGGCAGATTGACTGAAATACTCTACTAAGGGGAGCAGCAGGCAAGACAGGAAAGGTCTGCTTCACCATGTGGGTAGATCCCTGGCCAGCTGGGGATGGAATTCGTGCGGCAGAAGCTGCTGATAGCTTCACAGTGCTGTGCTTAACCCCCTGTGCCACCAGGGGGGCCCTGGGTGGTTTCTTTTTTCAAGTTTTTTTTTTTTCAATGTTCCTCAGATGATACCTACATAGCCACACTGGTGTTTGGAGTTCTATGGACCAGTGTTTGAGAATTACAGTGTAAATAAAGGTCAGATTATGAAATTCAGATAAGTCCATGATGGATAGAAAGTACCCATGACAACATTCTTTTTTATTCTCGTAGCCATGCAGACGCAAACATAATGCTGTCTAGTCTGCCTATGCCTGGAAATTGTATGGAAGCAAACTATCCCAGTGAGTTTCTGTTAAGTTTAAGCGATGGAGAAATACATCTTAGCAATTACTTAATCTTAGTATCAAATTCAGTATCTATAAAGTAGAGTTATAAAATTATTTCAAAAATAACTGTGCAGATTTTACTTAATGTATATAAGTCAATGTGTTTGGAAGATTGGCACAAAATAGTCCCTCAAAGAGTTCTAATTTCCCTTCTTTTCTTCTTATGTGATGTTATTGGCTAACTGCTTGCCATTTTTTCACCGAAGGCTCTAAGGCATTAACACAATCATGAGACTTGTCTTTTCATTCCCATTTCTATTGCCTCAAGAAAGTTACCATCTTCTCACTAACCAAGAGATACAGTAGCTGTTTCATAATGAGGCTTTGCTTCCTTCTAAAAATGCACTGATTGTCAAGGTGATGGAGGAGGTTCATTATTTAAAGGCATAATTAAAGGCTACTTCCTTTAGCTAAATTAATGAGCAGTAAGTGCAGCAATATTTGCATGTTTAGACATTAAGGATGGAAACAGATGACTTTCAGGAGATTGGAAGGAAGCATGGAAGATAGGGAAAATTAATCTCACTGCTGGATATCCAGAGTTATTACTTTTCAAGACTTCCTCAAAGGAGTGGTCTTCCTTGGGAAGTCAGTTCCACTGTCTTATTTTTGGGATCAACAACCTGTTCATCACTGCGCCTCAACTGATCTTTACTTCAAAAGGTGCTAAAGCTCAATTTCTAATAAGCTAAGTTTGGAATCTATTTCTGAATGAATATCTATGCCCCGTCCTAAGTACTTAAATATCAACACACTTAATTTGTTCCTGCTATCTTGCGTATGCATTCAGGTTGTAAATTCTTCCAAGTCAATAATGTCCTTACCCTCTTGGAGTACGTGTGTTTTGAGACATTTTAACGTTCTTCCATTTATTAGATAAGAGATGTAAAAGCACCTTGCTCTGTTCCCATTCTTTATTCCTACACTGGGAGCGATGTCTAAAGTGTGAGATTGGGCCTCCCCAGTGGTGCAGCAGTTGAGCGCTGGGTTGTGAAGCTGCCCGCAGCCTCTGTAGCACTGGTTCGATCCCCGGCCACCGGGTGAGGGTCCCACATGGCGCACAGACCTCTCCTGCCCCCACTGCTCCCCTCAGCAGTGTATTTCATCAGTCTGCCTGTTCTGTTCTCCTCTCTGGCTCTGGTGAATTCTCTCACCCTCCCGTGCTTCTGACTGTACCCAGTGCTTGTATAAATAAATAAATCTTAAAAAAAAAACAAACAAAAAAAACAAAAGAAAGACTTGCCCATCAACTTAAAAAAAAAAAAAAGTGTGAGATGTTTACTAGAATTAAAAAGAAAGTTCCTGGCACAAAGTAAGAACTTAAGTAGTGCTGGTTCCAATACTCCTCACTACACAGGGACTTCACTGTAATTGGTGTCTTTGTCTCACTGTTACAGGGTAGGGTGAGGGGTAACCAAGAACCCCCAAATCTACCTGCTCTGCCATCCACCACATCAAGACAAAACATGCTCTAGTGCATAAGACCTTTAATGGAAAGAACTTTAATATAATTAGTGTGCAACAAGAAAAGACAAAGAATAAAGTTTCCAAATCAAGCACCTGAAGTTCCCCATCCCCTCGTGGGTAAATGCCCAGCCAAACAGGGTTGGCCCCAAGCAGGGCCATGGAGGCCTGGAAGCCTGCCACAAGTCTAACGCACCTCCTGGTGGGGACCCATAGGAAAGGGGCAGAAGGGCCCAGCACTTCTGGGAAAGAAGGAGCAAAATCGAGATAAATGCTGCCAGTGTCACCCTCCCCACGGGTTTCTCAACCACATCTGTTTCAGCCAGTCCAGGACGAAAAAAGCAAGTTCCACTTTTCACGTGTCTCTCTGCTCCATGTGCCTCCTCCAGGTCGCCTTCTGGCTCTCCATCCTGCTTCCTTCCTTCTCCAGTCTCCCCTCCAGCTTCTCCTCCTCCCTCTTTAGCTCTACCTTGCTTTGTGGGGGCTGGGAACTTGGAACCTCCCCTTTCCTGGGGAGCACCGCTGCTACATCACCTCTCCTAAGTGACAGGGTAGCACTAGAATTTGCTGTTTTATATTGGGATTCTAATTTGGCACAGGGGTGTCCTTCCACAGTGTTCTGGAAGTGACAGAAAAATATCTTTCATATCACACCTGCAGACATTTGGGTTTGACGTCATGCAGGACTTACCCTGCCCTCCCACTGGTACTCTCAGTCCTCTAAAGAGTCTAGTCTTGATGAATTAAAGCTGCTTCCATTGGGACCACCCTAAAGCTTGAGCATCTTTATTTATTGTTGAAAAGGTGATTTGATTTACTAAACACTTTCAATTGTATTGACATTATTTTCTTCTTTTTAGCAGTAAAGTGAGAGACACTGATTTTAAATATGTATTACAGGATATCTGTTGAAAAATGCATCTCTTGCCTCTGGGCAGATATGTATATAATGATTTCACAGGAGCAAAAGTAGTTTGTGAGCAGGTGCTCATCAGGGGAAGGGAGACTGGAGAGGTGCCAGGTCTGCCAGCAATGCAAGAAAGGAAAAGAATAATTAGCATCTTCCATTTGTTTAAATGTAACATTTGTATAGCTGGCCTTCAAGTCTGGAGGAGAAAGTGGCAGAAGGTGATGTCATTTTTGGAGTTGTTGGGTTTGGAGTGCGGGGTCCTTGGGTTCACTCTAGGAAAGGTTTCACCAGAGCTCCTGTTTCAGTGGCACACAGTGAATTTCCCAGGCAAGTTTCCCCACGAGACAGAGAAGTTAGTTACATTAAAAAGAGCAGGTTCATTAGGGAAAGGGACAGAAGAATGAAGGACACTTGCATTGACACAAGTGGGCAGTAAGAGCTGCCCCGAAAGGGACAGGTTTGCTGAGAGAGGGTTGCAGGCGGGTGGCCCTGAGGAGAGCAGCCTCTGCTGAGGGAGGTCAGAGAAGAGAAACCCTGGCATGGTACAGGTCATGGGCAGGCAGGGAGGCTGCGCCCTGCAGAGGGACAGAGAGTTGGCAAGATGGAGTACCTGCGCAGGCACAGGTGGGCAGAACTGCTGTCCCCTGTCACTTTAGAAATTGTACTGCTATACAAAAAAGATAAGGAATAAGGTTTCCAAATCAAGCACCTGGGAGGGGCTTTGGGAGGGGCTCACTCCTTCCCAGAGTGGTTTGTTTGTTGTTGACTTTGAATAAACTATGTAGAACTTGAAAGGGGCCAGATTTCTACAATGGACCTCAATCTCCAATCTTCACCTTCAGGTCTGTGCTCCTGACATCCCCTACAGCAGTATGATAACTGCTTGTGTCCTGTGCTTTGTGATACAGGCACTGGCACACAAGAATCCTAGTTCCTATAGCTGGGTTAATAGCTGTGTTAATCCCTTCTACCCCCACCTCCAGTTCTTGGCATTGTGTGAGCCAGGTTTCTGGTCTTGTGGAGTCTCCTTTTCAGTTTTTCTATTCTTATCCTCCATCAAAGGCAGTGAGACTGCAGCAACAAAGAGAGTGGAGCTTTGGATTCTCCTGATTAGCACAGGTTCTTGAGAAGAATGAAAGCCCTTTGAGTAATAGTGGATATCCAAGAAGGCCCTGTGAAATCACCTCTTTAAGCACCGGCTCAGAAGGTATTGACAAATAAGTCTTGGGAACACTCAGTGGGTTTGTAGAGATAATTTCATAGTGAGACATAAGTAGAATTATCTGGTTGGTATCCGATCTACTATTGGTTAGTCACATAGCCAGTGCCGCTGACATTAGCAACATTAATCTGCACTTTACGAAACTTCACTTCCTTCCCTTTATTCACTCACGGTGGTCTCTTGGCAACTTGCCCCTTTTAGTTATGGTTCTGTCTCTGGAACTCTGCAGAAGTCCCTTTCTTGCCAATAATACAGCAGTCAGTGTCTCCACTATGGAGCAGACACTTCCCCGGTACAGCAGAGATCAGTGTAAGGTGGCCCCAGGAGGAGGAAAGGTGAAGTGGGGAGAGTGAGTCAGGGAAAAAGGACAAGCCAAGACAAGAGGGCACTGTGGAGGCCTAAACATGGGTGGAGGGAGGCTGCTCCCCCTCCAAATCCTGAGATAAGAGCAAGAGGCTGCCCAGACGTGCTCCCCACCTTGAAGTCAGGCTGCATCTGCCCCAGTGGAGTGAGGAGTGTTCCCAGGGCCTGGGCACTGCCAGGTTTCTAGGCTGTACTCACTGACACCAATGGGGCGGCTTGCCTTAGAGGAAGCCCTCTGGCAGATGGCGCAGTGTGGGGGAGGTGTGAGCTTGAAGGGGACCTCTAGTGAAATTCTGTGCTTGGGGGAAGGGCAGGTATAATCTAGAAAATCTTATTCTTATATCAACTCTGTCAACTTTCAGCTTCCAGTGAGGCTGTCAAGAGAAAGAACATTTTCTAGGTTTGTTTTAGCATTTCCAGAATCAAACATAGAAGACTTAGCGTTTCTCCCCCGAAGGCAGAGAAGGTATCTTTTCCATTTATAATGGCTGGTGGGGAGGCCGGCACTGTAGGCTGCAAGAAGAAAATGGCTTAGGGCAGATGGGAAGGCGAAACCTGCCCCTTGGGGGTCCTAGCTTATGAGGAAGTGTGCCTGATGGAAAGCGAGAAGCAAGCAGTGAAGGGGAGGTTAGAAGGCAGTGCTTTCTCTTTTCTCTCGCCTAAGGGCTACACCTCTGAGCAGAGGGGCTCTGTGGAGATCTGACATGGAAAACTGTGGGATATCTGGCCCTTTTTGTTATTGGGGCTATTGTTTTGGTGCCCAGGGTTCCTGCTGGTCAAGCTAAAATGTAGAGTTGGTACCAAACACTAATCTCAGTTTCCCTCCGCTAATAAAAGGAGACAGAATTTGAGGAAAAGGAAAGTGGTTTAATTTGTCAACAGATGAGGAGGGTAGCAGACTCATCCCCGAAAGACCAGTGTCCTGCTCTTGGACAGGGTGCAGGGTTATTTATACAAAGGGAAAAAAAAGGGGAGATGGATGTCAAGTGTCTGCAAAGGGGAGCGGGGGAGGGGTCAGCACGAGCCTGAGATGGTTGGGCACCAGCTTGCTTTTTCAACAACTGCTGTTTAACTCCTTTTTCCTTGGAATGCAAGAAGACAGACATGTTAAACAAGAGGGTAAATTGCAAGAGAAAGGGGGTAGGCATACTTGTTATCTGAGAGTGTTACAGCAATTTCCCAGAGAAATTGCTCCAGGGTGGTCCCCAGGGAAGGGGGAGGTTCCAGGTTTTTTGCCCCAACCAAGAGAGGGTGGAGCTGAGCAGGGAGAGAAGAAGCTGCAGAGGAGACTGAGGAAGGAAAGAAGCAGGATAGAGCCAGAAGGAGACCTGGAGGAGGTGCATGGAGCCAAGAGACATGTGAAGAAACTGCCCTTGTCTTTTGGACGAGGACTGGGTGACACGGATGTGGGTGAGACCCGTGGGGAGGTGACAATGGCAGTTTTTGTCTTGATTTTGATTTTGCTCTTTCCCCTCCAAACTTGTCTGGTTGTTTCTGATGCTTTTCTGTGGTCCCCACTGGAAGATGCTTTAGACTTGTGGCAGGCTTTGGGGCCTTGTTCTGGGCCAATCCCATATGGATGGACTTTTACCCACGAGGGGACGGGTAACTTTGGGTGCTTCATTTAGAAACTAGACTCTTTGCCTTACCTGTATTGTTTCCTAGTTTTATTAAAGTTCCTTCCCATTAAAGTCTCATATGTTTTGTGTTGATGCGGCGGATGGCAGAACCCATTTAGAATAGGCAGGTTTGCGGGGCTTGGGCTACCCCTCTCCCTGTCCTATAACAGCTGGAGGCCAGCTCTCAGAGTGCCATTGGGATTCCAGGGCAGTGGAAAGGGTGGGACACATTTAAGACTTTATTTCCCTCTTCTCTCCCTGAGTTGTACATTTTCTCATTTTCCCCTTCCCTGGTAAATAAGCCTTTTATTAACCTTTTGTGTATGCCTGCAGTAGAGTATTAATAAGTCCTTTTTAAGCACACAGATGAAGACCCACAGTCAGGCAACCTGTTTTATATCAGAGCTGCCCTGTAACAATATCATTGGCATGTCTCTGCTGTCTTCCTGCTGTGGGGAACTTGACACTTCTTTTGTCCACCTTGAGATACTGTTCTGGTCTGTTCTATAAGTAGAAAATTCTATTTCCCTGTGTTTTCCTACAGAATACTTATTGGTTGAGTAAAAACTTCTGAATTGTTTATTGGGCCTAAACAAAGTTGAGTTTCTTGTTAAAAGTCATTAAACTGGTAAATTATAGAGTGAAAATTCAGCTTTCTGTGAATTAAATTCCAAACCTTAGATTTCTGACAAGAATCCAGAAACATGCAAACTACAAATAATATCTTAATCTATCTCTTTTCCTGTCTTCCCTATGCATGGTCCATAAAGTGTTGTTTTGTCTTAAAAATGTTTGGGCTCAATGAAATAGAGCAGAAACAAAGTATAGCAAAAGGATCATATATTAATGCAAAGTTAAGGAAATTTTCCCGTCTCAGTAAAAACTTAGAAACTAAATTGAGAAAAACTTTTCAATGTCTTCATAAATTTGGTAAAATAATCAATTCTTAAAATTAGCACACATGTCCAAAATTTTAAATGAAAGTCAAGAGATCTCTGTGTCTGTCCTTGTCTTTTACTTTTGGAGGATTAACTAAAAAGGACGCTTATAGAATATCCCACATTTTGAGATCTAGAATTTTGGTAAATAAGAACCAGTTCAGAACTTGATTGCTTAATTTGAAGCATGCATGCCTTAAGGTTATAATGTTGGGTATTAATACTTTATTCTATTTTTAAATGTATTTACTTAAAATAGAAAGCTCTTGGTAGTCAGTAAAAGAAGAGTAATTAACCTAATCTATGTCAACAAAGATAAACTTGCTTTGGTTTTTTAAACTAAATTTCTCTTGATAAAGTTCCTTTCCAGGAAGGCTAATCCATTCACCTTTCCCCTTGAAAAAAAATACCTTTGTTTCCCAGGTAAACACCCTAAATGACTCTTTCCTTGACCTAGGAGAAATTCAAGATGGAAACCAATACTGAGTTTCTTTCAAGTATGCAGGAAATGTATATAAGTCTCTCTGATTTTTCTTGCTTTTTATCAATCAATCTACTGCTTGCTTAAGGAGAAACTTGGTATATAGGATTGTTACAATTGCAACTCGGCAATTATTTTAAAATTCCAGTCCTAAGAAAAAAGTAAAGGTGTAAGTGGTATCTCCACCTTGAATTTCTTTTTATCATTATTTACATGGTGGCCAAATCTCTCAAAGCTGAAGTTTTACTAAATTTAGTAAATGAGAACTTGCTAACTAAAGTTATTTTATCTAAAATTACTGTTTTCAGGTTTACTTTTTGCTTCTTAATATAAGGAAACTAAAATTAATGTCATCTCATCAAAAAAAATTAAAGCATGTGTTTATGTGTAAGTCATGTCTAGTCTAAAGGGAAGATGGTATAACAGCTATTACAATGTCTTACAGTTTAGATTAAAAACAAGGGTATAGGGTCTCCCCTGGTGGCGCAGTGGTTGAGCGCTAGGCTGCGAAGCTGCCAGCAGCCTCTGCAGCACTGGTTGGATCCCTGGCCACTGGCGAGGGTCCCACATGGCACAACAGACCTCTCCTGCTGTGCCCACTGCTCCCCTCAGCAGTGTGTTTAATCCGTCTGCCTGTTCTGTTCCCCGCTCTGGCTCTAGTGAATTCTCTCACCCTCCTGTACTTCTGACTGTACCCAGTGCTTGTATAAATAAATTAATCAATTAAAAAAATAAAAACAAGGGTGTAATTGTAACAGGGTGGCCCCTAGGAAAGGGGGAGGTTCCAGGTTTCCTGCCCCATCCAAAAGGAGGCTAGAGCTGAGCAGACAGAGAAAAAGCTGCAGAGGAGACTAGGGAAGGAAGGAAGCAGTATGGAGAGCCAGAAGGAGACCTGGAGGAGGCACATGGAGCAGAGAGATACGTGAAGAAACTGTGCTTGCCTTTTGGCCGTGGACTGGGTAGACACAGATGTGGGTGAGAGACCCGTGGGGAGGTGACAATGGCAGTTTTTGTCTTGATTTTGCTCTTTTCCTTCCAGACTTGTCTGGTTATTTCTGATCCTGTTCTGTGGGTCCACTGGAAAGTGCTTTAGACCTGTGGGAGGTTTTGGGGCCTTGCTCTGGGCCAGTCCTGCTTGGGTGGACTTTTACCCACGAGGGGACAGGTAACTTTGGGTGCTTGATTTAGAAATTCTATTTTTGTCTTTTCTGCATTGTTTCCTAATTATATTAAAGTTCTTTCCCATTAAAGTCTCATAGGTTTTGTATTGACGCAGTGGATGGCAGAACCTATCTAGAGCAGGCAGGTTTGCAGGGTCTGGGCTGCCCCTCTCCCTGCCCTGTAACAGATTTGGCACCCAACATGATTTAGGACAGAGCCATCTGTGGTTAGTGAGCCCCATGGGGAAATTGAACTTCCCTATGGCACTGGCTACCATAAGTGCAAATGTGATTTTTGGTTTCTCTAGTGTTTGTTTCATATGTAGATTTGCTGTTGAAAAACTGGCTTGGGCTTTGTCAAGATTCTGTGTCTG
The DNA here is from genome assembly GCF_014898055.3 of Talpa occidentalis. Lineage (NCBI taxonomy): Eukaryota > Metazoa > Chordata > Mammalia > Eulipotyphla > Talpidae > Talpa > Talpa occidentalis. The sequence continues at coordinate 97,026,085 of NW_023604295.1, forward strand.
TGTGTAATTTGTTTGTAGTGACTTGCTAAGAGATTTGATTTTGTAAAATTTGCTCTGTACAGCAGTTTTACTCAAAAGATTAGGTAGTACATTGGACCACACGGCCAAGTCAGATGGCATCTGAGGCCACTTGGTGGGTCCTCGTAAAACTCAGAGGTTCTTGTTGCTAGGACTTTGGACCTTTTTTCTTTTTGTGATCTCTGCTATCTCATTAGCATTTCTAAAGGCAATAATGATTCTTTAGTGATATGTTGCTTTGTCTTCAACTACTTCCTGACCTCTGCCTGAGGGGTTTTGCAAGCCAACAGTGGAGCAGTGGTGTTTAAATTAGCAAATATATGCCTGGTGTTAAGGAAAAAGTAGCCTTCAGCAATTACTGGTAATTGCTGGTAGTCTTGATGAATTCTTGGAGATAACTTGAATTTTTGCGAAGTCTGGATCAGAAAAATTAAAAAGATTGAGTCTGAAAGGATTTGCTGCTGTGAATTTTGTCTACACAATTTGTTTTGGGCATGTTTGCCATTTGAATCCTGGATTTGTTCAATTGCTGGTGTAAGACAAGATTCTAAGTTTCTGCTTCCTACTGAGGAAGGTCTGTTGTGGAAAGCACTCTTTATGGTGCATCTTGTAACTGTACTAGGTTTTCATACCTGTGTTGCTGTCCCTCCCTAGTGTGGGGGAGGTGTAATCTGCTTTGATGTTGAATCAGTCTTTCAGCTGCTGTCCCTGAGTGGCTAACAGAAGTAAGGAGATGACTCCTTTTAATTGAAAGTTATTGCTGATATTTTGATTTTGTTTTTTCAGGTTCTGTTCCTGTAAACCCAAGGATTGCCTGCTTAGTGGCTAACAAAAGATGACTCCTTTTGCTTAAAAGATAACTCTTGATTTTGCTCTTTCAGCTGCTGTACAGGATACCCCAAGATTGGCTTCTAATAAAAAGGCTTGAACACTGAAAACCCTAAAGTGATGAGCAAGGTCATGTAACTCTTGTGATTAATAAAACTTTTTCTTCCTATTTCCAAAGTCTTAGGTTTGTAGGATGACAACTGGAAACTGATTTCTGCCAGCGACACTCCACATTTTTTTGGACTTTGACATTTTTTTCTGAGCCTACGGAGTAAAACTGCAGTTTTATAAGATATTCCACGTGGCATAACTAAAAAACTGTCTATATGTTGTATGTCTGTATGTCCTTGTGTCTAACTGTCTCGGCCTCTAGAGGTTGAAAAATTGGTATACATGGTGCCTATAGACATTGAAAAAAAATGTCTCCAGTTATGAGGAAAAACTAAAGGTTATGGTTTGATTGTCAACATTGTATACTGCTGAACTAAGCCCATGCCTTCATAGAGATTGAATATTGTTGCTGTTGTTTTCTGATGTTTACGGCAAAGCTTCCCAGAAATCTAAATTCAAGTAAAAATTTGGTAGTCTGTCATTTGGTTGATCTAAGGAAATTTTGTGGAATCTCAGTCAAGCTCCTGAGACATTCCACAAAGTTTCTCCCTTTTCCTCCTGGAAAGACATTAGATGAATTTGTCCTATTTGGCTTACCTAGTAAAGTAAAACTAGAAGGGAAGCATTGTTACTTGGGAAAATGGTAAAAGTTTGTCATGTACAGAAATATTAACACTGGTTTTCTAAAACCTCTCAGAACCTGATATGTATGTAAAATGTCAGTGGTGACTGTTGCCTTGTAATATTGTATACTTTAATTGTTTGATATCTACAGGAATTGTTTCTGTAAAAAAAAATAGGGGGGAGAGGCCTCAACAGATTCCTATTGATGGAACTTTTGATGGGTTAAAAAATTTCCTACAAAGGACTGAACAGACTGTTGGGGATACACCTGATTTTTACTAAGTTTTGACATAATACTGGAAATTTTATTGCATTTTGTTCTGTTTCAACAAAGTTCTCTTGTTTTGACTGACTGGGACCTGCAGCAATGTTAAATTTTTTTTTCTTTTTTCAGCAGAGCTAACTTGTATTTGCATTTTCTTTCCCCTTGATACCAACACAGCATGAAAATAGTGGTAGTAATTTTTACTACTCATGTCAGTGTCTATTTTTGCATAATTTCCATAAGGATTTTGTCTGCTTAAAACAAAAACAATTGGAGATGAGTTTTATTGTGTGGCTTTGAGTGGAGTTCTTCCAGGAAGTTGAAATAGAGCAGAACCAAAAAGAAGAGAACACACTGCTTTGTTTGTAGGGTTCCAGAGGCCTCCAAAGAAGGTGAGGAAGCTTGCCTTCATTGGCAGGCCTGGACAACCCAGAAAACAAAAAAGCCCTGGTACCCTTGAGAAGAGGAAGCACAGGTGGAGTCTGGTGAGACCAGCTTTGTTATTGAAGCCTACGTGGACCGGATGTCAAGAGTTTGCTCTGATCCTATGTGGAGTATTCCAACAAAGCCAGCTAAAATTGCTGTTTAGTTACTTTGCCCTGTGATTGTATGCAAAAATAGGTAATGTGGTTTAAAAGTAGATTTAGTTTGCAAACTTTTTTTTTTTTTACATAAATTCAACCAATTTTAAGATTGTTTTCCCTGTGATTTTGATATATTTGCTGTCTTGTTTTGGCTAATGTTTCCAGATTTTTTTTTCTTTTTTCTTTTTTTTCTTTTGGCTTGGGTAATGGTCTATTTTCCAGTAATGAAAAACTGACATACTGGACATTCATGGACAATGCTGCTGCTAATTGTTGCTTCTCTTACATATATTGTAACCCTGAAAAAAGACTGTCTCTTAAGACTATGCCCTGAGATCTGTGCCACCATAGACATGGTGGAATAAAATTAAAAGGGGGGATTGTAACAGGATGGTCCCTAGGAAAGGGGGAGATTCCAGGTTTCCTGCCCCACCCAAAGGAAGGGTAGAGCTGAGCAGAGAGAGAAGCTGCAGAGGAGACTGAGGAAGGAAGGAAGCAGGATAGAGCCAGAAGGAGACCTGGAGGAGGCACATAAAGCAGAGAGACCCGTGAAGAAACTGTGCTTGCCTTTTGGTCGTGGACTGGGTGACACAGATGTGGGTGAGAGACCTGTGGGGAGGTGACAATGGCGGTTTTTGACTTGATTTTGATTTTGCTCTTTTCCTTCCAAACTTGTCTGGTTATTTCTGATCCTTTTCTGAGGGTCCTCATGGGAAGGTGCTTTAGACTTGTGGCAGGCTTTGGGGCCTTGCTCTAGGCCAATCCTGCTTGGGTGGACTTTTACCCACGAGGGGACGGGTAACTTTGGGTGCTTGATTTAGAAATTATATTCTTTGTCTTTTCCGTATTGTTTCCTAATTATATTAAAGTTCCTTCCCATCAAAGTCTCATAGGTTTTGTGTTGATATGGCGGATGGCAGAACCCATTTAGAGCAGGCAGGTTTGTGGGGTCTGGGCTGCCCCTCCTCCTGCCCTGTAACATAATAACTCTAAATGCAAGTAAAGTAGGTGTGTGTTTAAAGTTCTTGGAAAGAATTTAAATAAAATGGCTATCTTTGAAATGAAATAGTTCAAAAAAAAAAAAAAAGAAATCAAAGGAAAATGTTAAATAAAGGTTTGAGAGAAGTTATCTTAGGAAAAGAAATTTTATGTTCTTGAATGAATTGTTAATTTTAATCTCAGTAGTATGCCTGTGTAACACCAAACTTTAGTTCCTTTTTGCATATGAAAAAATTAAGGGTTCTAAAACTGCTTTCACTAGCTTCCAGTAACAGATTAAAGACTGCTAGGTATTCTGAATCTTGGTGCTCTTTAACCCTCAGGGTACCTGAGAAAAATCTTATCCTATCAGCATTGTTGAGCCTTGTCAAAGAAACAATCGTATTTTAAAAATCCTTGTCACACTGAGTAATTAAGTATATTATAAACTTCTGTAAATTTGTTAATCCTATGACAACTTCCCTGATATCCAAAATTCTAAAATAATTAAAGTCTTTGTCCTTAAAGGACTCCTAAGACAACTAACAGAAATGTTTCTGGGTATGTTGCTACCTCATGGGGAGCACTGTCATAAAATTTTTTACACCTTCAAAATAAATGTAAACAAATGAGTCATAGGGCAAGGGTTAGCTTCTAGGGTCAGAATAGAATAGGAAAAGCAGATCTTAAAAAAAAAAAAAAAAGAATATTTAGGGAATACATTCCCTGAGGTACAACTCCAGGTCTGGGAGTCCCATTTTATTTCTGTTCCTTTTCACTTGCTTGTCCTAGCATCAGTGAAGTTCCTGCTGTGGCTTTGTTAGACACCAACCCATGGTAGTCTAGTGGCAGGGACTCTGCACTGCCACCACAGCCTGGGATCAATTCCTGTCTGGGAGATTAGACCTGAAAACCTGAAATTATAGTATCACTAATAGAATGTGCTCAAAAATACATAAGACATCTTCAAACCTAGTATGTTCTGGTAGGTTCCTAACTGACCCCACTGGTGTTAAAAAAACCCCAAGACTGGTCATAGAAGCAGGGAACATATGATTACCCTAACTCCTTCAGGGCATGCGGAAGACAAATGTTAAGCCAGCGAATATAAAAAACTGAGGGAAGTTACTCAGCTACAAACAAACCAAAAATTCCTAATTATTTAGGCTTGATTTGTTGAGGCCATAAAAAAGTATACTAATTTGGACACAGAGACTAAAAAAACAAAACAAAACAAGGCATTCTAACAGCTCATTTCATTAGCCAGTCTTGCCTTTCCATCAGGCACAAATTCCAGAAACTAAAGGGCCTCACACCCTTTTTCCCCACATATTTGGACATGGCCTTCAAGGCCTACAATAATTTTTAGTCCTGCCTTCCTGCCTATTCTTCTGTTAGGATGACACTATAAACAAATTCCAAACTAGCTGTCTATTGGCTCTTCTAGCCACTGATGCAAAAGATAGAAATAATGCAAAAGCCCAGGGACTCAAAAATAATGAAATTTGGCAAATGGACATTACTCATTATGACCCTTGGCTTTCTCAAATGCATTCATGTCACTATAGATCTATTCTGGATTAATTCATGCTTCAGCCCTAACTGGAGAAGCAGTTTATATGTTAAAAGATATCTTTTATCTGCCACTGCAGCTATGGGAACCCCATCACAAATAAAATCAATAATGGGCCGGTTTACATCTCCAAAGCCATTAACTCTTATTATCTTAAAATATTAAACATGTGACTGACATCCCTTGTAATTCTACAGAACAGCTATAGTGAAAAGAGCCAATGGGCACCTTAAGACACAACTATTAAAATGAAAAAAGGGGAATCTAGAGTGAACTTGCCCCCATAGGAACAAATATACAAAACTCTATTTACTTTAAACTTTCTTAAATTGAAATTCCTCCAAGCTAACAGTTACTGAGGAACATTTAATTTAAACCTAACTCTTCTGGCCTTGCGGCAGTAGAACAACATTTTATCCCAGCAGAACTAGGCCCTAGGCCCTTCATCTTGTATTGCCACCCTTGCAAGGACCAACTTGGCTGGGACCTGTAGAACTTTTAACATGGGGGAAAGAGTATGTTTGTTTTGTCACCTACAGGATCACTCTGGGTTCCAGCAAAATCAGTACACCCCTATCATGAACTGGCATCAAACAAGGGCCAATCCTATTCCAGATCTCCAGCATAGCAATTCAGCTGCCGCGGGATGCTACCTGGATGAGTCAAAAAGAAAAAAGAGGATCTTTTGGACTGTGCAGTCCTCTGAAATGTCAGAAATGATAACTCAAACTGATGCAGTGAAACAGGACAGGTCTCTCTTCCTACCTCACCAGATAAGTTCCCTATCTCTTGCATTTAACAAGCCTGTGACAAAACTTTCTTGATATCAAATTTCAGAAACAGTAAACTTTTGATCAGTAAAAAGGAATGGGGTGCCTTAGAAGGACTCTCAATGAATTATTTTCCTTGTTAAAAAATGCTGAAATACATTGGGCCAATCTAGAGATATTAAAACTTCATAGAAAAAAAAAGTCATTGAGAAAAAAGTCAAAACTTTTTCAGCATATATATGTGTGTATATATATATATATATATATATATATAAAAGCATATATGTGTCACAAATTTGAGTAAAATCCTTGTCTTTTGCTTTATACTATAATTTTAGGTATGATAATTTTCAAGCTTTTGTTATTTCTAAAGGTTACTTGTTGAGCTTTGTCTTCAGAAAAAATCACAGGACTGATACTACAGATATCTTTTGGAACTGAGAAAACTAGTGAATCTTTAGTAAAATTGGATTTATGAAAATTACCAACAAAAGATCAAAACTTACTACCTTGGACAAAACATGCCGGGGAGAACTTATGTAATATTTAAGAACTTTAAAAAAATATTGGTTTTTAATGTTTTGGTTTTTATCTCTAAAAAGTTTGTCTTTAACCTGGATAATGATCTAGAACAGTGGCAATTTATATCTTTATATGAGTGAACTGGAACATTTACTTTTCTCTTTCTTATTCCCAAAAATCTTATAGGCAATATTTGTACTTCTCAGGACAATATGGCTATCTTTGCATAAACTCAATAGGAAATTTTATTTATTTCTCCTTAAACTAGAAAATTGGAAACATGTTTTATTACAAGGTTTTGATTAAGAGTCTTTTGGGAGTAAAATTTGAGCTGAGCCAAGAGAGCCTGTCACCTTACAGGGTTCCAAAGACCTCCTTGAAAGGTGAAGCTTGTCTCCATAGGCAGGATTGGAAAAACCCTGGATGTGGGTCAGCTAGACTAAAGCAGCCTATTCTGCCACTAATATTGTTACCTGCAGTTCTGCATTTCTATACAAAGGTCAGAACTGCCCTCCAGAAACCGGTCAATCAGTTATAAACCTTACAAGGTGCCTTTCAAATCAATCAAGAGCAAAAAGCTTGATCACTCTGGGTAGGCTATGCATCAAGAGGTATGACCAGGAATGCCCGGGGAGCTGAGGACGGATGCATAAACTTACTCCCGACTCATACATCAGGAGGTATGACCGGGAACGCCTGGGGATAGAAGACCAACGTATGACAAGGGACTCCAGAAGCTGATCATTGGAATGTCTTGTTGATAAGATTGGAACCATGACCTGGAGTCTGGCATATGGTTTCGATTACAACACTTTATTGTTCAAGAGATAAGAATTATCTGGTCAGCAGACTCATGTCCCATCCTTGGCCTGCCCGCACCCCTCCAAGCCCTAGATGACAAAAACACATTCTTTAGTTTCACCCATCTTTTTCTCCTTGTCCTCCTACCCCACATAATTGCTGTATGATTATTCTACCAATAAAAAGGACAGGATCTTGCTTGCTCAGCAGCATCCTGTATTGTGCAGCCTGCTCCATGACTCCCATTTATCAATGTGGTGTTACAAATACAACACCTGGAAAAAGCCCTGGGAACCTTGAAAAGAGGAAATCTCAGGGGAAGTTTGGTAATTCTGAAGCCTGCATGGACTGGATGTTGAAAGCTCACTCTAAGCCCTATGGAATTTTCAACAAAACCAAAGCATTCCACTTGGTTATTCTGCCCTATGAGTTTATGCAAATAGGGGTAAAATGATTTAAAATTAGATTTAGTTTACTATTTTACAGAATTGGGATGAGGTAGAGAAATATTATGTTTCAGTAACTTATTACATTTATCTTTGGTCCACTTCAGTTAGGACTATCCTAAATGTCATCATCTTGAGGAAGGGAGAAATGGAACAGGCAGATTGACTGAAATACACTGCTGAGGAGAACAGCAGGTGAGTCAGGAGAGGTCTGCTGTGCCATGTGGGTTGCTCCCTGGCCAGGGATTGAACTCATGCTGCAGTGGCTGCAGTTTGCATCACAGGTTGTGTCTTAACCCCTTGCGCCACCAGGGAGGCCCGACTCTGATATGTTGTATACCTTATCGCTGCCACACTGCCTTAACATCATGCTAGGAGCTGTGGCATCAGTAAGTGCAGGTTCTTCCATAAGAATCCCCCCCCACTTGCCCCTCCTCCCCCTAGGCCATGACGACTCCATTCAGCAGGAAGTGGTCAGAGGAAACAGCACCTCTTTCTCCCATAGAAATGTAAGATCATAACTGATAGTGGGGATTGATGCAATGAAACAGGACAGGTCTCTCTTCCTGCCCCACCAGACAGGCATCCCTGTCTCTTGTATTTAACAAGTTTGGTTTCTTACATTCTAAGGAAAAGGAAGGACAGCCCTAAGAAGATAATAAGGAAGTTACGCAGCAGCAGGTGTTAACAAAGCCAGCTGGCCCCCACCCGAAATCTCCATATGCTTGCATCAGAAGGACATGCTGACCTTTCCTGTGGGTCTGCTAATCCTAAGTGGCCTGTCCAGTCACCATTTCTTTTTTAGCTATGGTTCTGCATTCCTGTACAAGGCCAGAGCTGCTGGGTCAATCAGTTATAGAAGTCCAACCCAACAAGGTGCCTTTCAAATCAATCAAGAGCAGAAAGCTGATCACTCTGGAAAGAGTATGCATCATGCGGTATGACTGGGAACATGGGGTGTGTGTGTGTGTGTGGTGTGTATGTGTGGACAAAAGCTGATCAGTGGAATGACTTGATAAGGATGGAATGCCATGTCTGGGGGTCTAGGGCTTGATTTCAATCACAATACCAAATTATCAAACAGATGAGATGTGCCTGAGGAGCAGACTCAGGACCCCTGAATCTATAGATGACATAGCACATTTTCTAGTTTCACGCCTCCCTTCTCTCTTTGTTCACTTTCCCCACACAACTGATGCTGTATGATTATTCTAAGAATAAAAAGGCCAGGCTCTTGCTCTTTCGACAGCATCCTGCATTGAGTAGCCTGCTCCACGACTCCCATTTATCAGTGTGGTGTTGCTGATGCAACACTTTCTATATCCCCTTTGCAGACCCTTGCCTATCTCCCCTTTTCTTTACTCCTTTGTATAAATATCCCTGCTCTCTGACAAAGAGCAGGACAGTGGTCTTTCAGATACGAGTCTGCTGCCCTCCTCAGTTTGTCAACATATTAAACTACTTTCCTTTTCCTCAAACTCTGTTTCCTATTGGCTGAGGAAACTGAGTCCATCATTCAGTATCAAAACCATTACTGATCAAAAAAAATGATCAAAACTTGATGCCCTGTATCCTGGCTTGGTGAACATCAACAAGTGCTCTCGACTCAGCAAACTCAGTTGTGCTGCAGAATACTGTTCTATGTGCATAACTCATTCCTTTAATACAATCCTCTCCTGGGAAGAGGTTCAAAGGCAACATCATGGGTGTGTTTCATAATAACCTTGGATGTGATGTCATGGACCTCAGAAACAAGCTACAGCAACAATTGGCACAATTATATGAAATACAAAATGCCACATTGGTGCATTTATATGACATTTTCTATTGACTGAAGCCACAAAACTGGTTCTCAGGTCTCAATGTTAGAATCTGGATTTGGTTTGGTATAGGTTTATTATGTTACTTTTTCTCCTAGTTCTAAAAGCCCTGTGCTACTTGTTCCAGAGAACTCTTTGTGCCGAGGCTATGCTGACCTTCCTACAACTCTCCCAATACCAGCCATTACCTGCCTCTCAATCAGACTCCTATCTAGGTATCGAGCTTGAATAACAAGAAAGGGGAAGATATGGGATCCTCAGCCCATTGTCTTGGTGCCCAGGGTTCCTGTTTGTCAAGTCAAAATGTAGTCAGGCAGGGGGCCTCTCACCTGGGCAAAAGTCCTGGTATTGTAACAGGGAGGTCCCCTAGAAAAGGGGAGGGGGGTTCCAGAGTCCCTGCACCACCTAAGGAAGGGGAGCTGAGCAGAGACAAGAGGAGTCAGAGAAGGAGAAAGCAGGATGGAGAGCCAGAAGGAGACCTGGAGGAGGCATGAGAAGCAGAGAGACATGTGAAGAAACAGCACTTGCTTCTTGGCCTTGGACTGGCTGAAACAGATGTGGTTGAGAGACACGTGGGGAGGTGAACACTGGCAGCCTTTATCTTGATTTTGTGCCTTCTGTCGTAGATGTGCTGAGCCCCTTTTTCCCCCTTCCTAAGGGTCCCCAGCAGAAGATGCCTTAGACTTGTGGCAGGCTTTTTGGCCTCAGTAGCCCTGTTTTGTTTGGGCCAACCCTGTTTGGCTGGATATTTACTCACAAGGGGATGGGTAACTTTGGGTGCTTGATTTCAAAATTATATTCCTCTCCTTTTCTGTATTGCACACTAATTGTATTAAAATTTCTTTCCAGTGAAGGTCTTACGCACTAGAGTATGTTTTGTCTTAATGCGGTGGATGGCAGAAACTATTTATAGCGGGCAGGTTCGGGAATTCTGGGGTTCCCCCTCTCCTCTCCCTCCCCTGTAACAGTATGAGGAACATGCTGGGAAACCAGTATCAGCTGAAAACAGCAGGCAGACATGGCCAGATTAGCAAGATCAGCTAGAGTTACCTCACTTGTAAAGATTAGCAGAAAGTTAGGTAAGAATAGGGATTTTTAGAGGTGGTATACTTTGATTAGCAGGATTATGGAGCCCCCCCCAGACAATAGCCCTGGTCACTTCACCCTAGCTTATACCAGCCGATGATGCATCCCCACGCATGTACATTCCTCCGTGTACTTGTCCATCTTCTCTGAGCCTGGTTCTAAATAAATATGAGGGGGCCTCCCTGGCAGTGCAAGGAGTTAAGCACAGCACTATGAAGCTATCCGCAGCCTTTGCAGCACGAGTTCAATCCCTGGCCAGGGAGCTACCCACATGGCGCAGCAGACCTCTCCTGACTCACCTGCTGTTCCCCTCAGCAGTGTATTTCAGTCAATCTGCCTGTTCTGTTCCCCAGTCTGTCTCTGGTGAATCCTCTCACTGCCCCCCCATACCTCTGGCCTGTACCCCAGTTCTTGTATGCATAAATAAACAAATAAGAGACTGCCCATAGATCAGGGCTTCATGTTCTTAGGTGTAAGCCCCTCTAGGCCTCTCTCACTTGGACTTTGAGTATTCTCTCTTCCTGCGCCACTTCCAGTGCTGCCCCCTGTGAGGCTACCAGAATGGAAAGTATGTCAGAAGTTACCCTTCCAGGGGCAGAAAATTTAGTCACTGCACAGTCTTTGTTACAAGGCAACCCCGATGTGAAATGGGTTGCTTGACTGTGGGTCCTCAGCTGCACACTAAAAAGGGACTTATAATGAGACTCAAGTGCAGACACACACAAAAAGGTTAATAAAGGGTTTATTTACAAAAAGGGGAAAATGAAGAAGGGAAAAACTCAGGGAGAAAAAAAAGATAAATTGATGAATGCATCCTACCAGTTCTGCTGAGTTTTTGCATGCTGAAAGCCTGCAAAAAGTCAAGGGCCCCCCAAGGCCCACATGTCTGGTGATGTACCAAAGCTGGTTGGTGAACTCCACCCTCAGTTCCCATCAATCCTCCCTTCGGTGGTGATGACATTAGGGATTTGTAGTCCTTGGTGCCTTCAATCTCTGGTCTGGGGTGGGGGTGGGGTCCATAAAACTTATTTGTAGAGTTTGTTCAGGACATCCTTTCCACCAGCATCCTGACTCCAGAGGACTAAGGGAATCCAGTGTGGATCTGAGGCCTCTTCTCTGCTAATACCATGAGGGTCGCCTCTCCCAAAATGCATAGAATTCTTGGAGATGGAAAGAAGCAGAGTGAAGGACTCTGAGACAAGGGGTGGTGGTGGTGGTGTGAGTCATCAAGGGCTTTATGTATTACACAGAGGAACAAAGCCATGAGAGCTGCCATCTTTGTGACTCCCTGACCAAGGCTATCCATTCAGAACTGCTCAGTTGGCATCTGAGAAAAGTCATTTGAGATTCTGCCTAAATGAGAAAAGAGATTGTGGATACCTTTCTCCCTCTGTTTAGGGAGGGTGTTCATCAGGGGGAGAAGGTGTCCCTAAAGGACAGTGGACAGGGCAGGGCCCTGGGCAGAGTGGCAGTTCTCCCTGAGAGGAAGCATGGCTGATGGACCCATGAGTTAGTCTTTAACAGTAGAATTAGAGTGCTGACAAAGCTCAATGATTTTGCTCATTAAGATGACTGGTCTGGACTGGACTGACCATTTTCCAATTAACTCCTTGACACTTGGCTATAATAATGATTGAACTAACCCATTTAACTCCAGTGTGGCTGAAAGAGCAGATGCAAGTAAACTGACTGCATCATTCTAACATTCTTCTCACCCAGAATAAAGGATTTATTCACTGGTAACTTCTAGGAGCTTTACAATCCTACAAAAACAGATTGGACTTGACAGGCAAGGGCTTTGGCCCAAGATAAATTGGAACATTTGGCTCAAAAGCATTTGTTCTGGGGAATGTGGGGCTGTGAGGCCCTCTCCTTCATGTGGGAGGGAGAAAGACCACCAGCAATGCCAGAGGCCTGGATCAGGGGAACCCTGACCCCTTCACACCAGCCCCTCCTTCTGGGCATGATGAGGGGCTGCTGAGGACCAGATACCACTCCCACTCTGCCCACCGCTGGAATCTGGCATTCTTTTTTTTTTTTTTTTTTAAGATTTATTTATTTATTTATTTATACAAGCACTGGGTACAGTCAGAAGCGCGGGAGGGTGAGAGAATTCACCAGAGCCAGAGCGGGGAGCAGAGCAGGCAGAACCACCGAAGTACACTGCTGAGGGGAGCAGCGGGTGGCAGGAGAGGTCTGCGCGCCATGTGGGACCCTCCTCCAGTGGCCGGGGAGCAGCCGGGGAGCAGCTGGGGATCAAACCGGCGCTGCAGAGGCTGCAGGTTACTTCGCAACCCAGCGCTCAACCACTGCGCCACCGGGGAGGCCCTGGAGTCTGGCATTCTTTATGGTGGGGCAGAACTAGGATGCTAATGGGAAGTGCTTATAAAGGACAAGGGGTCCGCATTTAGGAATACCCAAACTTCTCAAACAGACTTGTTATGGTGTGTTTTCCCTGTATTGAAGTAACTGTGTGGGTTTGGTCTTTTTTTTTTTTTTTTTTTTAAATCAGTACTCTCAAACAGGTGACCCGATGATAAAGGGTCCTGCAGAACATTTCTGTTTGATGTGATGATACACGTTTTTAAATAAGACAATATTGAAAACTAGAAGGGGGCCTCCCTGGTGATGCCAGGGGATAAGATACAGCACTATCCGCAGCCACTGCAGCACGAGTTCGATCCCCCGCCAGCCAGGGAGCTACCCACATAGCGCAGCAGACCTCTCCTGTCTCGCCCGCTGCTCCCCTCAGCAGTGTATTTCAGTCAGTCTGCCTGTTCAGCTCCCCACTCTGTCTCTGGTGAATCCTCTCACCCCCACACCTCTGGCCTGTACTCCAGTTCTTGTATGCATAAATAAATACATCTTACAAAAAAAAATTAGAAGATTTTACATTAAAAACCTGATTTCCAACTTCTGAACAGTTGGCTTTGTAGCACTGGACCTGATTCCTGTGTGGCCTGGAGCTGCGTGGTGGCTGAAGCTGCAATAGGGCCCACATTTACCCAGGCATCTTCACCCATTTGTGTTGCCTCTTAATGCCCTTAATTAGAGTTTGGAATTTCTAAAAGAATGACCTGCAGTGTCCATAAGCTAGACAGGGTTGTCCCCACTCCCACCTCCCCTCCCCCCAACCAGGGTACGGTAGTGTTTTTCTCTCCCCCTCTTGTCCGGAGCCCACAGAACAATCTCACTGCATCTTGGGCTCATTGCAATTATTCAGAGATGCCTTGTTTTTCCTCCTATGAGCCAGGGACACCTGTCCTGTTGCTGGTCAAGTAAGACTGTCTCTTAAGCTATGTCTCCCAATAAGTGGAACATGCTGTAAAACATCAGCAGTTTTCCCTCCGAGCACCAGCAGTTCCGAAAGGAAAATCATTAGAATTCGCGACATTGAGTAAACCATATCCAAATAATATTAAAGTCAGGTGGGGCTGCAAATTAATAAACCGTTCCTGTCTGAGCTGGCAGCTGGGCAGTCTCCTCTGCTCTTGTCTGGGTTTGCACATGACTAACTGCAGGCTCCAGGGATTTGCATTAGCACATCATAAGTAAAAATCCTATTAAAATGACATTCTCTTCATCATTATGATCGCTTTAGTGAGTGGCGCTGGACTGTCAGAGCCATGGTCTGGAGCTGCCTGGTAAGGGATTTACCTAGCCACCTGGCCACCCTGGCAAAGGCCTTCTATCAAGTGCTACGTCCCAGCCTAGGGGTGGCTGGAGGAAGAGCCTGTTTCTAACACAGCTTCTGCCAGTGCCCTCCCTCAGCCCCTCTCCCCCCGCCCCATGACTTGACCTGAAGTTATATTTGTTTAAATGTGATTCATTTCACAAATGCCACAGTGACATTCTTCAGCATTTCTTCATCCCTAAAATTCTCAGCATTCTTTTGAACAACAAAATACTTCCATTATGACCCATTCTTTTGTGGATAAAGTACCAACTTAATACATGATATAAAAAGCGTCTTGGGATTTAATTCCCACTTGTTGCTCCCAACTTGGGTCCTAACACTTATCACTGTCTGTGTCTTCTGCTCCTCCCTATGTCTGGCCACCATGAAAGCTTACAGATGCTTGAAGAGGACCTCCTGCTCCCCTTTCTGTCCTTGTGTGGCTCCCTGGCTCCACATCACTGAGTTATTCACATCGTCTTTGGTGATGTCCCCTCCAGGGGTTCCAGGTTCTTAACCCCAGGCCCAGGTCAGGTGGCCCTGGAATATCTCCCACAGACTCCCCCACAGACAACCCTATCTGTTGCCCCCACACATGTTGCAGAATCTTGTAAGCTGTCTGCTGTGTGTTGTTCTCAGGGAAACTTCCAGAGGGCAGTTTCAGAATTTTAAGATGATTCACAAAATGGATCAAAAGATAATCATTAGGTGGTTTTAAAAGATCTTCGGATTGTTCTCTCCTTCCCTCCCCCCCTCCCTCACTTCACCATTCACTTCTTTTGAGCTCAACAACCACTCATTGACCTGCAAGCACCAATCATGCCCTGGGGACCATAATTTGCACTGAACACAAAGTAATATGGAAGGGTAAGGCACAGTGTTGCCTTCCAGGAAATTAGCTGAAGTGAGCAGAAAGGCATGCTAAAGAGGTAACTAGTGAGCTACAATATTAGGATAGAGTTCTCCATGGAGTCTGGAGAGCAGAGGAGGATCCTGCTACCCAGGGATGACTCAGATGGCTTCATGGAGGAGAGGCCTTTATTAGGTATACACATTGTGGGCATCAAGTGATTTACATCCGAAGTTTCTTCTGGTAATGTTCTGTCTATGCAGGGAACAGAATAAGGGGAGAGAAAGATAAGCCCTGGTCTATATATACCACTGAATTGTTAGCATAAGTATGATTAAGGTTTTTTATATCTACCCACTTTCAGAGGGAGGGCAACCAGGACTTCTGATTACCAATAGGCAGCCTGTAAAATTTTCAGTGCTATTTTCTTTAGTAGAAGAACGCTATGGGGCGTCCCCTGGTGTTGCAGGCAGTTGAGCCCCGCACTGTGAAGCTGTCCGCAGCCTCTGTAGTGTCGGTTTGATCCCGGCCGGCCGGCCGGCTGGCAAGGGTCCCACATGGCGCAGCAGGCCTCTCCTGATTTGCCCGCTGCTCCCCTCAGCAGTGTATTTCGTCAGTCTGCTTGTTCTGTTCCCTGCTCTGTCTCTGATGAATTCTCTCGCCCTCTCGCACATCTAGCCTGTACCTCGGTTCTTGTATAAATAAATCTTTAAAAAAAAACCCAAAAAGCTATGAAATGGTGTGTGTCCTTTCTCCCTCTCCCAATTGACATGCTTGATGGAGGATAAGAATAGAAAAGTTGGAAAGGAGGCATCACAAGGCTAGAGCTGGAGATAGGAGTAAAAATAATTAACATACTCGT
The DNA here is from genome assembly GCF_014898055.3 of Talpa occidentalis. NCBI lineage: Eukaryota > Metazoa > Chordata > Mammalia > Eulipotyphla > Talpidae > Talpa > Talpa occidentalis. The sequence goes on from NW_023604295.1 coordinate 97,041,899, forward strand.
GAAACAAGTTAGAAAAGCAAAGAATCCAGAGGCACAGACTGGAGGTGGGGATATTGGGGCCATTGTAAAATAATCACCAGTACTTCCCAATTGAAGTAGTCCAAGCAAATAGAGAAAGAATCCCTAGGTGCCAACCATAGAAATAATTAATTAAACAGCAGTTAATAATCCCACAAAAGAATGAGTCCCTCCCCCCCCAAGAATAGAAGACTATATCAGTGCAATTTCTGCACTGGCACAAGGCAGCAGTCCTTCTGCCTGCCTGTGCCTATGCAGGAGGTCCTCACAGCCAACTCTCTGTCTCTCCGCAGGGCACAGCCTTCCTGCTTGCCAGTGACCTGTACTATGCTGGGGCTTCTCTTCACTGATCTCTCTCAGCAGAGTCAGCTCTCCTCCCAAGCCTGCCTGCCTGTGACCATGCAGGCCTCTCTAGTAGCAAACCTGCCCCTATAAACCTGCCTTTTCGGACATAACTAATGTCTCTGTGTCATGGAGAAACTCGCTTGGGAAACTCATTAGTGCTGCTGAAAGGAGAGCTCTGGTGAGAATTTCCCCAGTGTTAACCCAAGGACTCCACTCTCAGAATCCACCATCTCCACCATCTCCAAAAATGAGTTCTTGTTGACACTCTTAATCATCTATGTGACTGTATTTAAAGGGCCTTTATGAGAGCATGAAGGTTAAACGAGGTCAGAAGGGTGGGGCCCTAATCCTTGAGGACTTGGGCCTTATAAGAGCAAAAGGCACCACAACTTTCTTACAACCATGTGAGGACACATGAGAAGGTGGCTGTCAACAAGCTGGGAATGGGCCCTCACCAGGAAATGAAATTGGCAGGCACCTGATCTTGGACTGCCCAGCCCCTCAGTACCCCAGAACTCTGAGAAATAAATGTCTCTGGTTTAAGTTGTCCAATTTATGGCATGTGGCTGCAGCCTGAGCTGACAAAGACAAGGAAGAAGACAGAGCTTGTGCAAAATGAAGATATGACAATTTTAAGAGATTTCTTCGAGACTATAAACATTCTACATTTCAGTGATAATTCTGAGATCTAAATTATTTTTTTAATTTAAAAACAAAACATTTTAAAATTTAAATTAGCAAAGTCACAAAAGTCACATACATATGGTATGAGATCAGAGTAGTTTGTAGGTGTTTAGTGCCTCTCAGCACCTCCTTAAATTCACCACTTTAGGGACCAATTTTGAAATAGCTAGATTCAAGATATCTTTATCTTTAGAACCAGAATTCCGTCCTATTTTTAATTTCAATCCCTGCGACTTTATTTGCCTATATCAGTGTTTCTCAATCCCATCATAGAAAATGCTGCAGGGCACCTATAATTATCCTGGCCAGTATAGCAATGTTCTTATTAAAACCTCTCACAATATGGAGTTTATTTTAATTCACCTCAATTCATATTACATATCTAAAAACATCCCATATAAACCATATGGCACTTTAGAAGGTGAGCGGTTGCTGAGCGGTTGCTGGGAAATGAATCAATGCCAACATCTCATAATATCTTCAAGACCCAGAATTCCTAATTCGGAGGAGCATATACTGAGTGTGAAGCCACATTTGCACACGCCTGGGACCCAGCAGGGTGAGATTTATGGGACTAGACTAGGCAGATGTTTCAAACATCTTCCCTATCAATTTGACACCCTTGACTTGTAGTCTGAAGTTCCACAATGAAGAAAGTCCCTGAGGTAAAGACTCTTTTTTATTTAATTATTTTTTATTTTATGTTTTTTACATAATTTTTAATTTTTGTACAATGTATGCATTTTCATCTTGGTTATAGTTCCTGTAAAATTCCCACCACCCTTGTTTTGATCCTACTCCCTTCCCCCCCACCCCACCATGTAGTGTGTCTGTGGTTTATAGTTGCCTACTGATTTTGATTTTATTATAATTAGTCTTTTTCCCGATCCCTTATTTATGTTTTCTAAATTCCTGTTATGATGAGACCATCCGGTATTGTTCCTTTTCTTTCTGGCTTATTTCACTGAGCATGATCCCTTCCAGCTCCAGCCACGTTGCCACAAACAACCCAAATGCCCAAAAATAGATGCCTGGATTAAGAAGATGTGGCATATATACACAATGGAATATTACTCAGCAACCAAAAAAGATAAACTCATGCCATTTGCAGTAAAGACTTTTTTAAAGAGCGTGTGCCCCGCCTCTGTGTAGATGAAGAGGACAGCCACCACTCACGTGAAGACTCATGTGAATGGGTTCCACCTGGAGAGCTTCTGGTAACCTCTGACATCAGCACCACTGGGACCTGGGGGCTTCAGTGGTAAAGAGAGTAGGGTGGAGGCAGTATAAAGAGAAAGGAAGAAAGAATGAGGAATAGCCCTAGATGAGGGAAGGCAGGTGGCACACACACTGGGCTTGGGAGGCAGGGAAGAAGAAGACTGAAGTCCCCAGAACACTCGGGATGGGGTGGGGGCAGAAAGAAAGCAAAAAATGATGCTGAGGCCCCAGAGGGTAAAGCCATGGAGGGACTCAGCATCCTTTCACCAGCTGTATCAACCAGCACCCATTTCTGCAAGGCCCCTCCCTGCCTGTTGACACACTCCCTCTTGATTATCTTAAACCCTTTTTATAAAAACATTACATCCTGGGCCTCCCTGGTGGTGCAAGGGGTTAAGCACTGCACTATGAAGCAATCCGCAGCCTCTGCAGCATAAGTTCGATCCCTGGTTGGCCAGGGAGAAACACACATGGTGCAGCAGACCTCTCCTGACTTGCCCGCTGCTCCCCTCAGCATTATATTTCAGTCAATCTGCCTATTCTGTTCCCTACTCTGTTTCTGGTGAATCCTCTCATGCCTTGCATCTCTGGCCTGTACCCCAGTTCTTGTATGCATAAATAAGTAAATCTTAAAAAAAATTACATCCTCCTCTAGAGATTGAAAACCATCTAGGCTTGCTGCACAGCCACTTCCTCTGTGGCACCAACCATCCCGAGAAGGGACACCCTCCCCCATCCCCACGGCCTTGGGAAACCGCCACTTCAAATCTTTTGATTCTAAGGAGACACTTCATTTGCCATTGACAAGTGGGACACAGTGGCCCTTGTGATGACAAGTCATGCAGCTCTGAGGTGAGTCACAGTTTTTTTTCCCACTTCAGAAAAGAACATGATTGTTCGCGGTGCACTGTGTCACTGTCGACTTTAAAAGTCCTCAGGTCCCTGTTCAATCTGTGTCACCAAAAGCAAGGTTGCACCATCACTCAAAGGAGATAGAAGACATCAAAGAGTAGACATGAGCACTTATGATATAAAGATGTGCTAACAAAGATCAGAAACTACGCCCGGGGGTCAGAGCTCCTACGCCTAGGAGCTCAGCGTGGAACACAAGGACAAAACATGCGTCAGCAGCTCCGCTGCCACACTTGGGTTCCAAGCGAGACGTTCTGCTCTCCCCCCTTCCGACTGCGCTTCCCGTTGGCATTGCTCATCTGGACTCTAAGTGGCTCCCTGAGCTGTTTTTTCCAAAAGTCACCAAGTGCCCCTAGCCTTGAGGTGCCCACCCACTGCCATCATTACTGGTGGACGACCAGCACCCCGCGAAAGAAGAGAGGGTCTTGCCAGAAGCCAAGCCAGCACCTACCTGGTCCAGCTTCCAGTGGAACTCGGCGGGGCGGAAGGTGTCAGCCTGGTCGAAGTCCTTCCGCAAAAGGAATACAAGGCGGCAGTTGTGCACATATAGAGCATAGTGATGCCGGTTCATTTCTGAAATGCAGAAAGTGGATTTTGGGGGTGAGACAATCTGTGTCAATCTCTCATGAGAAGTCAGCCAACAACATCACTTAGCACACCTCAAAGGACAAAAGAATGGAGCATGCCAGTTTTCTCTTTCCAAATCGGTTTTGATGAACGTTCTAAAACACACATGAGGGATCTCACTGAAATGGAAGAGGAACAATCATTGACACAACAAAACTTCTGCTTTAATTAGGCTTTGAATACTGACCTAATTTATATTCAGATACTGCATCAGAAGCAGGATAAAAATTATTTAGGTTAACCAAGTCTTTGTTTGGGGTACCATGCTTCTGGGAGGGTTGGGGGCTTTCCGACAATCACATCCACCACTCTGGGCTCATTTAACATAGCTCTTGCTCTAGAGATTTTGGGCTTTAATTTGATGTCATCAGACTTAACAGTAGTCATAGAGCAAGTCTCTTCTCTCTATCTAACTTGTGTGCAGTAAAGGGAGCTGCTTCTGCTTCACCTTTAGTTCTTGCAAGGAGGGTATAGATTGATTTTCCAGAATTAGACATGGTTTTATGACTTTTCCCATACATTGACAATGGAGAGAATGTTTCTCTGATAAAAAACTTTTTTCCTGCATAGGAAATTTCATGTCATGGACTTTAGTTATGATATTCCATAATCTCAAGGAAACACCCATTGCGAAGGAAGGATCTACCCTTTGACCAATACTCAGAGAACTAACATTTCTTTACTACATTTACTACACATTTACTACCTATAGTATGCACAGAATCTGCCAGCAGACACATGACTGGGGCATTTGTGTCAGCTCCAAGCCTGTCTTTGTTGGCTCTCACGTCCTCATTCCCAATATGAGCGATCCTGATCTTCCTTCCGGTCGCCTTGTATGTTTCCTCTCCCAGCGACTGCTCTCGTTTAGGGGCGCCCCCACCCCCCATCATATCCACTCCTCTGGCCATAATCTTCTCTCCATGGAATGTAGCCCTTTTGGCTGCCCTCACAAATCTCTTACCTTCAGACCCTTGGGCAAGATTCAGGGCCCAGTTTGCACACACCCCAAATTTCCAGGGATGTGAGGGAAACTTTGCAGAGCTCTCCTGGGCTTTGCTCTGACATCAGCTTGGAGCTGGTCTAACAGTTTGCAGCTCAGCTAACAAGCCGCTGGGAGTGAGAGTCCTACCTCCGGTATGACAGAAAACCTCATTCCCTCTGAATGGTTTTCTGGGCATCTCTGGATGTATACGAGCACTTCTGCACTTTCCCCACAGAGAGGGGCTACCAGGCTTCTTCTGTCATGTGGAGATTGCTGGGCTAAAGAGGCTCCTGTCTTGGAAAGCCCCGTAGGGACCTGGCTAGCAATGTCTGTGGCAACTTATCATTTAATGCTCTCAGTTGACACTCAGATAACAAAAGGACTGAATGCCAGGAAGAGGGGATCCTGGCAGGAGGGACAGGTGTATGTGTGTGTATGTGTATGTGTGTAGGGGCAAAGTATCTGAGTAAAGGCAGGAAAGAGCACCATCACTCATACCTGGAATGGAGAGGTAAAGGCAAGCAAAGTGGGGTAGGAGGGGGCAGTGGCCTGTGCAGTCTCCTTTAGGTGTGTCTAGCTCATCCTGTTTCCTTTCTCCTGGACACACATTTGCTCTTTCACAGATTCCCCTTTGGTTTTGTGGAACCATGTGACCAAATTCTGGCCAATAGAATGTGAATAGAAACAAGGCATAAAACGTGTCTGTGTTCCACTCTATTCTGACTTGTTCTGTAGTTGAAATGGCAGCATCAAATGATGGAGGACCCTGGGTCCCAAAAGTCTGGCCAGAGCAGAGTGTCTCACTTCCCAGTGCCACCTGGATGGATGGACAATAACAGGAGGTCAAACCACCATGAAAGGTCAGCCACTGAGACTTTGGTTGTTGGTGTTGGTGATAATGATTTTTTACCTCTTTAAAATTGCCACCAGCCTTTGCTGAGTATTCAGTGCTATTATCCAACTATTTATAAATTACTTCATAATGGTTCAGCATTAGTAAATTTACTTAGTGGATAAAACAGAAACTAGCTTAATCTGCATTAATGATTATTTGCATCAGGAACCTTCCTAACATTTACATTCTTTGACTCACTAATTCAACTTCTGGTCACAGAATAATCAGAAATGTCCACAAAAGTACACACAAGAATGCTTGTTACAGCATTGTCTTACTTTCATTTAAAATGATACAATTTAAATGTCTGACAGAAGGGAGACAGTCAAATGAAGTATAACAAAACTGCATGATGGAATTTTAGGCTGTCATGCAATTCATATTGTTAAGGAATATTTTATCACATACAGAAGTGATCTTTATGTAATGTGATGTAAAAGAAAGAGAACATAATGGTATCACATGTATTATAAAAAGCAGATTGAAAATTATAGAGATATTTGACATATACAGTGAAATAAAAATAAGATTTCACTTGGTAATGAAGTATACCAAATGTTATCAGAAAATATCTCCAAGTGTTAGGATTTTATACTTTTCTGTGTTTTCCATTATAAACATATATTACTTTTATAACTTGAAAAAAATTCTGATATATAAAAGCCCTAATCAAGCTTTAATTTATTCCTGATATTTTAAAAATTTAGGTCAGGAGTTATTTTTAGACTTTTGTTTTAAGTTACAGAAAAATATTCCCCATTTCTTTGTGTCAGTGTTGAACTCATTTTTAAAGTGTTATTTTAAACTAAGACCAGGGCCTCCCTGGTGGCACAAGAGATTAAGTCTCAGCACTATGAAGCTATTAGCAGCCACTGCAGCACGAGTTCGATCCCCTGCACGGGAGCTACCCACATGGTGCAGCAAACCTCTCCTGTCTCACCCGCTGCACCCCACAGCAGTGTATTTCAGTAGATCTGCCTGTTCTGCTCCCCACTCTGTCTCAGGTGAATCCTCTCACACTCCCACCCCCGCACCTCTGGCCTACACTCCAGCTCTTGTATGCAGAAATAAAAAAAAAAAATCTTTAAAAAAATTAAAATAAACTAAGACCAAAGCTGAATGGCACCAGGTCTCTTAGATTTGAGGGTGCTGAAATGCTTGTTGGGTGGACAGCTCTGATGAAACTGAAGCATCATCAACTAATGCAGAGTTTTCAGACACGACATTTCAAAAGAATCCCTCAGAAGATTTGATTTATTGATCTGGGGTAGGGTCTATGTATTTTTACAAGTGTGCCAGGTTATTGTATTATGTAGCATGATTGAAAACCACTGACCCAACAGCATGGTCCTGGAATGCTGGGCCAGAGCACCTGGGTCCAATCCTGCTTCTCTTGGTAATGCACTGTGTTATTCTAGGCCATAGTTCAACCTTTCATATTCCAGTTTCCTCCTCTGTAAGCAGGAACATTTATATCTGTTTGATCTGTTTCCCTGGGGCAGCTGACACATTTCAGCAAGGATTTGTGTGGTAGCTAACCCAGAGACAGTCTCATTGATGCTGGTTTGGAGATGATAATGTGCGTGCCCCAGCAGACATTGCCCAGACTGTGCCTCAGAGTGATTCCTGGGACAGTGGGCTGAGTCTTGAACTCTGTCCCAAACCTCACACAAGTCTCTGGGGTCCTTCCATCAGGAAGATCCCAGAAATACCAATCTCTGCCATTGGCTCCAACACAGACTTATCACAGGAAATGCTGGGCAACTCTCTCTGTTTTAGTTTCTATATCCAGAAACTACATCAACACTATTGTAAGATCACTGAAATATGCATGGATCCTGTTAGTAGTTTAATGTGAAATAAAACCAGAAATAGTGATAATATCATCATGTGAATTAGTCAAGCATTGATTTTTTTTTTTTAAGACTTATTTATTTAGGGCTTCCCATGTGGCGCAGCGGTTGAGCGCTGGGTTGCAAGGCTGCCCGCGGCCTCTGCGGCGCCGGTTCGATCCCCGGCTGCTCCACGGCCACCAGAGGAGGGTCCCACATGGCGCGCAGACCTCTCCTGCTGCCCGCTGCTCCCCTCAGCAGTGTACTTTGGTCCTTCTGCCTGCTCTGCTCCCCGCTCTGGCTCTGGTGAATTCTCTCACCCTCCCAAGCTTCTGACTGTACCTAGTGCTTGTATAAATAAATAAATAAATAAATCTTTAAAAAAAAAAAAAAAGACTTATTTATTTATGCATATGAGAGCTGGGCCAGAGGTAGGGGGTTGGTGAGAGGATTCAACAGAGACAGGGTGGGGAGCAGAACAGGCAGATCTACTGAAATACACTGCAGAGGGGAGCAGTGGGCAAGACAGGAGAGGTCTGCTGTGCCGTGTGGGTTAGCCCCCTGGCCAGGGATCAAACTCATGCTGCAATGGCTGCTGATAGCTTCATAGTGCTGAGACTTAACCCCTTGGGCCACCAGGGAGGCCCTACACTTTCCATCTTAACCTCTGAATCCCAGGTTAACCCTACCAACCTGACCTCCAGGTGTCCTTTGCATTTTGCAGATCAGCACCAGTCCAGGCAGGGGACGAGACATTGGCTTAAATGAAAGATTAATTAAGTGTACATTTAAATGCATGAAAATGAGGCCATCAGTAAGACTTGGAAATTAAGGGATCTGCCCAGGGCAGAGCATTGTTTAAAGGCAGTGGTAGGAAAGAATGAAACACCTAGTATGTAAGCTGGTTACATAGGCAAAAACCGCAGCATGGTGCCAGGAACCCAGTCAAGCACTAATTTTATATCTGGTGCTGCTAAGTGATTCCATACATTATTCCCCCATTTTTACACATAGAGAAACTAAGGCTTAGAGAGATGAACAGCTCTGTGAAGGTCATACCTTTAATGGAAAACTGAGATGAATATTGATTGTCTCAGAGCAGAGGCTGAGCTGTTAGTCATTCTTCTATTCTGCAATACCTGCTGTGGTTATGATTTATTTTGGGTATTTTGACAAAAGTAATATTTGAAATGGGAAATTGTAAAATTATCATTTTAGAGTGTTGTAAAATTTGCATAAGACTCAGAAGGTGTGTTGCATGCCTGTGGGGTATAGTGGCAAGAGCATAAGTGTGGGGCGTGCTGGATCCAAGCTTGCATACCATTTCTGATATCTGCTGGCTTTGTAATTTGGAACAAGTCACTTAACTTTTCAGGAATGTTGCCTTATCCTTAAAATGGGAAACATAATAATGTTTTTCTAAAATTGTTTGCAGAGATGTGAGAGCCTATTTAGAATAGTAATTACTATTACTGCACGGTATTTTGTACAGCAATTGCTAGAATTGCACAGATTGCACTTCCTATGTGCCAGGTACTGTTCTAAAGCACCATGCATTCATTAAGTCATTTAATCATCATAAAAATGGGCATCATATGGTGCCCATTTTATAGACAAGAAAGTGAGGCACAGAGAGGTTGCCCAACTTGCCCAAAGTCACACAGTCAGTAAATGTAAATGGTGGAGTATTTTTAACTACCAAGCCATGAACTGCTTTGCAGAGATTCAACCAGCTGAAAATGCTAGCAAATGTTAGCAATCATTATTACATGCAGCAGTGACTTTCAAACTACTATTTAAAATTATCTGGCCCTTTAATTAATTAATTAATTAATTAATTTAAAAAGATTTATTTATTTATTTATACAAGCACTGGGTACAGTCAGAAGCGCAGGAGGGTGAGAGAATTCACAAAGCCAGAGCGGGGAACAGAGCAGGCAGAAGGACTGAAGTACACTGCTGAGGGGAGCAGCGGGTGGCAGGAGAGGTCTGCGTGCCATGTGGGACCCTCCTCCGGTGGCCGGGGAGCAGCCGGGGATCGAACCGGCACTGCAGAGGCTGCGGGCAGCTTCGCAACCCAGCGCTCAACCGCTGCGCCACCGGGGAGGCCCTGGTCCTTTAATTTAAAATGAACTTTTGAAAGTCTAACTATGAATAATATAGTGAAGATGGAGCTTCTTTATTTGAAGTAGGATCCAACCCTGCCCCCCTAACCTTGTCTCCTGTTGCCCTTTACATGTAGCAGCCCTAAGTGACTTCTAGGGAGCCCTAAGTGACTTGGGGTTCTGAAGAACTCAATTTGAAAAACACAAATCCCAATTTTTTTGATCTTTGTGTCTGTGCTTCTACTTCTTTACCTGAACCCCAAGTCCAAGAAATCAGCAGCCAGAAAACCAGAGAGGAGAATGTTTTCCCAGGGTCCTTCCCAAACCCTTGCTTTTCTCCTTGGTGACTGTGCCCCTGCCTACCGGGCTGGGACATATGGGCAGCCACCTGGAGCGCTGGGCTGCAGACTCACCAGTTTTATCTGAGTTGCACAGTATGGTTTCCTTCTCGGCTCTCACGCCGGGACTGGGGCCATGTTTCATCCACATGGTGATGGTGAACTGGTCTGTCAGGTTCTTGGGCACAATTCCATCAGGGATCTTGGCACCCTGCCTGCCGTCGAACCTGAAGATCATCTCACTGCTGTCCACCAGCAGTCCTGCAGTCCAGTTGGTGGCAGCACTCGGGGATGGTAAGAGGTCAATGATGCCAGAGGAGGCTCCTGCAGGGGAGAGAAAGGACAGACGGTCATTCCTCATGGATGAACTGTGAATTACAGTGGTTGAGAACATGGATTCTGAAGTCAGCAAAATTTGAATATGACACTGGGCAGCATGAGTTGCTAGCTTTGTGACTGTGATAAGTCACTTTCTTTTTCTGACTTTCCAGCTCCATATCAGCAGTCTGTCCCTAACCCTGAGTAGGTGACTCAGGAAAGGAAGAGCAAAATGCCATCCTTGCCCTGAGTTGTTTATGGTCTGCTTGGGGAGGATCAGAAACTTACAGATAAAACTATTGCATGTGATAAGACAGGGTGCAATTAACTATTATATAAGGAAAAAGTGCCTGAAGAATATAGAGAAATGAGATTACCCTAGAGGCTTTTGTGAACAGGGAAGGTCCCCAGAGAAGCCATGGTTTGATTTGGATGGATGGATTCATTCAGGCATTTATTCATTCAGTCAACTGTCAGTCATTTATTAGACACCAACTACGGGCCATGGCCCCTCCAGGTGCCGGTGAAGTTGAGATCGATCAGCAAGGTCCTTGATCTGGGGCTACAGACAACGGCACCACAATGTTATCAGGGCTGTGGCTGGGGAAATGATAGGTCCTGGCCCCATGGAAAGGACTGAGTCACTTTGTACACATCAAGGATTTTTGCAACAATTTGTTTATTGCAACGAATAGTACAGTGATTGAGAACATGGGTTCTGAGGTCCGCAAAACTTGAATTTGACACAGAATGCCTTGCCAGCTTTGTGACCATGAGGACTTCATTTTTCTGACTTTCCAGCTCCTCCTGCAACTTCCCCACTCCAGTGCGTATGGTGAGAGACCGCGTCAGCACAGCACCAGCAGCGGCCTGCTCACTGCATTGTGAGTGCTCACACCAGGTTAACTAGAACTTTATTATTATTACTACTATTATAATTCTGCTACCACTATGATTCCAAGCTGAGGTATATGACTTAACCTGGACCTGTGGGAGTGTCACAGGCAGATTTGTCTTAGGAGAATCACACTGACAGTGTTGTGGAGGTGGGAGTTGAGGTGAATGGGGTTGGCTGAAGGGCAGAAGACTGGATGCCACGACCATAGAGGGTCTTGAGCCTCCACTAACACTGCTGCAGCTGAGTGCTGGAGCTGAGCTGCCCTTCTTCTTGCGTCCCTCACAGGATCAGTACTCAGTTCCTTAGGGACAGGAGTCGGTCTGGGCTCCCTGACATTGCAAGGGAAAAGAGTGTAAGATGTACCCAGTGCTGGAGGCCTTGGGCTGGGGGTCATCCTGGGCACAGCACTGACCTTCCAGTCATAAATGCTGACGGGTTGAATGGACAGTGCACTACCTGCTGAGCCTTAGCGATCACTGGACTTTGGAATTCTATATATCAGAGCCTCTTCTCACCAAGGTCCACCACCACAAAAATCTCCTACCATTAAAATGACCCTTGGAAATCCCTCAGGAAGTGATAATATTGAAGACTAATACACATCTTTGAAAACGGTCAACCCAACCAGTGTTCCAAACCTTCAGTGGTAGAACAGATCATCAAGTCTGCAATGGAGGACTTGTGCTTTGCAGCTGAAAATGATGCTAAGTGAAAAGTGTGTGTCCTTAGAGATAGACAGTGTTTTTAGCACTGGGAGAGGCGCAAGCTGGGGCAGGCTACCAGGAACTGCTGAGAGGGTGGGAGATGCCCACCTCCCAATTCATGATTACTCTGCTGCTCATGTGTATCAAGGGGAAGTGTGGATAGCATTGACTATTGTCCACAGGATTTTGCCTGGTACTGTGCCTGGCACACAGTAGGTACCCCATGAATATTGATAAAGACTCTTTTCTCACCCAATCCTCCATGAGGTGCTTCTAGCCATCTTCCCTCCGGAAGTCTTTCTATGCTAAGACTCAGGTAAACCTGCCTGTCTTGCCTCTCATCCAAGTCCCATGCTCATCAGTACTTACCTGTTCTCATCCCATGCCTATGTCTTGTTTGCTACCCCTTTTACTTATCTGATACCTTAATGCCTACTAATGTTTTAATGACCAACAAAGCCCTCAGGGCTATCACTTTCCAAAGAAATCTATCAAGGTGGTAGCAGATAGAGATCCGGGGTGGTTCAGGAGTGGGAAATAAGTGGTCTTTTGGAACAAGCTCAGGATACTCCCAGGATAATGTAACATGGCAGCATTATCTGCTCTGACCCAGAAGTAAATTGGCTCTGACAACAGGGTTTGGTCAGGGTGCAGGTAACTGACTACTGGGGCACATGCAGAGAGTGTGACAGTTCCTAAAATTTCAGATGACCAGAGAGACAGAGTCTGAGCAGCCAGGGCTCCTGACTTCTAGTTTAAGTCAGTACAGCTAACACAACCTAGGAGGTTGCAGAGAACCTGGTTGCTGCCAAAGTCAAAAAAAGTCAATATTAGAGCAACGATCCAACCCCTGATGTTTTTACAGACTCCACCAGCATCTCCACATTGAAGAGATCTCAGGTGCCAAGAATCACAGCTCCCAGCATGGCATGAACCTGACATCTGAATGGGGCCTACAGGAACTACGAGAGGAGATAAGCAGCCTTGCTTGACTTATAACTGAACATATGTGTGCTTGCTTTCCTGGCTTTAGCTTGAACCCTGGTAGTGCTGAAAGAGACACATAGAAGGAGACATGTGGAGGAGAGACACTTGGAAAGATACATGGAAGAGATATGTGGGCCAGAGACATGTGGAAGGCTGTTCCTCATCCTAGGCAGACAATGATAGTTGTTATCTTGACCTCATGTTGGATTACATGATGCGTTTTGAGTTTTTTTCTATTTTTAAAATACTTATTTTGGGCCTCCCCGGTAGCGCAGCGGTTGAGCCCTGGGTTGCGAAGCTGCCCGTGGCCTCTGCAGCACCAGTTCGATCCCCGGCTGCTCCCCGGCCACCGGAGGAGGGTCCCACATGGCGAGCAGACCTCTCCTGCCGCCCGCTGCTCCCCTCAGCAGTGTACTTCGGCCCTTCTGCCTGCTCTGCTCGCCGCTCTGGCTCTGGTGAATTCTCTCACCCTCCCCCGCGCTTCTGACTGTACCCAGTGCTTGTATAAATAAATAAATAAATAAATCCTTAAAAAAAATAAATAAAATAAAATACTTATTTTTCATTCTAACATGGGTAAATATTCAGCTTTTTTTTTTTCAATTTTTTTTATTTATACAAGAACTGGGGTACAGACAGAGGCGTGGGAGGGTGAGAAAATTCACCAGAGACAGAGAGGGGAACAGAACAGGCAGATGGACTGAAGACACTGCTGAAGGGAGCAGGGGTGAGACAGGAGAGGTCTGCCGCGCCATGTGGATTTCTCCCTGGCCGGCTGGGAATCGCACCCGCGCTACAGAGGCTGCAGACAGCTTCACCCGCTGTGCCACCGGGGAGGCCCCATTTTGAATTTGAGTATCTTCTGTCCCAGCTCTCTGGGACCTGCCTAGTCCCTTTCTTGTGGGTCCCTGCCAGAAGGTCTATTAGACATGTGGCAAACTTTTGGTTCTCAGTGGCCCAACTTTAGGCCAAACCTATTTGACTGGGCATTTGCCCATAAGGGGATGGGTAATTTTTGGAGGCTGTTGTTACTTGAAATCCATTCTTTTTCTATGTACACTAATTCTGTTTAAAATATTTCACACTAAGAGTCTGTTTCCTTTGCCTTTGTGTGCATGGAAGTCTGGATCCCTTTTAGAGTGTGCACCCCTTAACAGTTTGGGGTCCCCTGAGTACTTCTCTGTTGCATTCTAACATATGGAGTGGGCAGACCTTTACACAGTAGAACTGGTATGTGTTTGACAAGTCTCAAAACTCACCCATTTGAAGTTCCTTTTAGGCTAAGGAACTTGCTGTTGTTACACAGCAGATGCCCTTGTAAATTCACACTGCAACTAATGCTTTAGATCAGTGAAGGAGCTGATTACAAATACCCTCACTTCTCCCCTCCCCCCTCAAAAACAGGTTTGCATAGAGGTAAGGGATAAAGCAAGTAGGAGTATGGGGTAATGAGAATCTAAATAGGAGGTTGGGAGGCAAAACTAGTTTTTTTTTTTAAAAGATTTATTTATTTATTTGTTTGTTTGTTTGTTTTATACAAGCACTGGGCACAGTCAGAAGCGCGGGAGGGTGAGAGAATTCACCAGAGCCAGAGTGGGGAGCAGAGCAGGCAGAAGGACCGAAGTACACTGCTGAGGGGAGCAGAGGGCGGCAGGAGAGGTCTGCGCGCCATGTGGGACCCTCCTCTGGTGGCCAGGGAGCAGCCGGGGATCGAACCAGCGCTACAGAGGCTGCAGGCAGCTTCGCAACCCAGCGCTCAACCGCTGCGCCACTGGGGAGGCCCGGCAAAACTAGTTTTACATTTTGCCAATGACCATCATTGATCAGGGATATTCTATGCCTACATCATACATGCACACATACACACACACACACAACTTTATTTTTCACAGTTATAGTCTTTTATTATTATTTCCATAGGGATATTTTATTGGGCACTGAGTGAGTGCCAACCATGAATTAAGTACTTAAACAGTAAATGTGATGAATGTTATAATGATTCCAGTTTACAGATGAGATGCTGGAGGCTCAGTGAGCCCAGGATTCACAACCAGCTAGTGAATGGATGAACTGTCAGGACTTTCCAGCCGCAAAGCCCATGATCTCCACCGCACCAACTCAGTGAAACAAGAGGGAGATCTGGCAACTACCTGCACATTTTACCAACATGGAAACAGGACCAGAAAGGGGAAACAACTCGACCAAGATCACACAGGCACACAGCTACCTAGAGGCAAGCCCAGCTCTCCAGCATCCAGCTAAGGTTCTTTCTACCATAGAGCTCAGTCCTCCTGGACCCTAACTCCCATTTCAGTGCTGTCCACAGAGGTGTGCTGAAGGTAGCAGACACCCTGGCAAGGCCATCGGTGTGGTGTTCTCTGTCTCTCTGGTGAGGAAAGCGGCAGGCCACCCTACCTAACCCACAGATATCACCCACCCCAAAGCATCAAGCTGCATTTAACCAGATGCTTCAGGCTTCCACAAACTTAATGGATTGTATTTCATTTCTCAGTGCACTTCAACAATCTGAGAGAGATTTACTTTATCTCAAAGTTCATCTCTCTCCTGTCCTTAAGGGATCCCATGAAAGGGATGAGTAAACAGGATGCATGACTTGCAAAGCTGGTGCAGAACTGTGTGCACACCAGGATGTATTTAAGACACTCTTTGGGACTCCCCTGGAAGGTCTCTGGGACCTACCAGGCTGCTGAGGGTTCACAGTAGTCCGAGCACAGCAGTTGCTGCTTGAGTTTATGAGGCTTAGAACTGGAGGGGAGGCCTGATTCCAGGTTTCTGAGCCCTACCAGAGGAAGGAAGCCTCTTTGAGCCAGCAAGTAGATAAAGGGGGGGTCAGGTGAATGGGACAGATTGCAGAGCACATTGTGGCATGATAGCCAAGGAAGCATGGGGACAGTGGTTACCATGTGGACTTCTCAGTTGGAAGGTTGCTTTCTACTTTGGATGGCTGGAGGGAGGGCAGTGTCCTTGGCACTCCCAGCTGGGCCTGTGGTAATGGTAATGGACATGGAGCCTCAGGTCATGTCTCCTCTTCCACCTCCAAGGGAAGGTTGGACGGTCCCAGTGAAAAGGAACCATTGTAACCAAGGACACAGGCTTCACTCTGTAAAGTACTTTTATAATTGGCAATACCAACTCCATATTATTTCAATAAATGTTTATATAATGTCTCAGTTATGCCAGTCACTGTGATGAGAATGAAGCGCCTAACTAGACAGAAATGGGCCCTACCTTGAAGGAACCAATAAAAAGTCTTTTTTTAAAAAAAGATTTATTTATTTATACATACAAGAACTGGGCTAGAGGCCAGATGTGTGGGAGGGTGAGAGGATTCACCAGAGACAGAGTGAGGAGCAGAACAGACAGACAGACCGAAAACACTGTTGAGGGGAGCAGTGGGCGAGAGAGGAGACGTCTGCCATGACATGTGGGTATCTCCCTGGCCAGCCTGGAATCAAACGTGCACTGCAGAGGCTACAGACAGCTTCACAGTGCTGTGCTCAACTGCCTGCGCCACAAGGGAGGCCTAGAAAGTCTTTTGTTTTCAGTTGGTGGAACAGTTAAGTGGTCGAGATTCTCAGGGTAAACCAGCACGGCACGCTTGGACAAGGACTATGTGGTAGTGGAAGGCCTTCTGTTCTAAAAACATGCTTCTCTGAACCACTGATATCTCCTGTCTGTGTGGTTTGCTGTGGCCAGTGAAATGTGAGTGGAAGTGACATGTGCCATAGTAGGGCAGAAGCTATTTAAGCCAATGCATGGTTCACCCTGTATCTTTTCCATCTGCCATGAGATCAACAGTGTTCTAGGTAGAAGCTGTTTGTTAACCTGGTCCCCATGGAAGCCAACATGGAGTAGAGTCACAGTTAACCCAAGAAGGACTATGGCAGGAATGACGAATAAGCCTTCATTTGCTTTGGGGTCATTTGTTACTGCAATATGAACTGCACTATACTGACTGATAGTCACATAACTAACTGACATCAGTGGCTGCAGGTCCTGTTCTTTATCTGTGTATCTTTAGCATGGACAAGGAGAACTTTCTGAATTCCTCTCGGGAGCTCACATCCTGGTGATCTGACAATGGGTCTATCCTTCCCTCTTTGGAATCCTAGATGCAAGCATTCCTCCAAGGCTTTGGAATCAGAATCTTAGATCTCCAGATGAAACAAGCTGGGCTTTAAATGTATGGTCAGCCAGGCTCCTGGGGCAGGGCCATGAATGTCCAATTACTGACCAGCTTGGGCAAGACCACTAAAGATAATAATTTTCTTGCTTCCTAGGAGGGCATACTCTACAGTAGTTAAAGTGACCTCAAGGAAATATGCTACAGCCCATTGCTCACCGTCATCTTCCAGGAGTCAGTGTGTGCAGCGCTTAGCTGAGCCTTGATTAATGATTTAATCTGATTCCCAACAGGTGTGTATCTATTTTCCTTTAAGTTGGAGACCCACTTCAGCTCTTTGAGTATAGAAACCCTGGCTGTGACTAGGGGACAGAGAATGTGTCCCTGGGAAGGTACAGCTTTTTTGGTTTCTTACAGAAACTGATGCTAATATCTTGTAGTTGGGCTAATCTGAGGGTATAAAAGCCTCTGACCGTGATTCTTAGTGAGGACAAGCTCTGTTAAGCTTCAAGTTATATTAGAAACTAATCAAGAAAAGCATGGCTATCTTCCTCAGTAGACTATATAATTAAGTGGTTTTCTTGACTTCTATGTATAAGCTTAAGGGTTACAGCATTTGGACACACAATGGATATTTGTTGAATGAATGAATGAGTGAACAAATGAATCCTCTATGAAAATCTTCTGGATGACATGTATATAAATCCTGAGACTGGGGCCTCCCTGGTGGCACAAGGGGTTAAGCAACCTATGAAGCTATCCGCAGCCACTATCCCCAGCCAGGGTGCTAACCACATGGTGCAGCAGACCTCTCCTGATTCGCCTGCTGCTCCCCTCAGCAATGTATTTCACTCAGTCTGCCTGTTCTGCTCCCCACTCTGTCTCTGGTGAATCCTTTCAACCCCCATAGCTCTAGCCTGTACCCCGGTTCTTGTATGTATAAATAAATCTTTAAAAAAAAAATCCTGAGACTAACTTAATGTCTGGAGGTCTGAACTGCTCTGACAGATCAATCACTTGGATTAATAGCATGCACTTATTCGTGGCCTTTCTGTCAACAGGACCTGTCCTCAGAGTTCTTGACTCCTCGTACAAAACAGCTGACCTGGGCATCATATGCAGAGGGGCACTGCCAGCTACCCAGGAGCCCTGTGCTCCCCGGGAGGAATGGCCTCTGGTCTCTGGGCTACAAAGGGCACAGGTGTCACAAACTGCTTCTCTTTTTATCATAATATGTAGTGGCGAGGGTCATCAAAGCAGGCCTTTTCCTGGGCTGTTGTTAATGTCAAATTTAATTTGTCCAAGAGGTCTCACCGAGAGCTATTTACCATGCACTTCATACTGCAGGCAGCTCTGTGACAAGTCACATCTGACAAGCCTGGTACTGAAGGGTAGTGTGCTTTATTTTGAAGCTCTGAACTCAGAGGAAGTCTAAACAGTACCCCCCCCCCAAAAAAAAAAAAAAAAAAAAAACCTTCTCTGAGCAGCCTGGCTCTATGTAAAGTGAGAGCAGCGGGTCCCTCTGTCTGGTCCTACAGGCCAAAGGTGACACAGATTCAGAGCCTTGCTTTGTTTTTGTTTCAAGGTAGACGGAGCATCTCAATGTAGAAACTCAGGCAGCAATACACTTCACATCCAGGGCTTCTCAGAAGCCAAGAGGCCTTTCCAAGTCCTGCTGTAGCTTTCAGCCACTTCCTGTCAGAAGGCTGTGCAGCTATTATCTGACTTCTGCTTAAATGGATTTGATCACCCACTATGGCCAGTGGAGCCTACTTCATGGGAGTGGGGACCTGGGGGAGAGGACCAAACATTCACAATGCCCCTCCGGTGGACCCCTCAGCAGGGTCGCTGCACAGCAGGCACAGCAGGCAGCCGTGCCTGCTTCTGGGTGAGCATAGAGGGCGGGAGAGTTAACTGAAGGGAAGAGTTTAGAATGGCGAAGGGAAGAGAGACCATTCTAATGGAACAAACAAAGCAACAAAGGCTCAAGTGTGAGAGCCAGTCAGCTACCCTGGGAACCAAAATGCGGTGCTCTGGCCAAGAAGGGGCAGAACATCAGGAAGAAGTGGGTTCTGGGGATGGATAGATGGTAGAGGAAGGTTCTCAGGAGGGTGGAGAGGCAGCTACAGTTGGGTACCCACACCTGGGTGTTCATGAGAGACTCCTCATTGTCCCCTAAACCTGTTCTTGCTCTAGATTCCAAGGTCTGGTTGGTTGACAGCTTGTCCAGTTAGAGCCACACGTCAGAGTCATCTTAGATCCTCTCTCATTTCTGACTGCTCACTAGTCATTGGATCTTGTGGATTCTGCCTTCTAAAGCTCTTTCCTTCACCACTCCCGCTACTCCCCTGGTTCAGAACTCCTTATCTTCTGCTTGGTCTACGGCAATAACATCCTAATTGGTCTCCCTGTTCCTGTCCAAAGTCAATAAAGATTTATAGCGTGATAAATGCAGGAAAGCTGAGGCTTAAAGTGTCATGGGAATTCCCTAGTTGGGAAGCCCAGCAAGTTACTTGTCTCAAGCGACTTGTCTACTTTTCACAGAAAACATGCAGAAGCTTGTCTTCAGAACCTATGGTGCATGACAGGAGTTGGGAACTTCAATCCAGACTTGGTTTAGAAATAAACCAGGCTTTTAGTTTGCAGGGAGCACAGGGCCCTGCTGAGCAGCCTCCTTTGAAGTAAACTCTAGCTCCAGATTCGCACCTGGGCCTTATTTATTTGCTTCAGTACTTTTCGGTGAGAAACCCCCCAGCGTAAAATCAGGGTTCCAACTCTTGACATGGAGACCTGGCCTGTCACGGTTCTTGGATGTATTTCCTATAAGTGTGGTGGTTGGCACTTCTGGGAAGGTCGCCAGAAAGACACACAGACCTCTCTCCACCAAGGTCTCCCAGTACCAGATAAGCTCGAAGCTTGGAGGAACTGCTTTCCTGACTAAATTAACCTGCCTCCCCGCAAGGAGAAGCTGACAGCCCAGAGGATTGAGCTGTGTTAACACCAGAGGCAATTTTGCGCTAAAGTTTCTTCCCTCAGAAAATCCTTCTCACTCTCCATATCTTCCCATCTCTCCCCAGAAACATTCAAAATCACATTACAAGTGCGTGCCCTTGGGCCCATCAGATCTTTAACAAGCTCATTCCATCATCTCCCTCTAACCTGGAGGAGTTTAGGAAATGACTGTAACCCGCAGTGGCATGGGGTCGAGTTGACTTATAATTCAGGTGCGCAGGGAGTGAAAAGAGATATTCATTCAAAGTAAGATATCGCCTGAGATGACTTGGCACAGAGTGAAGGAGAGGACTGAAGGCAGTTTTCTGGATATTGCAGGGCCCTGGTCTCCAGTTTTGAAAGAGCTGTTTAAGATATTGCAGTTGTGGTGCTTTGTCCTATCTACTACATCGTTCTGGAGTGGCCCAGTGTCCCCACAGACCTTCCTCTCAGCCTGGAGGCACGATAAATGGAACCTGGTGACATCCGAGCAGGGTTTATTTCATATTCAGTTATGAACTCATCACTCAGTTCTTTGTGCAAGTGTGGACAAAGGAGTGTGCGTGTGTGTGTGGGCACACGCATGTGTGTGTATGGGTGTGGTTATGTGTGTGTGTGGTTATGTGTGTGGCCACGCTGAGGGAGGAAAGTCTGCCCCAAAGACACTAGTGGAGGGTCACCAGGAAGGGGTAGCTGGTTAGACTGTGTTGAGGGGTCCTCTACTCCTTGTGGAGTTTCCATTATCCCCAAATATGATGTGCTCTTTCCTAAGCACCGCCACAGCACTGCTGGAGTGTCCTATGTGATTTCCAGAAAATTATTGAAAAAGAATAAGAGAGAAATGAAATATCTATGGATGGGGATGAAGGAGGCCCATTTACATTTCGACAGTCTGGTTTACTGAGCACAGGTGACCCTTCCCAACATTTTGAGTGTCCTCTTGCTCCATAGCTTGCTCGAGAGATTTTTCCAGTCAGCTCCAAAGGTCTGGCCAATGTCAAGACACTGAGCTGAAGAACCCTTCATGTGGATAGCTCTACCTTCATTCTGACTGTCACTCTCTCTTTTTTTTCCTACTCTCTCTTTTTTTTTTAAACTTACTCTCTCACTTCCTTTGTGACCTTGAATGTGTCACTTTTCCTCTGTAGGTCTTAAATTTTCTGTCTTTAAAATTGGATAGAGTACCACCCTCACAATGAATGGAGAGAGTTAAATAAAGCAGTGCAGGGCCTCTCTGGTGGCGCAAGAGTTAAAGTCTCAGCACTGTCAAGCTATCAGCAGCCACTGCAGCATGAGTTCAATCCCCGGCCAGGGAGATACCCCACATGGCACAGCACAGACCTCTCCTGTCTCCCCCGCTGCTCCCCTCATTCAATAGATTTGCCTGTTCTGTCCCCACTCTGTCTCTGGTGAATCCTCTCACTCCCCACACCTTTGGCCTACACCCCAGTTCTTCTATGCATAAATAAATAAAAATAAATTTTAGTAAATAAATAAATAAATAAATAGTCTGTCAGGTGCCCACAGTAGGTCCTCAATCAAGCTAACTTTTCGTTTGTATGCTCTTCCTTCATCCTGGTTTCTTACTTCCTGGCCTGCTCCTTTCTATGGCACTATCTCCCAGCCTACTAATGGCAAGACTCTCTCCAGCACACTTGGTCACCTTCACTTCACTCACCTCCAAACCCGCCCAAGCTCATCTTTTCTGATGTAGGCAGCCAGGCCCAGCTTCCTGGCATGCAGCCTTAGCGGCCCCGCAGGGCCCCAGACTAGCCGTGGGGCCCCAGCTTGGTTTAATGATTTGCTGTTGCTGTCCTAAAATTCTTAATAATTTTTGAAGTTTTCACATTTTCATTTTCACTGGACCCTACAAATTACATAGCTGGTCCCTGGAGAGGTGAATAATGTTTCCCGGAGTACTTAGGTCACCTTCACATTGGCCCCCACTCAGGTGCCTCTCTCCAAACCAACATGGTGAAGGAGACTTGTATTTTCTTCAGGCCCTGTGCTAGGTAGTCTTGAATACGTTGTGCCATGTGGTCCCTGTTTTATCAATGAAGAAGAGGGACTTTGTCACACACCACAGCCACACAATTGATCAGGTTTGCCTGACACCAAAAGTTGTGCCTTCTGCTCCTTTAACCACAACAAACAAACTTAATATCCCTCCAGGAGTTACATATAGCAATGCAGTGGGGAAGGCACTGATTCTTTCAAAAGACGAGCAAACATGCTCTATTTGTATGGTGTTATTTAAATGCAATTAATTAAGAAATGCCAACAGGGATAAACCTACCACATAGCTTCTGAAGGGATTTCTCAGAGTAGGTTTCTCGGTCGCAGCCCTTCCCAATGTAATTGGTCTGCAGCTCAGTTGTGATCTGGATGGAGGACACGGCCCCATCACATGTCTCCAAGTGGATGCTGGGGAACAGGGGTACACTCCCCGAGCCAGGCTGATACTCAATCCTCTTGGTCCAGTCTGAAAAAAACAAGCCCAGGATTAAAGAAAATCAGGCAACCAGTTTTGCTGTCACATTTGTTTTCAAAATGAGAATTTTTTTCTCACACAAATACTGTATTAGGGAATAATTGGTGAATAAGGAGAATTTATGTTTGCTTATGCAAGATTTCCATTCCAAGAAATACTAAGTGATGGCAGGAACCTGAGCCCAACTGAGCTGTACCATGTAGGAAAGAACAAAACACCACATGCACGCACCTCAGACACCCACCTGCTACTCCGCTGCTTTCACACCTGCGGTTCCCACTCTCCATTCCATTCAGAAGTCCCCCCACCCCCACTGCCTCACCATAACTGTCCAGCTGCCTCCCTCCCACATTCATTTGCACAGACTCCAGTGCTCCTCAAGGCAGAGCGCTGGTTTATTGTAGTATTTATGTATTTCTTAGTCACTCAGGCTGTGGGAAACTGTGCTAGCTTTTCTTTCTTTCTTTTTTCTTTTGCTCTTTTTTAATGTGTTGCTGGTGATATTTTTGAGTGTTGTGCTCCTTGCCTCGTTTTTCCCAGCGAGGTGACTTTTAGGACACATATGTCTTATTGCAAAATATGAGAGCGTGGTAGGTTAAGGATTATGTGCGGTGAGAAAGTGGGGTGCCAGCATTCTTTCCCAAACATCCAGGACAGTGACCCACTCAAGATGGTGATGGTCTTATCTCTGCTTTTCAATGGAGATATAATTTGGAGATGGGAAAGCACAGGAGAGGTACAAAATCACAATCAAAATGGCACCACACAAAACAAAGCAATCAAGAAAAATAATCATGAAGAGTCAGAGTACACGGGAACTGATAGAAGCAATAGCAGTGATTGAAAGTTGGCGCTCCCATGCCCCGCAGCAGGGCTTGTGATAATAGCGTGCATCCCTCCTGCCACATGGGCCCAATGTGCAAGCTTAAACAGATTTGCAGAGAGAGGAGTGAATTTGAATTATCAAAGAATATGAACTATGGATATTATTAGTTTATGAGTCCCAAATGTTTTTCATGTTATGCTAGATGTTATGCTTTTATAGCAGAAATGAAAACCTATGGAATGACCAGCCTTTACCAGGGACAAACTCGCATCCTGCAAGTGTGAGTCTGTTTGCAACCTCCAGGGGTTGCTTGCTTGCTTCACAAGTCCGCAGCCATCTTGCCTGATTCCAGTAAGGGGAGCTGGCTGGACTTCGGGGTCAGCCACTGAACAACCATTTATTCCAGGTTTTTATGTTCCAAGCTTTGCTTGGAGTACCAAGGATACAGCAGTAAAGGAGTCAGAAAGATCCCTCTGATCACTGGAGAAGTGAGGTGGATCATGAGTGGATCAGTGAAACATTGGTAACAGGGAGGAGTTCGTTTAGATGGAGAAAGTTCCTGCTTGAGTCGAGGCCTGAATATCAGGGATAGATGCACATGGGCAGCTTCTGAGGAGCAAGGTTTAAGCAGATGCAACACTGAACCTGCGGTGATACCAGGTCAGAAAGTCTTGGATAGACTAATGAAGGGCTTCGAGTCCCAGGAACCTCATCAGTACAATAGGGGCCATAGCCTTGGCCTCCCAGAGTTGAGGGAGGATCAAGTGTGACACGTGTCTTATGCATGGCTGACAACAGAACCCCCATCAACATCGTTTTGGGAAAGGAGGAGAGATGTTCGGTCCACAGCGGGCAATGTCCCCTGCACTGCAACCTTCCCTTGTTCAAGATAACCATGTCATTGGATTTTAACTGTGAATTCCCATGTTAACCAGCCATCCTATAAGGGTTTTTTCAGAGCCCCCATAGAGATTGCACACCAGGGTGTGAGGTTTGTTTTCAGGGAAATTGTCTGGTAAGATGTTTAGAGGAGCGTGACTATAAGCCAAAGATAAAATACCCAGGGATGTGTTTTCTCTCCTAACCCCAGGAACTGTGTCTAGACTAGCCTGTCACCTCCCAGAGGATGCTGTCATTGAGCTGCTATAGCTCATGGCCCAGAGATCTCAGGTTCAATCTGAGGGACAAATCACTGAAGGACAGGAGAACTTCTTGTCAAGTGTACCTGAAAGTCATAGTGCTGCCAGAAGCAGCTGCACATGGCCAGCCGTGTGTGTCCAAGACACAAAATGTTTCATGCCACTGTGCATTTGATCATTGCTGCTTTTCCTGCCTGCAACTCCCTTTCCATCACCTTTGTCTTGTCTCCTCCTCTACGCAGCCTTCCAGGATTACCTCAGTGGGGGTAGAAACCCTCATTTGTGCTCCCAAAGCATCCTCTACTTTAGACTATGGCACAGACTAACAGTTTCATTCCTCTGAATCCCCTTCATGCTGCACAGTGCCTGGCACAGAGTGATGCTCCCTAGAGAGTCACAGAAAGAGTGAGTAAACCCTGTAGGAGCTTATATAGAAATGTTCCATTTGTTTTCTTGACTCCCCCAGTGACTGGGAACTCTTAAAAACAAGGGCCAAGATATTTATTTTTGATCTAGAATGCTGGAAGCATTTTCTAGGTGGAGCTATCCGGGGGAGGGGTCTAGGAGACAGACACATACCCTTGATTACTGCCCAGGCAGCCCTTGAGCCACAGAGCTCATGGCCTATTTGCAGCTTCTGTCTGCCCTGCTTTCAGATCTGCAGAGTCGCCCATCCCAACAGCAAGCCATACCATGCCGGCTTCTCTGTTCTCAGCAGGGCAGTTGATATAGAATTGATGATGGGGGTCTGCTTCCCGATAACAAAAAATGGCGTCAAGGAGGAGCCCCCTTTTCTTTCCCTGTACCCTCCCTTTCTTCGGGAATGCAAATACAAAGCAGAGAAAGTGGCTTTTGGGGGAGGCCTGGGTGTGAACCCCATTGTGCCAGTTCTTGGGGCTCCCCTCTTCCTGCTTCTGTGTAAGAGGTCCTCCTCAGCACATCTTTCTGGAAGCTGCTTCCACTGGAGAAGCCGAAACCCCTCTCCATGCTGATCCCCTTTATTCTGCGGGGGCTGCTGGCATCTCTTTCTCAGCTCGATGTTTTGGTGGCTCTCTTTGATGAGAAATTCTGCCTCAAATTCTTTTTTAGAAGAAGGACAAATCAAGAAGCAAATAAATAATGAAGGAAAAGTTAGTGGAGACTCAGGTCAGCAGGTTTTCATCCCTCTCTCCCACCCCCCGGCTGGGAACAAGCATCTCTCTGGGGAGAAATCAGATACAAAAGAGCTTCAGGACACCATATCTGCCAGTGGCGTTGGCGACCTTCTGAGGCTTGCTTTTGAGGGTTTATGAGGAACAGGCAAAATTGCAACCATATAGTAAGAGAAATTGAGCAGCTTTCTGAGCACAGTGTCCTTGAGAGAGAGGGAAGCTCACACAAATTTCGTTCATTTTCCAAGAAGGAGTTGGGATGGGATTAAGAGAGCAAAAGGCGAGCTATCAGATTCAGCCTTTACCACATGAAATGTCTGTCCATCCTCATTTCCTGTAGGGTAGGATGGCATGATGGATAAAATAAAACATGGCCTCTACACTCAGCTTGTGCAGCTTCAAATTCCAGTCTCTACCACTTCTGGTGTAACTCTGGGCATATCCCTTCCCCTCCTGGAGCCGCTGTTCCCACTGCTGTAGAGGCAGTGCCTACTTATCACTCAGGAGTTTAGGTGGGGGGATTAAAAGTGGAGTTGATTTATACCAAACACAAGGGCATGTTCAGTAGACACATTATTATTAAGTTATCTGCTATTCAATAACATTTATTGCAGGAAATAAGAGGACATCACAGTTACCAAGCACCTACAAAGTGATAAACACTTTACATCTATATCCTTTCCTTTAATCCTGCCAACAACTCAGCGAGTGGGTGGCAAGTTAATTATGCAGGTGACAAAACCGTGGCTGAGGGTCCTGTGACTCACCTAGAGCCACGCTGTTCTTGCACAATAGCTCTTTGAGGATTCTGAGGATTTTCCAGAAATGAGAGAAACTGTAATCTTTACAGATTTATTTTTGAACATTCAGTTTACACTAATTTTTTTTAAAAGGTGATCAACACCCATTTTGGCAAGGGATCAAGGAGTCATTCCATTGCTAGTTGATTTTTATTTTTTTAAAGATTTATCCATTTATGCATACAAGAGCTAGGGTACAGGTCAGAGGTCTGGAGGTGAGAGGATTCACCAGAGACAGAGTGGGGAACAGAACAGGCAGAATGACTGAAATACACTGCTGAAGGGAGCAGCAGGTGAGCCAGGAGAGGCCTGCTGTGCCATGTGAGAAACTCCCTGGTCGAGGATCAATGGAACTTGTGCTGCAGCGGCTGCCAACAGCTTCATAGGGTGTGTCCCAACCCCTATGCCACCAGGGAGGCCCCCATCACTACTTGATTTTGAGGGCAGTTTGTGGGGACAGTAGGGTTGCTTTGACTCAAAAGACCGGACTTGACTCTCAACTCCCTCAAATGTGGGTCATGCCATCTTTGCAAAGTTTGTCATGTCTGAGCCTGTGGTTCTATGTGTCAACTGGATATAATAACACCTCCTCCAGGTCTTGTACTGAGGATATAGACTAAGGGGCTAACACAGAGATCTTCCTGTCAAAGCCTCCGGGTGGGAATATTCTATTCTTTGGTTCACAAGCTTTCCAAGCTTCTCTGAGCTATCCTGCTTGAATGAAATCTCTTCCATTTATAAAGGGCCTAGAACTAGTTTATAAGTTGTGGTTCAATTTTTTTCCATTAAGTTTAGAAATAGAAAGCAGATCACCTGTAGTTTGAATAATCAGGTTCAATTGCACTGCAAGTGTTCCTGAAAAAGCTAACATTGGAATGCCTTGAGGATTTAAGCTCCTCTGTGGATTAAGGATTTAGAAATGTGAGGATTTTATTATAATTCCTGCTAAATTGAGGGAACATATGCTTTCTTATCAGGAGAATATTAACTACTTGTAACTCTCATATTTATGCCTGGATGTGGAAGAACGGTAACATAAGATTTCCGAAAAGCATATGCTTTGGGGCCTCTTGTGGTCTAAGACTTCAGGTCCATTGTTCTAATGCAGCACCCAGAAGTGTACAGAGGGAAGAGAGGGAAAGATAGACTCAGGTGTGGAAAGCACTCTTCTTTCCTGAGCTGTGAGTGGCCAGGGGCCTATTACCCTTCCTGATCTCAGATTTCAGCAGCTGAAGAAGCATCAGGTTTGGGTTTCCCTTAGAACCAGTGAAGAGTCAGTAGTGGGTGTTCAGGGAGGGTATGCATTACCAAGGCCTTGTTTTGGAAAGGTCACAGCAACTGGCTTAGACCCACTGTTCATTTTCAGAACATCACAACTGTCCTGAGAGCTACCTCTTGATCAGTTCATGTTCAGGGTCACCTCTGAAGGCTCAAGCATATGGGAATTTGCATCAATTCAACTTTGTTAAATTCAGGAGTGTTAATTCTGCAGCAGGACAGACTCAGGTATGAACTCTGAGTCTACTGCTCCATGGCTGTGTGACTTTGGATGAATCACTGCACCTCTCTGAACTTGGTTTTCTCATCTATAGAATGAGAATAACACAACACAACTCATACAGAGCTGCTTTGGGAATTTCAGAAAGTGTGTGAAACACCAGAATAGAGAGCTGTTATTATTAATACTATCATTATTCTTGGATCTGTTATTAGTCCAGAAGCCATGCATTTATTTACTGAGCACCTACTATATGCCAGGCAGAACCCCAGGCATGGGAGACAGAGAAGTGTGACTTATAATCCTTAACTTGACAGAATTCACAGTCAGGGCAGTGGCATCTCATAGCCAGCTTTTAGGCAGATGGAAGAAAAAAGAGCAGGCCCCAGGGAACAAAGAAGAAGAAGGAATTCATGCTGACTTGGGCAAGTAAAGAATTCTTCCTAAAGGGAGTGATAGGGCATTTTTTTTAATATAGGCTTTATTATTTAAATGAGGTGAAGATAATAGAACAGGGCATTACGACCATCGAAAAGATACCTTGTAATACTCACAGATCCCTAGGAGAGGGGGTATACCACACTGATCCCAAGGAGAGGGGGTACACCACACCATAGGGGGCACACAGAGAAGCACTGGGGTTGGTCAGGAGGCAGAGGGAAAGAGAGGCCTTTGGGTTAAGGTCTTCATTCTGGTTTTCACAGGAAGGAACAGGTAAAGCAGGGGCAGGGAGGCCCAGAGCTGGCTAGCTGGAACCATTTCAGAGGCATCTGTGATGTAGGGCTGACTCTAGCTGTCTGGTAGCTGGTCCTGGGCTCATCAGGGCAGGTAGATGAAGACACAGAGTGTGAGTCTGATAGAAAAGATGGTAGGGGTTGTGGGCTCTGGATTGGTTCATCTGCATTTGAAAATCAAAAGGGTACATTGTCTACTCTCTCTATGGTTTGGTTTACCCTGGAAGAGGCAGTCCCTCTAGGCTCAGCAAGGCCCTGGATGTCAAAGCATCAGAATGCAGATCAGTGAATGCTGGGTCCATACAGTATTACAGAATGGGAGGAGGTGGGGGCAGATGAAAACCCAAGGATGACTCCACCATGGCCGTGGGCTCTACAGTGAGGGGTGCCACTGAGGTGAAGAATACCACCCCCTTCCCCAAGTGGTACAACTGAGCCACCTGGCATGACTCAGAAAATGAAGATACATGGGAGGCTGGGGGAGGGTGTTGAAGGATAGTTCTCTTCAAAATCTTCAGATCACCTTCCCCAAGATGACCAGAGCAGATTTTTTCTAAGACGTATCACTTTGGCACATGGAGCTAAGGTCAATCAAGACCCCGCAGGCTTCAAGGGAAACTGTTACCATTGCCTCCAACATGTGTTGGAGGTTACCTAGATTTAGGGTCATCTCCAGAAATAAACTTTTTATTGGAGAACCCTCTCCATGATTATAGAGCAAATGATTTTGCCATTTGAGTCACCTTCTCCTTGTCATGAGTCCCTCTTCCTCTCTTCTTGACACCCCAGTCTCCCATCCCATTTGTTAGTTCTATAATAAAATTATTGGTCTGTCCTGTTCATGCTAGAATTCACAGCCATGTCATGAAATTTATTCATTTTCTTCTAGCAATCTATCTTACCCAGAAGGGTAAAAGTAAATTTCCCCTCTGCCCCTACAGTGTCATAGAGGCTGGTGGAGAAGGGCCAGGAAGGAACTGGGGGTTGGGCCAGGCAGTGTAGACAGCAGCCACTCTTTCAAGGACTTAGTGAAAGGGAAGCTGATTTCTAAGGTCTACCTACTCTTGCCTCTCCCCGTGGCTCCTAGGGATGAATTCTTCAGTGTCCTTGTCTGACTTTGGATGGGGCCCTGGTGCAGAGATTAGGAAGGAGGTGCCAGGTGTCCGGGTATAGCCCCTGCCTCCTCTGCCTACCAACTACTGCACCTTGGGCAAGACGCCTCACTGCCTCTGTCTCCTCACCTGTAAACGGGACATATTGCCCCATAGCTGGTGGGGACGCTGTGAAGCTTGGTGAGATGACACCTGTGGTATAGCAAGGCCCAACTGGCTGCAAGCCTCAAAACAGAATTCCTGTTCTTCTTAGGTGTCCTCAGCTGCTGTTGAGGGTCTACCCTGTGAGGTGGGGGTGATGAGACAGAGAGGTGGGATATCCTATGCTGGGGCCAAGGCCAGTTTCATGGTCTAATCCTTTGCTGTCCCTGTCCTGAAATTTTGAATCATTTTATTTTTTCTTTAATATTTTTTAAGGAGGCGACATTTGTTTAACATCGTTTTTGTATTCCAGAAGTGTAGGACCACTCCCCACCCCCCACCCCTGACACACACCCTTTAGGCATGGTTACCCTAGAACACCCACCACCAAAGCACCCACAGTCCTCCACCATAGTCCACGGTGCTCCCTCTCCACTCTGTTCTCCCTGCTCTTCCTCCGCCTCCTCTATCCTTTCCCCCTCCAGTTCCATAGTCAGCTTTCAAGGGTTAGTTTTTGCACTTGGCTTTATCTGACCCTTTGTTTGGTTTTTCTATATTCCACATATAAGTGATACCATCTGGGATTGCCTTTCTTTTTCT
This sequence comes from Talpa occidentalis, assembly GCF_014898055.3. NCBI lineage: Eukaryota > Metazoa > Chordata > Mammalia > Eulipotyphla > Talpidae > Talpa > Talpa occidentalis. The sequence continues at coordinate 97,072,392 of NW_023604295.1, forward strand.
CACTTATTTCACTTACGAAATAAGGGGTCTCCATCTTCATTTAGCACTGGGACCCACAGATTCTGTAGCTGGTTCTGCCTTTCCAGCTGAGTAACCTTGGGCATGTTCTTCACGTTTTTGCACCCCAGTTTCCTTATCTGTAAAGGAATGTTAACCAACTACCCAAAGGGAGGAACTTGGGCTTTGGATGAGACCCACGTGTGTGTCCCAGCTCTACCACTTGGTCCCACAGGCCAGTCACTTCCTCCCCATCTGAGCTTCTTCCCGCAGACAGTGGCGATATCATCACCTAGTTCAGAGTGGTTGACAGGGCTTACATCAGACACTAAATGCAAACTGCTTAGCCTTGTGCCTGACACATAATAGACACATATGTTTGGAGCATTAAATTTCGTGGTTTACTCTTTTCAAGTTAAAACCAATTACACACAGGTGCAATTTAAATTGAAGCAAAACCCAAACTCTCTCAACTCAATTACAAATGTAAAGATTCTTTCTCTTCCTTTATCACTGACCTCTTTCCATGTATTTATTTTCACTTTACCATTTCATTCCTCCCTCTCCCCCAACTAAAAAAGACAGAGAAATATCTTAATTACTACACAAGAGAAGGAGGGAGGGGAAAACACCCCTAGCCCATGTGAGGGGTAGAGCCTCCAGGCTGTCTGCATATGTGGGTGCTCTCCTGCCCTTCCTGTGTCCAGCCCTCTGTCCCTCAGGTCTCAACTCACAGGTGACTTTGTAAAGTAGGCTTTCTCAGCCTTACCTGGCTGTGAGCTCCCACCTCCAGCCAGCCCTGCCTTGGAAAATTACTTATTTTTTACGGCCTATCCCTGCTTTGGGACATAGCTTGTCCATCACTGTGCAGTAGTGGCCCGTAATAGCTGGTCAATAAATATCAATGAAGTGAATGAGTGATTAGATGTCTAAAAATCAGAACACACACACACACACACACACACACTCTCTCTTTCTCCAATTTTGGCCACCAAAGGTAAGGCGGGCAACGTGCAGAGTGCAGGGAGTTGCTGCTGACCACGAGGCTGGTACACCTGGCCTTTCATCTGCTGAGCCTTCCACTGAATAACAGCCTGCTGGGTAGTAAAATGGGTAGGATTCAGACAGGGCTAAAATGTGTGCCTCTGTGTGTGTGTGTATGTGTGTGTGTAGGCACACATACTCCAGCTTGTGTTTGTGTGTCTGTGGACAGGTGTCAAGTGTGGATATGAGGAAATTACACTCACATATGGCTCCAATTTTGGAAACCCTCATGTATTTTCAATGCTTTTAATCCCCTGAGACATCTCAGTAAATGTTAAGTAGAACAACCAGAAATTTGCTGTCCAATTTTCTCTGCCCATGAGGTTCTCTCTAGTTTCCTGAAGACAGAGGTTTTTAATTTTCTCCCAAACCAACACCATGACTGTGCACCCCACGGCCTGAGGAAAGCCTTGCATCTTAACCTGACCAATTTCAGAGTCTTGCGCTTCAGTGGGTGCTTTCAGGACTTTCAGGAGTACCCAGGAAACTGCAAGCAGCTTCCTGCCCAGCAAGGCTACCTGAGGTGGGGCAGCTATCATACCCTCTGCCCCGACTGTTTGGAGTCCACCAGGAGAAAGGGGGCCGTCAGGTAAGGATGGCCAGGTAAAGATGGCTGGTTGAACAGATTCAGTTGGAAAGAAGATCGACGCCTAAGGCATTTCAAATTTTGCAGAGGACTTCTGGAACAGTGTTGCTATTGCTTACGGTAGGGTTGGATGAGCAAAGTGTAGAAATCATGAGTAAGCATCTAGAGACTTGCATAGAAATGTGACAGAGTAAGTTTATGCTTGTTAAATCTAATAATATTAACAAACTTGGCTTACATTTGCTGTTTATTTCATTTTTGTAGAAACTTGTTTTTATTATATATTTCAAAATCTCGGTCTATGACTATTGGTAAAAAACTCTGATCCTTTGCACAGATGATGTGAGAATCATTGCTCGGCTTAATACCTTATTGTAACATATTTCCTAAAACCTGCTTTCAAAGACTGCGAATCTAGGAGGCAATAGTTCAGAAAACTGCAGTATGACCAAGGCACGTTACCCTATTTGTTGAAAGGCTACTAAGGCTGCCTGCCTCTGAATATTATTTATTTATTTTTTAAAGATTTATTTATTTATTCAAGAACCAGGGTACAGGCCAGAGGCATGGGGGGAGGGGTCTTGAGAGAATTCACCAGAGACAGAGCGGGGAGCAGAGCAGGCAAATGGACCTAAAACACTGCTGAGGGGAGCGGCGGGCGAGACAGGAGAGGTCTCCTGCACCATGTGGGTAGCTCCCTGGCCAGCCAGGAATTGAACCCAGGCTGCAGAGGCTGTGGACAGCTTCACAGCACTGCGCTCAACCCGCTGCACCACCGGGGAGGCCCCTGCCTCTGAATTTTACATGACCCCCAATATAAACATCTCCTGACCAAGCCCATAACCATCATCCCTTCTTACCTGGGCCAATCACCATGATAACCTCTTAATATTCCCTTTCTTTGTCCTAATCTGCACTGGTCACCATTGACGAATGATATCACATCTAATTTCTCTTCCATGAAGATCCTGATTATTTCAGTCCAGGCAATATTTTCTCCTCCCTGAGTCACAGACTTTGCAATTTACATCACCTATGTGGGACTCACATTGTGCTTCCCAAATTCTTGTCTATACACACGTATAGAATTGGGGTCAGAATTGGCCTCAGAAGAATCAACTGAAAATTTTCTAGCGACGTTTATTCCTGGGCCCCACATTAGGAAATTCTAGTGGAGCCTTTGAAGAAGAAGTTCTGGAATCCTTCATTTAGTCAGTCCCCCAAAGTGATCTAGATGCTAAGACAGACTCAGAAACCACCATCGCAGGCAATATTACACAATAAATTCCCACCCTTTCTCCCCTTACATCCATGAGACCCAGCAATCAGGGACAGGGTTAAGAAAGGATTTCTGCTCCCCATGCAGGATGCCCTAAGGGAAATCTGTGTGCTCCTGGAAACTGAATCAGTAACCTTGGACTTAACACCAGCTTAATTTAGAACAACCTTTCCTTTCTCTACTTTGACAGGGCAGATTCCAGGTTCCCGCTGCAGAGGAAGCACATTTGCAGGACCCTGGCTCTGAGTGGAGAGAGCCATTTCCAGTGAGGCGTGGCTGCTCCTCACTACACTGCTCCCACTGGGGGGGATGCATATTCCTGCCTCACTGATTTGGGGCTTGGCCATATGACTTGCTTTGACCAGTAGAACATGTAGCAGTGGGCAGGACTGAGGGACGAGCTTAAGAGGTATTGGTGTATAATATTCAAAATGACCTGTGGGCCCCCAGCTTTCTCAGAAAACAGTCAGAAAAAATTATTTAGTTCCAAAAGGCAGTGTATTATTCCCCAATGTTCTCTTCTAATTTGGCCAAGGAGATACTAAAAAAGAAGGACCTCCCAGGAGGTGGAGCCAGGAGCTGTGCAGAACAATAGACAGAGGAGCAACATTCAGAATGAAGGCTCTGGACCCAATCAAGAACCTTCTTTGCTCCTAGCATTTGTTGATAGCACTTCAGCATTTCCATGGAGCAATGACTGCTGTGTACCTCTATTTTCCCCCCTTTCAGAACTGTGTGGCTACTGGTTCCCCTGCCTCCCATCATTTGCTATGTACGTGTGTGGCAAATACCAGCAGCATTGATATTGGAAAGGTAGAGAAACCAGGCAATTTAAGAGCAGCCTTCTGAAAGATAACTCTCCCAAAAGGGAAATCATTAACTCAGCCAACCAGAGTAGCTTCCCTTGGATTTATAGAAACTCTACTTTCATGTGTTCAATAAACATGAGCATTTTTCTCGGCAATTTTCTTATCTTCCTACAAATGTATTATTGATGCAAGATGGAGGAGCTGTTCTTGAAGAATCTTTACATTTATGGCTTTGAAAAGCATTTACAATTCAAGAGTATAGGCTGCACACATTTTCAGCCTTTTTGTAAAGATGGCTTATGTATAGTTTTCATACTCCAGTTATGTAAATCTCTTTAAAATATAGATCAGTTGTGCATAGCTGCAAAACTTACTTTTTAAAAATAAAAGACCACAACTCTAGAGGATATTACAGGGCTGCAGGACTTTTCATTTCCCTCAATGACATTCTAAAATTGGAGCCAAGTTGTCGTCTCTACAGAAAATATGGTACAAATCTGCAGCCTGTCAAATGTGCTGGAAACCAGGAAGCCCATGTGCATGAGTATGGGGACAGGCTGCCCCCTCACCCTGTGGGGTCACATAAGCTATCACAGATGACTGGCGAGGTGTGTGGCAAAATACATCATGGGTTTTGAAATTTCCACATACTTTGGTGCAGGCAATACACTTCTGAGGAAGTCATCCAAAATGCACACAGAGTTTTGCTCAAAAACAGTCACCCATGCACACACACACACACAAATAATAAAATAAAATAAAAATGGCTAAAGCTAGACAGTCACACTGCTCTGTGTAGCTGCAAGGCCATGCCAGGCACATTGATATTTGAGGGGTATTATGCGGTAGCTGAGGGAGTGGTGAGGTTTTCTGATGTGGGCAGATACAGATGGCACCAAGTTAAGTGGAAAAAGAAGAGCGTTCAGATGACTATGTATGAAGTGACAATGTATATCATAAAATGGATCATATTGCATTAATTGGATCATGAGGAATTTTTGTTGTGATTATTAAGCTTTTTAATAGTCATTTTCTAAGAAGCGCGAAACACTTTCTAATTAGAAGAATGTTTACATTAAAAAGTGGTGGGCTGATTATTATTGTTACCTGAAAAACATGCTACTTCTTTGCTTGGTGGGGAGCAGACAGACATGCTGCCTCTTCCCTTTGCCACCTAGGGCTCCATGCCCTGGGTGTTGTCAAGCATTGAGAAAAGAGGAGTGTTATAAATCCATGGATGCTAAGAGCTTTGGAGGTGGAGCGGGGGTGGTGACACATTGTCAACATTTGCTTCTGGGCCTGGAGCCTGGGAAAAGACCACTGGAGGTAGGACATTCAGCCAAAGTGAGGATGTCATTAACCCTATGAGTGGATGGGCCCTGTTCCTCGCCTGCTTCATTCTGTGAGTGGCTATCACCACCCAGGGAGGCAGAGTCTAAGCCAGAGACAGCTGTTGGCACTGGGGACACAGAGGGGTTTCTGGCCTCCAGGAAATGTGTCATTGCTGAAACAAGTTAGCCAAATAACCCACTTGTCTTAAACTGTGACTGAAATAGGTCACAATTTACTGATCTTTTACCAGCCAGATGATTAGAAATGATCCTCTAGAGTTTACTAGTTTCTAGATACCCTAGACAGGAGCTGCAGGCTCCAAGGCCCCCCTGCATGTCTACTTGTGTTTAGGGCTTACTTGCCCATCCCTGCTGTTCCATGGTGAGGCCTTGCCTCCCCCCGACCCTCTGCTCCCAACCAGTGTGTACTGGTAACCTTGCAAAGGCACCAGCAGCAGGTTCTCTGAAGCCCCCAGACCATAGCGGCTGAGGCTGGCTGGACTGATGGAGATGTGAGGAGAAGTGATGTTGGTCCCACTGAAGTAGCACTGAGGCTTACTCTTCCCCTTGGGCCAGGTCAACTCTGGTAATTATGCCCACAGCCTTACAGAATGTCTCTGAATACTCTGTCTCCTTCCATTGTTCACTTGGTAATCTTTCCTCATCTGTCCTAAAAACAAACATGGAAACAGATACCAGTTCATTTACTTCTGCTCAGTTTTCTCCAAACCCTCCCCTGGAACCCAGGGGTCTTCTGTCAACTGAAAAGCAGGAGATGTTGAGCAGAACAAGGTCACAGACAGATCCTGGAAAGCACAGCATTTAAGAACCAAGCTCCCCCGTGGACACCCCTTCATGCCCCTCCCCACCTGCTCAGTGCACCTGGAACTTAATGGACCCCCAGACCTCACTTCAGTGGTGCTTCCTCTGGGAAGTCTTTCTAAAGGGTGGGGGCCCCTGTTCTCTGCTCCCGTAGCTCCTGTGCTTTCTGGTCACTGCTCTGACTTCCCTGTACTTGAATGAACATTCAAGTGCTCATTTGCCCACTCTCACAATGAGGCAGCCTAGGTAAAAGCAATTGCTGGTGGGTAGGATGAGTTGCCCCCAAGTCTTGGTTGAGCAGCTGTTGGGGTGTGGCGGAGAGTGAGTGTGCGTGCAGCACCCCAAAGATGGGCCTGGCAGAGGCTCAGTTGTGCTGACTGTGCTCATGACTGAGTTCACTTTGAGATGAGCACCATCTGTCCACGCCCTCCTCCCCCTCAGGGCTGAATTTAGGGGACCCAGAAACCTCTGAAGCCCATTTCCCCCTCTCACATGGAGGCCCAGGGGAGCTGGGCAGAGCAGCCTGAGCACGGCATTTATCCAGCAGTCTTTAAGCACATTAAGGAGCCACTCAGTAGGTAAATCAGCATCCTGGACAGAGCTGTTTGTTGCACCTTAATGATCGGCTATGTCAGTGATGTGAAAACAGGTCGTTATTCACAGAGGAGCGCCCCACAGGGCAAGAGTGCTGGCCGGCAGGCCTGAGCAAGCCAGGAGCGGCTGCGCTGGGGTCACCTATGGAGTCAGCGGGATTGAGCATTCAGTGAGGACTTTTCCAGTTATTAAGGGAGAAAGGAATGCTCTGTTGTGATTTTAAAAACTTGAAATAAACACTGCAGGAGAGCTGCTGTCCATTACGCTCCATCATGTGTGCTTGTGTGTATAGGGCTCCCCTGCAGCCTTGTCTCCACTCCTCACCGGGGACAGGACCACTCCTTTACATGTGGGGAGCTGAACCAGGCAGGAATGACTCTCTCAAGGTTGCAGGGCTAGTGAGAGCCCAGCCTGGGTTCCTGGCCCCCACACTGTGCTCCTGCCACCCTGTCCCATGGTCTCCTTTGGGCATGATGGTGAATTCACAGTCTTACTGAAAGTTCTCAGTGTGTGTGTGTTCACTGGGGTTGCATTCTACCCATTTAATCGTAACATTATTTGCATGAAAATTTAAATTTTGCAAAGCACTTCCACATCTAGAACCTCTTGTGGTCTTCTTAACAATCCAACAAAATAACTGGGCCAAATATTATGAGTCTCAATTTATGGCTGCAGAAACAGGCTTCACCAGGGCAGTGGCTTCTGCCAAGCCTGTGGCTGATCTTGCAGGAGCCAAGGCTTCCTCAAGCCCCCTCAGCCCACCTGCCCTGTCAGGGCTTTGCACTATACACAGGGGAAGGAACAAATATGATAAAGAGAGCTGAGAAGGCAGGAGGATGAGGGAGTTGAGCCTTAGGCATGAACTTCCAGGAAAGCCAGGTTCTACCTGCTGAACAGAGAAGATGGCAGGTCATTTCCATGCTCAGTTCTCCTTGAGGGGGAGAAGTCTTCCTGCTCTGAGAAGACACATTTGTGTTTAATGCTAAGCCCCCACGTCTCGGGCTCATGCTGTGTTTCTCCACCCATGCATGTCAGAGGCGACACTGGGGACAATTACAATAGTAACTGAGAGATGGACAGTCTGCAAGCCTGGCTTGGTTTTCAAATGAGTTGCCATTTCAAGAAGACTGTGTACAGGTCAATCAGAGGACATGGGAGCGGGGTGGGGCTGAGAGGACCAGTGAGTGTTCACTTACCTCATTAAGGCAACTTTCATCACCATTTTGTAGCTTCAGTGATGGAGAGGGAGGTTAATATGCTAAGGACACACAGGTTGTGTGTCTCCTCAACAGTTTGGGAAGATGTCCTTTTAAAGCTTACATGTTTTCTCAGAAACATCCAACCTCCTTGTTCTATCCCCTCCTTCTGATGCATTGGTGTCTCAGGGATAGACTGGTGTGACACTGAAATTGAATTTCAGCTCTGCCAATACCAGTTGTGAGATCTCAGGCAAGTCACTCCATCTCTCTTAGCTTAAATTTTCCTTATTTGTAACATGAGTTAGATTTGCTTATCTATCTCACAGGGTCATTCCTGTCCTCTGTGCAGCGAATCTTGCTTTGGACTTTTATATACTTATGGTCTGTCTAAATCTGTCCACTCGATGTCCCCTTCTCTCCAGCTTGTCTTAGAGACTCCAATAAACTCGTTCCCACTAGGGTGTCCATGGGAAATAAGTTTCCTGCAGATGTTAGGAGACTTTTCCTGTAAAGGGCCAGCTATGAAATATTAGGCTTTGCATCTGATTATTAGGCGTTCCATCTGGTCTCTGTTGAAAAGACTCAGTTCTGCCACTGAAGTGTAAAAGCAGCCCTGAGATAGTGTGTGAATGAATGAGTGTGTTTCTGGGCCAATAAAACTTTATTTATGGAGACAAAAATTTGAATTTTATATGATCGTATGTGCTATGAAAAGTTCTTCTTCTGAATTTTTTCAACTATTTAAGATATAAAAGCCATTTCTCAGCTTACAGTAGCACAAAAAACAGGTGGTCAACTACATGAGGCTTGCAGGCTATAGTTTGCTGATAGCTAGCTTAAGAGTTACTCCTTCCAGAGATTGTTGCCTTATAAGTGGGAATTAGGCTTTAGAACAAAAAGTAGGTGTCCTCATGGTGGAATCTTGCATGTCCCGGCAGGCTGTGAAGGAGAGGACTGAGCATGAGGAAGGAGCCATTGTTTCCTTGGCCTTTCTGGCTCTGCCCTCACGCAGCAGCCTGCAGTAAGGGCAACAGTGCCAAGCAATCCTTTGCTGGCCACCACTCCACCTTCTGAGCCTTGCCCCATTCCATTTCCCTAAGCAAATCTGGATGTCTTCCTGAGCTTACCACCCTGTGCTTAGAAATCAATGCCTTTCACATAGTGAAAACAAAGCCAGCTCTTCAGTGTACTTGATCAAGAATTGATTCGACTTTTGGAAAGGGCAGGGTGAGGCTGGTTGACCCTGGGGTCTGAGCTTTTTTTCTCCTTGTCAGGATGGTGGCAGGTGGGCAGCTGCAGTGGGTGCAGAAGGATTAAGGGTACTCACTGGACAAGGCTTAGCAGGGGTCTTTCCTCCCCAAGACATAAGACTGCCACATGTGACTGACTGCCAGCCTGTCCTTTTGCCTATGGGGTCTCAAGGGATCTGTCTGAAAATCTAACCACCTTTGCTGCCCAGTGCTTTGAATTGGTTTTGGAATAAGTACACGACATTAAATACTTTTCTAGAAGTTCTTCACTTACAACTACATTAAGGAATAATTTGCCTTTCCAGCTGTTCTCCTTGCCATAATCTCACAACCCAGCTAGCCTCTATAGGGTTGGCCAAGGACTCCTTCTCCCCTAGACCCCCTCACCACACTGAGGCATGACAGCCTCCAGGTTTCTCCCTGCCCTTGGGGTTGTACATGAGACCCTCTCCAAGATCTGGTTCCCACTGACCTATGCATTCTTCTCCCCCACCACATCCTGCTCCTTCCCACTTTCTTGAATCTGCTCAATAATCTGGAACACTTGCCTCTGTGCTAAAACTAATATCTTTTAGGATCTGACCCAGGTGCATCTTCCCCTAAGTCTTCACAAGGATAAGCTTTTCTCCTTTGTGTCCCCATAGCGTTCTCTGTCAGAGCTTTTATCCTCAGTATTGCATCATCTTCTTCTGAAAGTATTCTGGGAGGTCTCACTAGTCTCTATTCCCAGCTTTCAGCATACAGAGGGTCTTCACTAAAGGGTGAAGGAATTCACTCCAAAAATATTTCCCATTTTGTAATGTCCTCACAATACTGATGAGTGTGGGTCTGCTAAACTTAAGTGGCCTGTTTGGCTACCATTATGGTTACTTGCAGTTCTGCATTCCTATACGAGATCAGAACTGCCCTTCAGAACCGGTCAATCAACCACAGGATCCAAACCTTGCAAGGTGCCTTTCAAATCAATGAAGAGCAGAAAGCTTGATCACTCTGGGAAGGCTATGCATCAAGAGGTATGACTGGGGGCCTCCCCGGTGGTGCAGCAGTTGAGTGCCGCGCTGTGAAACCGTCCGCAGCCTCTGCAGTGCTGGTTCGATTCCCCCGCCAGCCAGGGAGAAACCCACATGGCGCAGCAGACCCCTCCTGCCTCACCTGCTGCTCCCCTCAGCAGTGTCTTTGGTCCCTCTGCCTGTTCTGCTCCCTGCTCTGGCTCTGGTGAATTCTCTCACCCTCCCGCGCTTCTGACCTGTACCCCAGTTCTTGTATAAAATAAATAAATATTTATTTATTTATTTGTTTATTTTTTTATATTTATTTATACAAGCACTGGGCACAGTCAGAAGCATGGGAGGGTGAGAGAATTCACCAGAGCCAGAGCGGGGAGCAGAGCAGGCAGACAGACGAAACACACTGCTGAGGGGAGCAGCGGGCACAGCAGGAGAGGTCTGCGCCACCATGTGGGGCCCTCGCTCGCGGCCGGGGTTTGAACCTGCACTGCAGAGGCTGCTGGCAGCTTCGCAGCCCAGCACTCAACCGCTGCGCCACCAGGGGAGGCCCAATAAATAAATCTTAAAAAAAAAAAAGGTATGACCGGGAATGCCCGGGGGGCTGACAGATGCATAAACTTACTCCCGACTCATACATCATGAGGTATGACCGGGAACACCGAGGGGAGCGAAGATCCAATGTATGACAAGGGACCCCAGAAGCTGATCAGTGGAATGCCTTGTTGATAAGATTAGAACCATGGCCGGGGATCTGGGGTCCAGTTTCAGTTACAATACTTGGTCATTCAAGCAGATAATTATCTGGTCAGCAGACTCATGTCCCCCTCAAGCCCTAGATGACATTCCTGAGTTTTACCCATTCTTTTCTCCTTGTCCTCCTAACCCATGCAGCTGATGCTGTATGATTATTCTATCAATAAAAACAGCCAGAATCTTGCTCTCAAGCAGCATCCTACATTATGTAGCCTGCTCCATGACTCCCATGTCTTTTTAAGTGTGGTGTTACCTGATGCAACAGATGACTAAGGGGAAATTTATTTAACCAGCAAACTCATGCTGCTTTCTTTTCAACATAAAAGTGTTAGACCACTCTAGGTGATTAGGAAATATATTCTGCATGGTCTTCTTACTCCAGGTGAAGGCCAAGGACCAGCAACATCCAGACCTCCCCCAGACATTAACTCAAGAGTCTGCATTTTACCGCCTCCTGGTGACTCTGTGCACACTCAGGTTTCAGAAGCACTCCTCTAATATTCATCACCCTCCCTCCTGGTTGGTGGAGTGATGGAACCACTGAGACAATTGGATGCACCTGGAGAATTCTGTAAGCCAAAAGAACAGAAAGGAAGTGGTTCAATCACACGCCTGCCTCTCCTTTACTTCCTGTGTTGAATAGAAAGCATCACTCTGAAGGTGAAAGGAAGAGTGGTGTGCATGTGAGGGGAATGGGAACAGGTGGGGCTGGGTGTAGGGTGATGGGCGAGGTGGGGCTGCCAGCAGGGATGAGGTGGGTTAACCAAGATGGGGTTGGAAAGTGGGTTCTTTGATGTAGGAAACTTGGATCCAGAAGGACTGGATGGTTGGTCAGCAACATGCCTAGCGGAGAAATGCTGAAGGGCTACCAGAAAAGTGGCTCTCTTCAAGGGATTATTTTGCATAAAGGGAAAGTGAAATTCTGAGCTCTGGTCCTGCACTGGCAGGAGCAGGCAACAAATACGAAAATCTGACTTGTAGCAATAGAAGGGAAAATACAATCAGTAGGTGTCATGAAGACAATCTTTTAGCTTGAGAAAGAGATGGGTCCATGGATTGTAAAGAATAGAGAAAGACAGAAAGAAGGAATGTGTTTCTCCAAATAAGATAGTAATGTAACATAACACAAACCAACTGAAAAACAAAAACCCTAAACCACCAACTGAATTACAAATAATCCTCTAGGACATGGTCTGTGCCCTTATCATGAGGGGTCAGCACGGTCACCCCAAGTGGCTCTGCTGCTGCCATTGCCACCCTAACCCGGAGAGCATATGGGACATGGCATCCTCTGAGGAGCTCCCATCTATGAGGGAGTGCAGACCCTTCCTGAAGCCCTCAGGACACAGGGCCAGGCTTGGGTATTTCTAACCAGTTGGGAGGGAGGAAACACACCAAGAGGACCACAAGGCCAGGCCCTGGCCCGAGAGGCAGGGTGCAAGCCTGTCTCTAGCATGTGGCTTGCTGCATATTCCTTGCTCCGAATAGACCCTCTGTTCATGGTAAGAAGTGTTTATAGGGAACTGTGAGTTCTCAACACTCAGGACAAATGAAGAGGTGCATTCTCCTTTCCACTCACACAGGTTCACAGGTTGCTCCTTCCCCGGGCAGCTGAGAGTGCGTCCTTTTGGCAAATCTCCACCCAACCCTGCATAGGGAGAGACCTTTACCACCTACCAGAATTACAACAGAGACACATCAGAGAAGACTTAGAACAGGTACAAGGATTTGAACTGCCAAACTGCATTTGCTTGGTGACTCTGGTTGCGGAAGAAGTCAGCTGGAGGAACAGACATACACACCTGGAGCCCTGCGGTTGTTTTCCAGGTGCAAAGTCTTGTTTCCTCCCCCTGTTTTCTCCCTGGGGCCACCTGATCCCCCCTCCACCCATTACTTATGTTAATAGGCAAGCTCTTAGCTTATGCCCAGGTGGTAGGTGGAAAGGTCAGTGAGTTCCAAGGGCTGTGACAAGTGTGGTTCTGCCTTCAGGGAGCCGATGTCTCTTCTGGGAAAAGGCCAACCCACAGGAATGAGATGGAAAATGGAAAACCACAGCCTCAGCCCTTAGCCAAGGTCTGCAAGGCAGGTGGCAGCACTGCCAGGGTCTCAAGTGTTCTGGGCATGGCTGGGTAAGGCCACCAGCTTGCTGGGAAACCAGGTGCTCCACTCCTGGGAGGGGCTGTCATGATGGGAAGGGGGCCGCTGCCCAGGGGCATCACTGAGGTCTTGGGGCGGTGTCCCTTACCTGAAATGGGAAGGAAGAGAATTCCTGGCTCCTCAAGACTGTTGCCTGGGAGCAGCTGATTGCAGCAAGGGCTGGGGAGCCCTAGGAAGGCTCCCCTGGAAGAGCTCCAGGGGAGACAGGAGGCCCCTGAGCATGATGAATGGCTTTCACTGTGCTGCAATCCCCGCCTGCCTGGAGGGAAATGACTTAGAACAGGTACAGGAATTTGAACTGCCAAACTCGTTTGCTTGGTGACTCTTGCTGCTGGTGTGAAGTCAGCTGGGGGAGCTGTTCTGGACAGTTAAGCCAGGCACCTGCCCACAACCCCTCAGGCACAGATGGGTCTGAGGAGCTTGAGGGACAGTGCAGCTCCTCACTCTGACCTTCAAAATTTTGACCACCCTCCTATCCTACACCTGAGCTCACCAATCTTGTTTCTTACTTCTCTCCAGCCCCTCTCTCCCCAGGCCCTATCTCCCCAGGCCCTATTCCAAGCAGACTGGCTCCCTTATATTGTTCCAGGGTCCCCTGAGTGACTGCCCTCTATCTGATTCTCCCTACCCAGTGCAGGCTTCACCCCACATCTGCTTCCTCCTTATGCATACTGCTTTCCCCTGGGCATCTGGAGACCTCGCACAGTAAGGGGCAGCCTGCTTCACTAGCAGGTAGCAAAGAAAACTGGTAAAGCACCCCAATTTGCTCTACAAAGTGGGAGGGGGGTGGACAGGAGATGTGTCTGGGACCAGTGGCGATATGCTCTCCCCTGGAGAAGGTGCTCTTCCAGGTGGGAGGCTGCAGCCCTGGCTGAGAATAGAGGAGAGATCAGGCCCTAAATGGGTTAGTGTTGGGGGTTCTCCAGGTTGGGGGCTGGGCCAGGAATGGCAGGAAGTTCTGTCTGGACAACCTGAGGGCCTGTCTATGATCTGAAAACCTTCTGGGATCATGCCTGGGGAGAGACTTAATGGCAGTCTAGTGGAGCTAAGTTGGAGGGAAGAAGGGCACAATGCTGAATCCAGTGTCAGCTTCTGCCAGCAAAGGCTAGCCAACAGGCAGGGAGGCCTCTCGGAAGTGGTTGACTCATGTTACATATGCTGAAATCGCTTTGCCTGACATGGTGAATGGATGCAGGGAACTGTTGCTCCCCTCTTTCCTTTGTTCCATAGAAGGGCACTTTTTCTCCCTAAGATGTCACTCACCAGTCACTCGACAAAGCCAGACGATCACTAGTTTGTGCTTGACCCTGTCTGGGCTCTGGGGATACAGCAGTGCACGGGCACGACCCTCCCCTCCAGGGGTCCGCGGTCTCGAGCTGGGGACAGTAGCATGCACCAGAGGATAGGTGTCCCCGTGCTGCACACAGAACTAAACATTATTAACATTTTTTCTTCCTATATTTGTAACACCGAGACAAAAACAAACTCTGTTAGGAAATCACATTTTAAATATAGGTACAGGAATGTAATTCTAAATCTGTCAGTGTCTCATTTATCAAAGACAAAAATGATCGGGATCATTCTCCAGATATAGCTTTGTGTTTTGTTTTCTCATTTAAAATTCCATTGCGAGCATTTTCCCTGCTTAGAAAGCTTTTATATTCATTCCAGCCTTTCTCTTCAAAAGCTAGGCCTTCGATGGGACCAGTCCTCACAAGATAAATAAAAACGAGTCTTTACTCAGAGTTTTTTGTATTTCATTCTTTCATTCATTCACTTGCTCATTCATTCATTCATTCATTCATTGTCAGTTTCTTGGGTATCCACCGTGGGGTTCAGACATGTGTTACGCCTGAGAATTCGGTGATGAACAAGAGACAGAATCCTCCCTCACGTGCTTAGTAAATTATACCCAACCCAGAGCTCAGACTCCTTGAAGGTTGGGTACACATGTTTTCCCAGCCTGCCTTTACCCTCTTTCTTTTTCTTGTTTGGTCCTAAATAGCCTGACCCTGGTTCTTTCCATCTTTTATGTCTTATCTATGACTCCTCAATTAAGTATTTCCTCTTCTTTACTTTGTTCAAAGGCAAATGATTGCTCTCTCCATCTTTCTAGTTGCAAGATCAAGGGAGAGAAAGTTGCTCAGTGAAGAACATTTTAAGAGATACCTTCTAAAGGGGAGTGGCCCCAGGTAGCTCCTCAGGGGTCTTTGCTTTGTACCACAAGCTCCTATCCACCTGACCCCGGCAAAATGGATCAGTGATGAATGTTGTACTAAAGGGGCATCCATTCAAAGCCTGACCAGGGACATACCTGGTGGCCTGACATTAGTCTAGAGCTGCGGCTAGCATAGTGCAGGATGCTGGTATGCGAGGGTGCGAGGATTCGAGGTAGGGGTAGGGATGCAAGGATACATCCCTATCTAACTAACACAGTTAATTTCTCCTTTTATACAGGAATTTAAGAATGAGAGAGAGAGAGGGAATATAATAGGAGGCCTGAAATTAATGGACATATCAAGAGAAGGCAATAAACAGAAGGTAGTAAAGAGAAGCCACAAGTAGCCACGAAGTGCTGTGAGTTATGAGTAGCCGGTAGCCTGCAATAACATCAACAGAGGCAGAAACAGGGTCAGTTGAACAACCAAAATGGTGGTGCAGAGATAACCCCAGCACTCCTGCTCTGCCCCTGATCTGTTGGTACCACCACTAGAGCTGCTGCTAGTCCATGAACCATCCACCTTTCTGTCAGGTCCATCTCTACCTCTGGCCTTGCCCTCCTCACTTCTAAGTTCGGTGATAAACCTCCATCCTCTGAGGGTCGCTTTTGCTTTGTCTTCTTTACATTTTCCTAAAAGATCTAAACTAGAAAAAAAAAAAAAATCACCTCCATCCAAGGCATGGCTCATCCAGTCCCAGAGTCAATGTTTAGAAAGCCCCTAGTCCAGTGGCTGGATTGTGGATCTCCATCCTTTGCTGTCTAGCCTCCATAAACCCAAGGAACATGCCAACTATCTCAGTTGTCGAGAGATGATCACACCAGCCAGACACAGCACCTTGCACAAGGTGAATAGGCATGCTGGTGCTTCCTCCTGAGCACTGTGAGATAATTACTATTGATTCAAAGATGTCATGAGATTTGAGAAAGGGTCCCCTGGACAAACTGGGGCCAAGACTTTGATGAGTTTCCTGGGACATTTTCAGTTGTAAAATGGGGATAATATATCAGGTGGGAGTTGTGTCAATAAGCTATTTCATTTCTTGCAGCAGAGAACATGTTTAACATTTCTCTAGCTGTGTGTTGTGAAGATCTGAAGATGATTCCAGCACCTTCTACACATCAGGCCAAGATGTCTTCACTCAACAGCAAGAAGACAAGAACACACCTACCTTGCCAGCCAGGCTTGCAAACTGGCTTCACGTCCACCTGCACCAGAGTATCCTGAGCAGCGGGCTTCTGTCCACAGTCATAGGCTGTCACCAGGATCTCATACTGGCGCTGCTTGTCATAGCTCAGCTTCTCAGTGTTCCTGATGTTGCCTGGGTACACAGAATGCTCAGAATCATTTCAGATCAAGTTAACCACCTGCCTCCCTTCAAAATCACTCTCTGCTCCACCAACCTTCACCCAAAGGAAATGATTTTGGGGCTTTGGTAGCAGACTCCAAGGAGCCACAAGCTGGGGCCCCCTGAGCAGCGGGATAGGGGATATTGAGCACAGATCCTGAACCCAACTGGTGTGTGTTTATAAGTAACGAGTGTCAGAAAAAGCCCTTCAAGGTGTGCCCACGTGACCGTCTCTGAAGTAGTGCACAGGGAGCTCATCTGCCACAGAAACTCTGGGAAAAAGATGGAATTCAGAAAAGTCCTAACACATTTTTTAACATCTGGGCTCGTTGCCAGGAGTGTTCACTGCCTCTTCTCACATTATTTTGCTACAAAATAGGAAGTAAAATCAATAAGAAAATGTGTGACCTCCCTTCCCAAAACTACACAGAATAACAGATTGCTTGCCCTGATGACAAAGATATTATTTTTTCTCCAAGCGGACCAAACAATTTTTCCGAGCTATTTGTGTACTTTAGATCCTATCGGTTTGATATTGTGTTTCAGAAATAAATATTTGTAATTAATAAGCAAAATTTTAATTGCATACTCTTGCTGAAATATAATTTTGGCTCTCAGAAATTAATAAAGGCCTAGTGTGCATTTAATCCTTTTTTAGTTTTTGACTCCAGGAGATTAAAGTCTTCCTTTGCTGAGAATAATTTCATTCTTGCTTTAAAAAAAAAAAAAAAACTGAAATGAAGAAAACAGACATTAAGAAACAAACCAACAAACAAATAGACAGACATGCCTGGCTGCCTGAGGTGTGCTTCTGTATTTCATCAACATGAAGGGAAAACTATTTAATGAAATTTCTTCCATTCCAACAGTTGTAAAATTGTTTATGTGAATTGAGCAAGACACAAAGTAAGTCAGGAAACCTTGGAAAATTAGAAAAAATCACATAAGATTTTAAATAATTGAAAAAGTGATCCCCCTAGTCAGCCAATATTAATAAAACAGGACTCAGTATTAGGCCGTGAGCCGGTGTTACAGGTGTGGGCCTCTGTGTGGGGGAGCAGAGGGGCGCAGAGGCCAGGAGGGGGCAAGAATTTTCCCAGGACATTGGACCAATGTCCAATAGAATGATTTGTTCTACTTTCTCTCTGGATTGTTCTAAAAATGCATCTACAGCCACTGATCTAAAGTAGAATTCAGTTACAAAAAGCCAGTCTGAATAAAACTGAGCTTGATATATTGCTTGCTGGTGACTGGTGTTCAGAGTCCTTTTCATTTTCCCTCAAATATTTATTTCACCCTCATCTTGGGGTCACACAGGCCTGGAACACTCGTTGTCAGCTGGTAACATTTCCTGTGGGGTCATGTTAACAAACTAGTTGGGGTTCCAGTCGTCACAGGGGAGGGCTTCTATCAGGTGGAAGCCCTCCACCAAAACTGGGGGGGAAAACCATGTTGCGGTATTATCAAATGCAATTTTGAAGAAAAAGTTTTAACTTTCTTTATCTTTCAAGTTAAATGGCACTCAAAAGATACACTTCTTGGAGGAGGAAGGCTCAGGGTTTGCAATTCTTGTGACATTAAGCAGACCAAATACTATTGATTGTGGTACAAAAATAAACACAAGCCCGCAATCCTTGGCTCAATTTGTTGCAGCTCCACTTCCGTAACAAGTCTTAATGAAACTGTCTGAGAAACGAATTTACTCTCTCTGGCGCCATTGACTTCATGCATGTGAGAATGGGTTTCAGAGCACAGAATTTGAAGCACTAGGTCCCACAGGAGTGAGTAACTATTGTGATCCATTGTGGCAAAGAGGGCCTTGTTTGCATAAGGCACACGTTTCCAAACTTTTGAAAGCTCACAAACATTCATTTTGCTTCTGTTACAATTGTGTTCCCCCTCCCGCACCCATATTTGAATGATTTCTCCTACTAGGTGGCTTTCTCAAGAGACCACAGTTAAGTCAGGTGAGTAATGGTCCCGAGGGATATCTTTCTGGTACAAAGGAACCTCAGAAGCCCACTCTCAAAAAACAACCAGTGCCTACCTTGCATGTTAGTGAAAGTATTATGTGAGACCTCAGATGCAGTGGGGAGCATGGAGACAAGCTCATTGACCTGCCTCCTCCTTCTGATGACATTCAGATCATAATAAGCCCTCTGGAAGCTATTTGGCCAGTAGCTTTGAAACTGTACATATCTTTGGGGCACACAATGCCACATCTAAATATATTCTAGAAAAATCTAGTTGCGAATATGCTGAAGTGTTATTTACTACCTTTGACACATAGTAAAGAAACAGAGTGGTTGACAGTAAGGGAGCGCTAAGTGTGAGTCTACGCATTCAATAAAAAGTTGTTCAGCACGAAAAGTGGTCATAATGAGCTTTTTTTAAGATGGGAAAAATCCATATAATTGAACAATAAGTAAAAAAAAGGAAGATAAGGAAAGTGAGAGAAGTGTGTGGCCTTACTTTTGTTTCAAGACATCATAGAAAAACTCAGAAAAATGGTAAAATGTCAATAGTGGTTATGTTTGGTGTGATTTTTAGGTGCCTATTTCCTTTTTATACTTTTCTAAGCTTTCCAAACTTCCTACAAAAGGCACACACCAACTCAGAGTTACCTGCTTATGGTTTCAGCCTGGGGACTCATAGGGAGTACATAGCATGCATACCCCAGTCACCCAGGGTATCTAGTGTCAGGGCACCATGAGTAGAGCACTCCCCACATGCAGGGGTCCTGCAAACCAAATATCCACACACCGCCTCCTCAGGGCCTCACAACCCCAGAAGGAGTCTGGGACTGTTACTGCCAGGGTTTCACAGGGGTGGAATTCCTGGGGAGGGAGGTCAAGGTCAAGGACCTCCTGTTGGATGAGGTTGAGTCTCGAGTTAAGATAGGCAGGCTGACTACAAAATGTTTTCTAGCTTCCTTGCTGCCCTGATCCACCATTTTTCCTCCAAGAAAAGATCCTGGAAGGTTTAAGGATCCAGGAGTCATTACCTGAAACCCTGGGACTTTAAGGAGCGAGCCCCAAACTCAGCAGGGCATCACTTACGTACATGCAAAGAGCTTCTTCAAGGAGCCAGGAAGGTCGCTGGGAGAAGTGATGGAGAAGGGCCAAGTGGAAGTCTCCTTAGGAGAGCCCCTTCCATGCTTGCCCCAGGCCCTGCCTTCTTTACTTGGAGAAGTGCTTTTGTAAACCTCGCTGGCGGGGCCCACACTTCTGGGGAGTACCTACTCTCCTCTTCATCTTATGTTGTAAACCAACGTCAGAGGCATAGGCCTGGCAAAGGACCATTCCTCACTTTTAATGAGACAGCTAGGGAAACAAATTGGCATATGTTCATGAATTGGCTCATCAGGGTGAGTAATTATCTCCATGACTGGGGCAGTTTACCCTTTGATGAAAGAATTTGCATCTCATCTCTCATGGGGTGGTGACTCTCCAGAATGAAGATGGGAGGTCAAGTGGAGCTTGGCCACTCATCACCAATACCTCCGCTTGTCTAGTCTTGCTCTCCACCAAGGACTTGTCACTCCCCAAATTCCAAAACTTTCATGGATATAGACCACACCACAAAGCTAATCACAGGGGAACAAAAACCCACCAGAGAAAAAAGAATGCAAAATAGTTGTTATGGAGTAGGGTGCTTGTATGGTATGTGCGTGTGTATGTGTAGTGTGTGGTGTGTGTGGTGTGTGTGGTATATGTGTGGTGTTTCTGGTATATGTGTGCGTGCTGTGTGTGTGCTATGTTTGGTATGTGTGTGGTGCGAATGGGATGTGTGTGTGGTATGTATGTATGGTTGTGTGTAGTGTGTGTGTAGTGTGTGTAATGTGTGTAGTGTATGTGTGTGTAGTATGTGTGTAGTGGGGTGTGTGTGTGTGTGTGTGAGTGGTGGGGACAGGCCAGCCATTTCAAGGGGCCTGCAGGGAAAACGGTCAGGGAGCAATTCCAACAGGTTCTACTAATTAAAATCAGCTTCCTCTTAGTCCTGACCCAAACTTAATGAAAGCCCAGTATTTTCTCCTTTATTCTGTGCAGGCATCTGTGTCTGCACAACCTGCATTGAGCAATGTCCAGGTGTGTAATGGTCATTTCTACTTGTTCTACCATTTTATAAGAAATGCTGTCTTATTATAATTTTTCTGTTTTATGAATATTGGTTTCATCTTGTATGACAGATCATAAGCTACTGGAGGTCATGGATGAGGCTTCCACACCCTCCCCCAGTAGAGTCTGTGGCAGCTCTCAGGGTGTTGATGGCTGTATCATAGAGACAAGTCTCTCCCTGGTCCCAACATTGGGGAACACTGGGTTTCTCTGGAAGACTGGCAAGGAAGTCATTGATGGTATTTCCCTCTGGGCAGTCAGTAGCTACTAGGAAGTTCACAGCGAATCATTTCCTCACTCCAGTTTGTGGCAAGTTTGTGAACTAACCTCACCCTTAATGCTACATGATATTCTCTTTTTTACTTTGATTTTTCTCTCCATTAATGGTAAGCTCCATGTGAGTAGGCCCATGTCTATTTGAGTTATATTCTATCTCCATGCCTGGCACTCATTAAGTGTTTACAGAGTGGGTAATCTTCAGGGTTTGCAACTTTTGCATCTTTATGCAGTACTAAGTCCTATTTGAAACAACACGGAGATTATGTCCATATACTCACATGCTGATGCTGCTAATTCCACAATATTCTTGGTAAATACTCACTTGATTACTATCAAGATATTGAAAATTACTGTCAATGTGGGCTGAGTAGATTGTGCCTCTGGCTGTGGTGTGTACACTATAATGAGTTTTTTATTAATGTTGATGGAGAAATAGCCACATGACATTATAGGACTGTTCTCAGCTCAGTTCAGGTTGGGCTTGGAGTATGTTGGGAGGATTCTTTCATGCTTCACTTTCATTAGGGTGGAAATTCTCAAAGGGCATCAACAAGAGCTTTAAAGATTCCTGAATGGATGTAGAGCTTAGAAGTTATTTCAAAACCTCCACCTTCTCTGTCAGCATGCCTCAGGGAAGAAGACAGATTGTTGTGACGGGAGGTAATGTTATAACTTGTTGAATAGGAAAGGGACACAGGCATGCCCACATGGGTAGCATGGTTGTGCTGGACAACACCGGAAACCAGACTCCAGCAGTATCCAGATGTGTGACATCGGAGTTCTAAGGCCCCTATTCACTGAGTAGGTTTCTGAGGTGTCTGGGAGTGTTTTAGGCCTGACTGGGCTCCTAATCATGCAAGGACATCCCTGTAGTGCAGGACTGAGTTCAGAGCTCCTGCTTCTGAGTGGAGTGGTGGAGTCATTCCCTTGGACCCACTGTGATCCCTGCAGGACACCCACCATTTCTGTCGATGGCAAAAGGCACGTCAGTGGTGACGATCTCGTAGTTGCAGATCTGGCTGTACTGGGGGGAGCAGTCCTCATCGACGGCCTCCACCTGCAGGATGCTGTCGTAGATCTTGCCCTCTGTCACCACAGCCTTGTAGGCAGGCTCTTTGAAGGTGGGTGCAAACTCATTGATGTCCTTCACCTGGATATGGACCACAGCCCTGGGGGCACACACCGGAAGGGAGAGGTAGTGGTCAAAGAGAATCACATCACCTGTGGGCGGTGCTGGGGTCCCAAGCTCAAGTGAGTGGAGAAATCCCATGTCAGTCTAGGAGGCTGTCATTGAGGATTCTGTCCTCTCTCTTCCTGCAGAGCCCTCTACTGCCTGCACCCTGTCCTCTAAGATTAAGAGACTCATCCCATTCTTTGGCTTTTCTTGTCACCCAGCTTGAGGGCCCCTTACTTATTCCTTGCTCTATTCACCAAATTCAGTAAGAAGTTAGCCATGCTTACTATGTGTTAGGCTCTGAGCCAAACTCCATCTGGGAGAGTTACAACTCAAAAAAGAAAGTACTCTGAGAGAGAGAGAGAGGCACACAGATGGGCAGAAACCCAGGGGAAAGTCACAGCAGAGATGGCTCAAGGAGGACTTCCCAGAAAAAGTGAAACCTGAACTCAGTCCTGGCAGTGAAACTGAAGTAGAAAATGTCAGACTGACCTGCTGAAGTTGGGCCAGAACATGTAAACTAAACATTTCAGGGAAAGGCTGATACCCGCTGTCGAGGCCATATGCTTGATACATACTTTCCCAGCTGCTTGGACCCCTTGCTTTAAGTCAATAAATAAATAAATAAATACCCTGTAACTTAGTTGCTTAGGGCTCAGATTTTGGAGAAGGCTCTCTTCTGAGCCTGCGAGTGTAAACAAAGAACTTCCCTCCTCCTCTCTGAGCACTACTTAGCTTCTTGACGGAAACTGCTGCAACAGAACAGGAATGTCCTCAAGTGAGATAGGAAGGGGGTATTCTAGGTGTAGGAAGGGGCCTGTGCTGATGCCTGCAGGGACAAGCTGGAGTAACTGAAGTGGGCAAGGTGGCTGGAGCACCTGGTGTGACCACTGGGCACACACACTTGGAGGGCAACGCGTGATGGGATTGCAGTAGGGAGGGTAGCAGTGGGGAGGCTCAGGAGTCTCTGTCAGGCCACTCACTTGTGTGACTTCTTCCAGGCGGTCTCCCGGGGCCCCGCGCCACAGTCGTAGGCCTGGATGATAAACGTGTACTCCTTCTGCAGCTCGCAGTCGATGGGGCTTTTGGCGCGGAGCCGGCCCTCTCCCGATGTCTTGTTGAGCACCACCGCCTCAAAGGGCAGGTCCTGCCCGTGTATCTTGAATGCACAGATCTCCCCTGCAAAAGAATGGAAGACAAGAGGTGAGGATACTGGAACTGCCAGGCTGAAGACCAAGCTTCTATAGGGCCAGATCTGCAAACTTCAAACCTCCAGGCCATTTTCTCCACAAGAAAATTGTCAAACCAGAAGAGGTCCCCAGAGATCCAGACCAACATGTTCATTTCATGGACAGTAAAACGGAAGTGTTTCATGCATGGAAATGTCACCCATCAAGTGTGTCGGGCAGAAAAGGGGAGACCCACCATGCAGGATTACTCTACTTTGTCAGTTTCTTTGCTTGTTCACCCTAGGCCCAGTGTGAGATTAAGGAATTCACTTAGTCAAAAGACTAATGACTGCAGAATAAAGGAGAAAAGGTTCAAAGCTTCCACAACCTATGCTCTGTGACAGCATCCTTGCTACTTGAATGTGTGGTTTGTGGACCAGCACCATGAGTATCCCCCAAGTAGAGGCCCAGGCCCGCTAGGCCTCAGTAATCAGAATCTGCATTTTAATGGTTCTCCAGGTGCTAGGTTTGCTCACTAAATCAGACCCCCTCTGCTCTTCTCCATCCCTCCCTCCAGGATTAAACACTAAAACTGCTGCAGCCACATCCCCCACCCACTGCCTCCAGCATGTCTCACCTCCCCTCCCTCTCCTCCCCCAGGAACTTCCCTGTGGGGTGAGGGACTCCACTCACAGTAGCAATCTTCTCTCAAAACAGTGGGGGTGAGTCAATGTGAGTCTCAGTGTTCCTGCAGAGCCTGAAAAAATTACTTCTTAAAGAGCTGAACATGTGAAATGAATGCCTTTCCCCCTTCAGCTGGGTTAATGTGTATTATAGCTATTTCTCTGCATTAAAATGATAAGGGCATGAAAATACCTTCTTTTTCTCAACTGATGGATATTTGTTTCTTGAACCCCCAACTGCAAGTAAGCCCTGTAGTAAGTGCCTTGGGAAGTACTGCAAATCTGAGACATATTTTCTTCCTGTATTGAGGTAACTTGCAGACTTGCTGAGGTAGATGGTGTGTAGATGTATGAAAAGACCACCAACAGTGCAGAGGAGTGTGTGAGCAGCAGAATTGAGCTATAGGTTACTGGGGCACCAAATGCATGCTTAGAGCCCAGAGGCCTGGCTCACAACCTACAGTCATTTACTTACACTTGATGTAGTAAATTATGCTCATACTCTGGGTCTTTTTTGTGTTACCAGTAAAATGGCTCAGGAGATGATATTGCAGGGGGCAACATACCCTGATATGTCCCAACCCTCCTGGTCTGACATTGACCCAGCTGCCCTGTTGAGACCAGGATGAGGTACCAAGGGGACACAATTTAAGTGGACCCTCACTCTCATGGTGACCACGTGCCTGCCCAGCTATTTCCAAGAGCTGACTCTGTGAGGGGAAGGGATAACGCTTTTGCTTGCTTTGTGCTAGGCACTGAGTTTGTACCTCCTCTTAGGGGATCTCATTTAATCTTCATAGCAAACCTGCAAGGCAGGTGTTTTATACAAAGTTGTACAAATTAAACAGAAAAAATAAATAAGCACCAGAGAGATTATTACTTGCTCGAGGTCACAGAACTAAGCTGAGTGTAAAGCCCAGGTTGGGCTGATTCCCATGACCATGGCCTCTCTACTCCCCCTCCCCATCTTAAGGCAGTCCCATACCTTCGAAGGGGACCACCCCAGAGATGCTTCATTAACATTCTGCATTCCCATTCAAGTCTCACTTAGGAGAGAAATCCCCCATTTTACTTCTAGGAAGCATGCCCTGATCTCTTACTAACAATGTTTTCTGAGATGGTCAATCAATACCAATCTTACCTTCAGGCTTTTGTTTTTTATTATTTAATCGATCCTCAATTTCATTATGAACACTGCATTTTCACTACATCCCCTCCTGGCCATTTCTCAAATGTGGTTGTGGAATAATGGACAAGACAGACAGGTTGCAGACCAGGCTCTAACAAGAAGGCTGGTTTCCATTAAGCTGCTGGGATCAACCCAAGTCTCTGACAAGGCCAGCTCAGCAGCCCCAGGGCAGAGGACAGCTTTCATTCCCTCCCCAAGTTTAATCTGCTCTCAATTGGCTGGAGTTGAATGGATGAACTTCTAAAGTGCCTGCTTTGTGATTCCATCTTAAGATCAATGCCAATATGGGAATGTTACCAGCAAATGTACCCAGCATGGTTCTGGGGCATTCTCTGGAGTGCCCAGCCACCATGATTATAAGAACAATCAGACTATTTCTCTTTGAAGAGTCAAGTTAAACTGAAAATAAATGAGGGTAATTTTCTGTTGGAAACATTTGATCACAACCAAAGTAGTTCTCAAGACTCAGAAATCCTTAACAAGAGGAAAAGAGAAGAAGAAGGAAAAGGAAGGGGGAGAGAAAAGGAGGGAGAAGTCCAAGGGAAGGTAACCTCAGGACTTTCATTTACCTATGTTTAACACATTCAGTGCAATAGAACCAGTGGTTTTTTTTTTTTTTTTTGGTGAGTCGAGTGAGTGCCAGCTACTGTGCTGGGCCTGGAGACATAAACAACTTGGAAGACCCCAAAACAGAAGGAACCCTGTTCCTCCACACTCATTATCTAGTAGAAGAGACAGAGCAATGTGATGCTCACTTAATCTCCACCAGCTCAGATTGAGACAAGTTCCAGTTTCCTTTAAACTGGAATTCATGTCACTCTTCTCATTTATCTGCCTCTTCATCTGATCCTTGTGTTCTGGTGCAAACACATTTATTTGTATATTCATACAATCACTTACTATTAGTTGGGGACTATGTGCCCAGCACTGGCAAAAATAATGATGCATAAAACCAGACCCAGTCCTGGACTAGCAGCTGCTTGCAGTCCGGTGTGGTGCCGAGTTCTGGTTCAGGGCTAACCTATGGGTGTGACTGTTGAGCTGAGGTCATAGGAAGAGGAGGAACATGCCCAGGCCAGGAAGGACCAGCAAGTGTCAGGCAGAACACACTCTACGGTCTGTCAGCAGTGAGGCCAAGTAACTTCAGGGACAAGTGCGGCAGGAGCTTAATGGGTGTCTGACCTTAAAGTCGCTCAAGGTTGTGTTCAAGAAGGGCTTGGTGTAAATCTCTGCTGTTGCCATCTTGAAATCCTTAATAACGTTATCTTTGAAATAGTGTTTTATAATAAAGTCTGATTAGACCATGGAACATGTTGTGGGCACAGGAGACAAGTGCATTAGGCACAGCTGTTCTGGCTGCCCTGGTCACACTTAGCATCAGCAACCCCACGAGCACAGACTCCCAGTGCTTGCGCAATGAGTGCGAGTTCCCAGGACTCAGAGAGAGAGAGAGCCACGTAAGCGTGTTACGGAGTGGGGAGCCCCCAACCTGGGAGTCAACCCCTTTCATGGGAACCCAAGCTGTTTTGAATGTAGAAAGAAGGCAGGGGCGTTATAAGAAACATGAACAAGCAAACAACTCTGTGTGGTATCCTTTCTCATTCATTGTAATTCCCTGGAGTAGCCAAACTCTATTCAGAGAATGATGACAGAGAAGAAAAGGCAAAAAACAGGCAACCCGTAGTTCCTTTTCTTTGGGTCCACCCCACTCAGGGAGCTGAAGGTGGAGGGCACAAGTAGAATGTGCTCACAACAAGGAGTGAAATGAAAGCAAGCTGAGTTCTGTTTGTGTGGCAATTATACTGCTCTGTAAAGAATTGAATCCACATGCATGCAAGCACTATGGAATGCAAATTCTGTTATTTTGGAAACTGCTCAGTGGTTAACCACTCTCATATTTGCATTTAAAACTGGCGTTGCACAGTATAAAGATAAATGGTAAAATTCATGCTAATTTCAAATTTTAATTTGTCTTTACCTAGGAGGGCATTAAAATAGCAAATGAAAAACTCTACAAATGTGTGGCTGTGGAAGGAAGGTCCCAGGCTGCAGTCCTGAGGAGGAGGGATATTTAAAACCAAGTTCCTGGCATCAGTGGGTGACACATTGGGCTGTCTTGAGCTTTTGTGATGCCTGTCACTGGAATTTGTTATTACTAATAAAGCACTTTGCTGGGAGGATGATGTGTTTAAAAGTAAAAGATCAGACTCAGGGGTTTCCATTAAAAATATTACTTTTTAAATCTTGCTTTCCAGTCTGCTGTGCTGGGTGGGGGAGCTGCTGTGCCAGGAGCTGAGTGTGGGAGAGCAAGACAACGAGCACACACTTTGGACCAGCTCTGTGGGAAACCAGGCCAGCAGCACCAGATTCTTATCTTGGGGGCTCTCATGCTGACTGCTGACTGTGGCTGTGGGTATGAACTTGGCTTTGCTCAGAACCCCCCAGAGAGGCCAGACCAGATCTGAGGGGGCCTGGTGGCTGCAGCCCTAAGTTACTTCAAAATTACTTTCTCTTCCACAGCAATGCACCTGCCCACAACACCAGCAGGACTGTATAGTTGTCTCTTAATCCTCTTATAAGATTCTAGGGGAAGTAAATGCAACCAATGAGTGAATAAATGGATGAATGAATATTTTTAGAGTATATTTAAAAGTGTATTTCAGAGTATACTTTTAGAGTACTCTGTATTTTAGAGTGTATTTTGTTTCTACTCTTGAATGTCCTTGAACAACTGGTTGTGTTGACTCCATATTTCAGATGAAGAAATTGAATCTCAAAGAGGTTAATTGATTCACTCAATGTCACTTTGTTGGTAAGGAGCAGATCATGGACTGAAATCTAGACTCTCTGAATCTAAATCCAGCACCCTCTTAGCCCTTTCATGTTGCTTTTATCACTGGCTGAGTCTCTCATTCTAGGACAATGATTTTCCAAGTACACACCCTGAATCCATGGGTCCCCAAGACCCTTTTTGTGGGGACTACAAAGTCAACGTTATCTCTATATTAACAGGAAGACATTATCTGACTGTTTCACTGTGTTGATATTTGCACTGATGGTTTATTGGTAAAAACAGATGACCTAGAGCGTTGATACCTTAGGAACAGATAGCTACATTTACCACACATATATAGCCAATGTGAAAAAACAAATGAATAAGGTCAATTTCACTTAATGACGTTGAACATGCAGTGCATATGATTGATTTTAGTAGATCTCAATCCCTGAGTACACCTTTTTAAAATATTCTATGGGGCAGAATGGAAAGTACACATAAGACATCTTTGTATAGTAAAATACAGGTGAGCCCCAGGAAAAGCTTTTGTGTGATAAGTTGAATTGGGTGCTGAACCATTTTTCAAAGAACGCCATTTTTGCTTCCAATAGTGACTGTCAGACAAACTATGATGATTCAAACTTGAGTGGGGCAGACAATTTTCATAAGTAAGCTTGTCACTTCAAGAAAATGAGCTAGAAGTATTTGTTGTTGATGATAAACTTTGAGCTTATGATTATAGAAAAGTTGTGTCTGAGACAGTGAGTTTGACAATTTACCAATTACCAGTATGTAATACTTTTCTGAAGAATGATATTAATGAATGAGATTTTTTTATATTATATATAATAAATATGCCAACTTCTCAAAGATCTATGCAACATTGGATGGTTATCTTTCTGGCAGACATAATACATAATACATCATGTATTATGTAATACATCAATGCAGTCATGTTTGGGTAAAAGATCCATTCATAACATGAAACAGCCTGATTAATTTTAATGTGTCATGTATAAGTCCATTAACATGATTCCAGATTTATTCCAAATATTTCTTGTTGGAGTTTTGTATAGCATCAGAGAAAAGCATCTACACTCATCCCAACTACATACCTAGATGAGTCTCTCTATTTTTCTTCATCTACTGCAACCTAAGCAACATATCACAATGGATTGGAAGTAGAAGCAGATATGAGGGTCTGTCTCTCTTCCATTAAGTGGGACATAGAAGATTACAAGAATGTATGAATGTATGCCCTGCCTGTCTCCTCACTAATTTTGTTTTAGAAAATGTACTTTTTTGGTCCAGTAATGATATATGTGTATATATATATATGTATATATATGTATATATATATATATATATGCATGTCATGATTTTATTATTGTTATTTTTAAATGCATTAATAAATAAGCATTTGAACATTTTTTCAGTTTTAGTTTCTAATACAGAAAATATTGATAGATATGACCTACACAGACAAATGCTCTTGAAGGTCCTTCATGATGTTTAAAAGTGTAAAGGGGTTATAAGATGAAAAGGCTTGAGAACTGCTGTTCTTGTGATTCACCAACCATAGCTTTCACCCAGATTGTGATTCCACATCTCATTCCTGATGCCTGAAATGTGACACACCACTTCTCAGAGAACCTCACAATCTAGAGCAAACCGATTTGCTTGTATCTCACAGCTGGGCCATTTGTAGTCAGAGTAATCAGGTGGAACTTTCTGTCTACAGCATATTGGGAGGAGAGGCACTTTCATTGCCAGCTCTTCCAGCAAGCACAGGTGGGTAAATCTAGCTCTGGGACCAGACAGGCTGACTCAAGTTCTAGTTCTGAGGTTGACTACCTGTGTACCCTTGGTTAAGAGTCTGATCTCTGTGCTTTTTCCTTATCTGTCAAATGGGAAGATATTAGTAATAGTTACCTCAAAGTGTCATGGGAAGTTGGGAGGAGTAAATGAGGGCCCAGCGTGGAGTAAGTACTAAATAAATATTAGCTCTCATTACTGTCATTTTATTGAAAAATCACACACTTCTGGCAAACTCCCTGTTCATGTTTGAAAACTGAAAAGGCTGAATGTAGAAATGATTTTACCATTAGAAATATTTAGAATGTATGTCACATGTGTCCTTTAAAAGCAATTTGGCTCCTGGAAGCTGCTTGCATCTATCAGCCATGGCTCACATATATATTATTGCCCTGAACATCTTTGTCCAATCACTGCATCCTACACATTTGCAAAATATCACTCAGGGCCAGTTTACTGGAGCTCAAGGGAAGAGTTTACTGGAGGAGGTAAAGTTTGTCTGTTTGGTGTTGCTATGATCTTTATTAGTGATCTTTATTGGGAAACGGTCGAGGGTGCTAAATATCTTTCCCCAATCAGGTTAGTCTTATACCACCAAGAACCATCTCACCCAAATATCTACAGCATCTCCTTGAGAAACACTGCACCCCAAGCATGCAGCGTCTTCTTGAAACAAACACCAGGCCAGATTCATGACCCAAGGTTTGAGGAAAATGATAGTTCTTATAAAGGTTTTCCTCCAGATGGGTGAGGTCCTTCCAGATGAGGATGGCACCGTCTGTTCTCAGCTTCACCCTCTGTTTTCCCTGCATGCACACTTTGGGGATAGTGAAGGTGATCACACTGCTGGAGGAGGGCTAGGAGGACGAGTCCTTTAATTTGTATTTTACACTCTATTCAGAGTCACTTAGAGTTACTTTAAATATAATGAGAAAGGACATATGCCAATTACATCAAATATTCATCATGACAAAACTGTCCAATTTGAACTGAACTTAGAAATACAGCTATACTTAAAAAAAGTTGATTTTAAATCCTCCATCTTCCAATAAAAACTTCCAAAAGTAGAAAGTTAAGGAGAAGGGCTCAATGGAGTGTCACTTTGACTGACCACTCCCTGAAGTGTCTGGGTGGCAGGGAGATCTTGGACAGGTTCGGGGTTGTCCAGTAGATGGTCTTGGTTTGAGTCCCAGCTCGGTTCTCAGCTCTTTGACCCTGGATGGTTCCTGAGTTCCTCTTCACTACAGCTGCGGACATTTCTGCGCCTGTGTACCGTGTGACTGCAGTGACACACTAGGTGTGAAAAAGCTTTGGGAAATGAAAAGGTTTTTTATCATTATAATTAGAATGAATTCTATCTCCAAGCCTGCAAGTAACTAGATGTATATTGGCAACCTACCTTGTTCTATTAGAAACCAAAACCAAGGAATGATGGGGCGGGGGGAGGGAAGGCCACTGTTTATAGCTTTCTGTCTACTTAATATTGAGCAAGATAAAACATATTCTTTTATTTATTTATTTATTTATTTATTTATTTATTTATTTATTTATTTATTTATTTATACAAGCACTGGGTACAGTCAGAGGTGGGGGAGGGTGAGAGAATTCACCAGAGCCAGAGCAGAGTACACTGCTCAGGGGAGCAGCGGGCAGCAGGAGAGGCCTGCGCGCCATGTGGGACCCTCGCCTGGTGGCCGGGGATCAAAAAGGCGCTGCAGAGGCTGCGGGCAGCTTCACAACCCAGCGCTCAACCCCTGCGCCACCGGGGAGGCCCTGCTCTTTTATTTAAAAAGCCATTTTCCTAAAGCTTTCTGCTGAGATCACAATGTTGCTGCAAAACCATGAAGACAATGCACTTTTCCTTCCCTGGCAATATCCATTGAATGAATAAGGAAGGTAACAACTAATATATATGCTGAGACATTCAGAGAGGTCCCCACGGCTCCACTAGCCACAATTAGGTCAAGTAGAGCTTGAGGAGATGTCAGGGGTCATTTTGTCTGGCTGGTGTTTAATGGTCCAGAGTAGGATTCTGGGTGCAAAAATGTACCACATTCATCATTCACTCAGCAAATCTTCCCTGGGCATAAATACAGTAAGAGGAAAATGAATAATACTAATTTAAAAAATTCAAATCAGTTCACATCTACTGAATGTTTATATGGGCCAGGCACTTATTTCGGGCTACCGTGGACAGCTCCTGCTGCTCTGTGTGTGCCAACTGCCTGAGCAGAGGTTGGTGATTTGGATGAATCTGAGACCAGCTCTTTGCAGACAAGAGAAGGAGGCAGATAAACAAAGAGTGAAGTGCAATAAGATACAGCAAAGGCGCAATAGATGTCTGTTCTGGGTTTGGTGAGGACACAAATGATGATGGATCAGCCAATCTCATCCCTAAATACTTGCAGATTGAGTTGTTTGTAATCTTGTACCCCCCCGTAGCAGAATACTCCAGCCTAACAACTCTGCTGAGGCAATACCCTGTCCTGTGTGTTCTATTATGCCATTCTCTCTTCATTTCAGAGCTCCTGTTTCTAGCCAAAGGGTCAGTGCTAAAATTTAAGTAAACTTTGATTCAAATTGTGACTCTCCACTTGTCATCTTTGTAAACATGTGAAAGCTTACCTTCCACACCTTCATTTCCCCATCTATGCAAAGGGAATGAAGCCAGCATTCCTTATGGTAGTTACAGTATAGTATATAAGTATAATTAAAATAGAGCTTATTTTTTAACTGAGAATTTAGCATGGCATATCCTGGGTTGATTACTTTGTGCAAAGCTGTGTGATTTAATTCCCATGCAGCTTTAAGAGCCAAAATTAATGGCAAATCAGATGAGCCGGCCTCTCCACGTTGTACCAGTGAGTCCCTACCCATGTCAGCAGCTACTTGGCCTCCTGCTGACCTCACTGGTTGGCCCTGAGTGTCCCAAATCCTAGTTATGGGTTTTCAGATGGCAGAGGAAAGAGGGAGCAAGGAAATTTCATTGGATAGGTTAGTGACTGGGTTTATAATGGATGGAATTTTAATCTTTGTCAAGACTGTTTTAAACCCTAAACTTAAAATTTAGGGTTTAAAATTACTGGCATTGGGGCCTTCCTGATGGCTCAGGGGTTAAAGACAGCACTATCAAGCTATTGCCAGGCACTGCAGTTCGAGTTTGATCCCAGGTGGGCCAGGGAGCAACCCACGTGGTGCAGCAGACGTCTCCTGCCTCGCCCGCTGCTCGCCTCAGCAGTGTATTTCAGTCACTCCGACTGTTCTGCTCCCCACTCTGTCTCTGGTGAATCCTCTCAAACCCCACACCTCTGGCTTACACCCCAGTTCTTATATGCATAAATAAATAAATCTGAAAAAAAAATTAAATTACTGGCCTGGATACAATTATTAGATGAGAATAAATTGCTTTCACTTCCAAGCCGGAAGGAGGCCTGTCAACCAGGGGTAGAGGATCATATTTAAAAATGAAAGGATCTTGTTTTCCTGCAGCTGTTGAGTATAATTTAGTCAGACCACCCCACAATCATACCTGAAATCCATGTTAGCTAACTCCTACTTGTTCCTTGAGGAAAAATAATGGATATTGAAGTACTCTGGAGAGTGAGAAAGTCCCATACAAATAGAATGGTCCTGCTGTCCAATTCTCTGCATCAACAACATTTTTATGAGCATCTACTTCCTGCAAAGAGGGAATTCGAGTGGGTGCTGAGTTCCCCAGAGGCCTAGCACTCTGTCCTTAATGTCCAGGGACTTACAGTTGGGTTTTGAAAAGAGAAGCCAGGTGTGAATTAAAGGTGTTTGAGATTAATGAATGCTAATGAGCTCTCAAGATATAGGCGATAAGCATTACAGCTTCCTCAATTAACCAGAAGAAAACTGAATGTTCAGATAGAATGGGTATGAATCACGCTGCTGAGAGGTGAAATCTTTTTTCTCCCAGACTGTAGAAAAGCAATGAGGAATTTTTCCTAAACGGGACCAGGTTAGAACCCATCAGCTCTGTCCATGCTCTTCCTTTTCTCTCTCTTTTCCTCTCTCCTGCCCTTCCTTCCCCCTTCCTCTTTCTTTGCTTCTTTCTTTTCAGTTCTATCTGTGTACTGTGCTTTATTTATTTATTTGAACAACTTGTGTTTATTATTCAATATTTTTGGCAAATTTCCCTCACCACCATCCTTATCTCCCCATCCCCTTTAGCTCCCTCCCCCTCACCTCAGAGCCTCTGGTGTTGACTGATGTCCACTAGCCTTTGTAAATAGTCATTGAATTGTCTGCCACAGTATTGTCTGTCTAGTATTTGTTTTTAACATTCCAACTTTACCACATGTAATTCTCCAAAATTTCCTCCCTTTTGTTGAAAATGGTTGCAGTTCACCTTTCCTTAACTGAGCAGTAGTCATGTATGGCCATAAGATTGAACCAGTCAGAGGTTCAAGACCTACACAAACCTGAAGGCTTTCTTGTCTCCATCCAGTTTTTAAAAAAAATTAGTTTTTCCCCTTTCCTTCATGCTAACTTGTTCTCATGTTGTGTCTTTAGGAACTTGGGCAGGCACAGGATGAGTTTCTCTTCAAAGGATGACTTGTAGAGCACTCTCTGCACCACTTCTCAGTGCAGAAGTCACTTCTCATAATATGGTTCTTGAACACTTTAAAGGTGATTGGGGTGATTGAGAAATTGAATTTTTAATTTTATTTAATTTTTATCATTTTATGTGTGAATTTAATGCTCTATTTACTGGAAAACTTTAAAGCATGTTTGGGTATGAGAATCAATTTTTTCAACTATGAATGATATGAAACCTAAATACAGAGCAAGTATTTCTGATGACATTTTAGAGCAAGTATAAAGTATATACCAGATTTTAAGATATTTTTATGAAAAATAGAAT
This sequence comes from Talpa occidentalis, assembly GCF_014898055.3. NCBI lineage: Eukaryota > Metazoa > Chordata > Mammalia > Eulipotyphla > Talpidae > Talpa > Talpa occidentalis. Next base: position 97,106,878 of record NW_023604295.1, read on the forward strand.
GTACAATCTCCTTAGTGATTTTCTGTTTGATAACTTATTGAAATGATAATATTGGATTTTGGGGTTACGTAACTTATTAAAATCAATTTCACCTGTTTCCTTTTACTTTTTAAATATGTTTACAAGAAAACACATAACTATATTTGTGCCTTGAATTATGTTCCTTTTGGACAGTGCCACTCTATGTAGTAATAGTATACATCACTAAAGGTTAATTTTCCTGCAGAAGTAAAGTAGAAAGGATGTAGTTTATGTGAATTGTAGACTTGTTCTGCTTTAATTCTGATTTTAATTTCTCAGCATTTTTCTTAATATTTAGAGTAATGTTCCCTCTTAAGACAATAGCCCATTTGGCCTTCTTCAGATGATTAAGCCATATGTAGTTCAAGTTCCCAAAGTGCTGATTATCAAGTCTTGAATTAGCATTACCTCTTAATGACTGTTTAAATGACATTGTTATAGGACAAAATATATTTTAAAACTTTAATGTTATTGAATATTACACAGCAGTACATTGGTCATGTGTAGAAATTCAGATGTACGGCTTCCCCGGTGGCGCCGCTGTTGAGCGCTGGGTTGCCAAGCTGCCCATAGCCTGTGCGGCGCCGGTTCCATCCCCGGCCGCCGGGCGAGGGTCCCACATGGCGCGCAGACCTCTCCTGCTGCCCGCTGCTCCCCTCAACAGTGTATTTCATCGGTCTGCCTGTTCTGCTCCCTGCTCTGGCTCTGATGAACTCTCTCACCCTCCGGCGCTTCTGACTATACCCACAGTGCTTGTATAAATAAATAAATAAATCTTTAGAAATTCATATGTACTTTAGTTATTGGTTAAAATAGTTTTTAAAAATTATCAGCTAAGATAGAGCCTTTTGACAATAGGATACTAATTTATAATTTACTTAGTTACTAGATTTGAAAATCAGTAATCCTTTATAAAGAAAATTTAATTTTTATGTGTTTAATAATATCACATTAGAATTCTTTCACTAAACAATAATTTATAAGTAATAGTTTTATATTGCCTATCAAGTCATGTCAATATTCTTATTATACTTTTTCACTGTGTTTTTATACACTGTGTTTCTATCTTCACTGATGAGAGGATGAAAAATCGGTGTTATAAAAAGTTAGAAAAAGACACAGAAGAATTTCTTTTCTGATGTGGATAAGTAAGTTCCTAACATACTACTCTCTCATAATAATACCATAACTCTTGAAAAGTACTGCACCCCTCTCCCACAATAAAAGTCAGGAAAATCAGACCCTTCCTCGATGGAATAGATAACAGGGGTTAAATGTAATATAATTGAAATACGTGTGTGTGTGTGTTCTCAAGTGAATTCATCTCAAGGCTATTAAAGAAAATACGTTTGCAATGAATGAAAACATAGAATCTCACTAGATAAATACAACATAGTAAAAGTAATTAAGTTCAAGTTTTATAGCTGAAAGAGAATATTTGCAATAAAATATTCATTGGATAGACTTAATGGCAGAATGAAGATGATAACAATAATCTAGTGCATGCAAGATGAGACAGTTCAATACCAAAGTATTCAATTTGAATAAAAGAAAGATCAAGAGTAAATAATAGAATTTTGGTGACCTGTGAGAGAGAAATCTGAGGTAGAAAAATAAAAAAATATTGAAAGAAAAATATAACCCCAGGGATTTATGGGCTGATAACAAAAAAGTTAATATAATAGCTAATTGGAATCCCAGAAAAAGAATGAAATTGAGGCAAAAAAAAAAAAAAAAAAACACAAAAAACGTTTGATGAAATAAAAACGGAAAGCTTTCCAAATTTGGTAAAAGACACAATTACATGTTCAGGATGTTAGTAAACCCCAAGAGGAATAAATATGAGTTAAACTACACTTAAGAAGATCAATGTTGAAGATAAGGAGAAAGAAGCAACGGAAAAATGACATCTGCATGGAAACAGTGATTTGATTGGTTCCACAAACCAGCGAAACACAAATTTTAAAGAACTAATGAAAATAAACCAAACAATCATCCCATAATTCTATAAATCTTGAAAGCAAAAATAGCTTTCAAGAAGGAAGGTGAAGACACGTTTGTTCATCTCTACTATAATGGGCCTATAAGGAATGCTAAGGATTTTTTTTTTTTTCTGGTAAAAGTAGAATGATGCTGAGGAAACATGGGGCTTTAGGAATGAAGGAAGATCATAATAATTGTATCTGAGCAAATCTCAGATCCCACCCCACCTCCTTAAATGAGCGTGTGTGTGTGTGTGTGTGTGTGATTTTTAGAGTAAAATTATAACATTGTCCATGGGGCTTATAACATGCAGCTATAATACCCGTGACCACTGTGGCATAAAGGATCACAGGAGAGGTATGGTAAATGACCTACAGGTTGTACAGGTTCTGCAGTTTGCACATATGAAATGACAATTCTGGGAAGACTGAACGTTTATATACAGAGAGAGCAGCAATCACTGAGACAAAAAATGATCTAAATAAAAGCACAACAGATAAATATTAGAACTAAGTTCTAATTATTATTTAAATAATCTCAAAGTAGGCAGGAAAGGAAAACAGAAAAAAATCAAAGTGCAAATAGAAAACAAAAGATAAAATGGTAGCTCTAAATCCAATTACATCAATAATTACATTAAACATTCCAATATAGAGGCAGAGTTTATCAAGAATGGATAAAAACACAAAACCCAGTTATATGCTTGCTGTTTATAAGAGATGCACTATAAATAGTAAAACACAGGCAGGTCAAAATAAATGGGTAGGAAAGATATCTGATATAAAATATCAGCAATAGGAAGGCTAGAGCTGCTAATTAACAGCGGGTGAAATTGATATCAAACAAAGGTATTACTAAAGCAGGGCATGTTATAATTATAAAGGGTAGAGATAGTAATCATAAAAGCATAGGTGTCTAATTATAGCCTCAAAACACAGGAAGCATAAATGGATAGAATTAAAGAGAGAAATAGAGAACTTATACTGAAATCACAGTAGGAGAACTTTCGCAATTGATAGAACAGTAAGAGAAAAAAACACTAAAGGCACAATAATCTAAACACACTATCAACTACTTTGCTTAGCACTGCATCCATATGCAGCATACACAGTCATTTCGACCTCACATGTCATGTGCGAAAACCATAGGCTGGGCCACAAAATGAGTTCTAATTAATTTAAAAGATTGAAATCCTGGAGTGTGTTCTCTGACCACAATGGAATTAAATGGGAAATTAGTAACACTCAATAATAAGAGATTGTGAGAAACCTCAGGTACTGGAAATTAACATATATTTAAACAATATATAAATCAAAGAAGAAATTGAAAGGGAAATTAGTAAATAACTGGAACTGAAGATAATAGAAATACAAAATCAAATTTGCAGAACACAATAAAATGCTTAGAGAATTTTTAACTTTAAATGCTTACAAAAGAACTATCTAAGGGTCTCCCTGGTGGCACAAGGGGTTAAGCACCACACTACGAGCAATCCACAGCCTCTGCAGCACAAGTTCAATTCCCAGCCAGCCAGGGAGCAAACCACATGGTGAGGCAGACTGCTCCTGTCTCACCTGAGGCTCCCCTCAGCAGTGTATTTCAGTCAATCTGCCTGTTCTGTTCCCCACTCTGTCTTTGGTGGATCCTCTCTTCCCCCGCATCTCTGGCCTGTACCCCAGCACTTGTATGCATAAATAAATAAGTCTTTAAAAAAAAAAAAAGAACTATCTAAAATCAAGAAGCTAGGGAAAAAAGAGTAAAGTAAATCCAAAGTATGTAGTTGAGAAAAAAATCTATTGATTAACATCACATCTGAATGAGTTTGAATGTTTTATAAAAGAGTTTAAATGTTGGGCCTCCCCGGTGGCGCTGCGGTTGAGCGCTGGGTTGCGAAGCTGCCCGCAGCCTCTGCGGTGCCGGTTCCATCCCCGGCTGCTCCCCGGCCACCGGAGGAGGGTCCCACATGGCGCGCAGACCTCTCCTGCCGCCTGCTGCTCCCCTCAGCAGTGTACTTCGTCAGTCTGCCTGCTCTGCTCTCCGCTCTGACTCTGGTGAATTCTCTCACATTCCCATGCTTCTGACTGTACCCAGTGCTTGTATAAAATAAATAAATAAATCTTTAAAAAAAAAAAGAGTTTAAATGTTTTAGTAAAAAAATCATCCAACAACAACAAGAAAAAAAAAAAACAAAAAACAAAAGCTCAAGGGCCAGATGGCTTCATTGATGAATTTTATCATATATCCAAAGAAAGAAACAACAGCAATCATACATAATTTGATTTTAGAAAATAGAGAACACTTTCTTTTTTTAAGGGTCTGACATTACCCTATTACCAAAACCCGACACCGACATTATAAGTAAATTACAGACCTCTATTTCTCACATACACCTACATAAAAATCCTTAACAATGTATTAGCCAATTTAATCCAACTCTAAAATAAGAAGACTTAAAACTACTTAAAATTTATCCCAGAAACGCAAGATTTTGTCAATGTAATTCAGCATATTAATAGCCTATAGGAGAAGAACCATATGATTATTTCAACAGATGTGAAAAGGAAGTTGCCAAAATTCAGCACTCAAACCACAATAAAATCTCCTAGCAAACTAGAAATGGAAGGAAATTTGTTGAAGCTAACCTACCACTCACAGCATACTAAGGGGGATATAGTAAAGCCCCTTCCTAAGGGTAGAAACAAGGCAGGTGGCTCACCACGTAACAGTTCTCAAGTGCATATGAAGGGCCCGGCACTTTGCCAGTGGCTGTAGGGCACCTCTTATGTAAGTACCAAGTTTTCTCACATTATACAGATGAGAAGACTCGAGTACCTGGGGGTTAAGAAACTTGCCCACTGCTGAGGCCTCACTGGTGGAACAGGGTTTAAAGACACAGCGCTATCAAGCTATCGCCAGGCTGGCCAGGGACGAACACATATGGCGCAGCAGACCTCTCCTGACTCGCCCGCTGCTCCCCTCAGCAGTGTGTTTCAGAGGATCTGCCTGTTCTGCTCCCCACTCTCTCTGATGAATCCTCTCACCCCCAGCACCTTTGGTCTTCACCCCACTTCTTGTATGCATAAATAAACAAATCTTTAAAAAAAAAATAGAAGCAGAAAAATAAAAGAAACTTGCCTATTGTCACCAAGTAATCATAAGCTAACATTTAAATTCAGATCTCCTTGAGCTTCCTTGCTCCTCCCTGGCCTGGTTCCAAGGGCTGGGAGTCCCACTTTATTTCTGTTCCTTTTCTCCCTAATAAACTTTCTCTTTCTCTAAATAAAAAAAATCCAGATCTCCTTGTCTTCAGTGTTCAGCTCTTTAGTCACTACTGTCTTCTTAGTAGTATGATAATAATTACTTATATGGGTGTCTAGAGGTAGGATAGAAGTTTATGTGTCTGACTTCTTTATACTTTCCTTTCCTACAAGTGAAGGAGCAAAAATAATTGCAGCTACTTGTCAACCAGGGACAGAGCAGACACATCCTCCATGGCATGTGTCTTCTAGGAAGTGCAAGCAAGAGCTGCTGCCTGATTTACGCGTCTCCATCAAAGACGCCAGGCTATCCATCAATAGGAATATTTAAATTACAATGGAATTTTGCCACTAAAAGTGAGTCTAATTTGCTCATTTTCATTATTTAGAGGCAGTTAATTAAAAACGCAGCTGATATTTATTTTGCTGCCTTCACATCACCGTGATTTCTCGCTCCTGTGGTTTCGCAGCATTACAGTTTTATGACTTGACACAGCTTAGAGTGGATTTCTTATGGTTGTATCTGCCATTACTTTAATTTCAACATTAACACAGACATTAAACCGCTGTAAGATTTCAGCCATTGCTGGTGAAGCGTGAGGAGCAATCGTGGTGTTTGTCTTAGCGAAAGATCGAGGTGCTACTGGAATGTGCCAGGGAGTGCACCTGCTGTGGAAGAGGGTGGGTGCGGGCTTTTGGGAAGGTGAAGGATCCTCTGCAAGAGTGACTCTGGTCACAGACTGGCCACCTTAATCTTGGGTCCATCTAGTCATCATTATCTCCTGATGGTGGAGGAGAAATAACTATGCCAAAGTATGGCCCAGGACACATGACATTTCTAAAACAGCTAATGTTTCACTTTTTTGCATCATATTCATTTTGGAATTCATTGTATAAAAGATTTAAATATCTTTTCCTGTGAAATTAGTATTGTTTGCCCTTTCATCTGTGAGTAGAATTAGCATTTTAAGTAATGTACATCTGGAAACTTCATTCCTCCTTGGTATGGACCACTTCAGGCAGATGGATGCCCTACCCTGAAATTGCTAGTTGAAGGTCTGAATAACACAGAGCCAATGGACAGTTAATGGCAAAGTTTTTTATCTGAAAATTAAGGAGGAGCAAAAGATATCATACCCCGCAGGGTTTTGCAGTTTATCTGCAAACAGAAACCTGTGGAAACGGACTTGTGAAATGCCCAAATTGAGAGATTAGTAAACAGCTGTTTGTGCCTTAAGTAGCTTTGACTGCTAAAAAAAAATGAGGCACTCTAGTTGTTCTTGGCCAACTAACAGAAATCTTGCAGCTCTGAGGAGACTCCTATACAGGCTTCAAAACCCAATTTAGACATTTACCTTTTTTTGAGGACCCTGCTCTGGCTTCTCAAGCTGAGATGGACACCACCTCCTTGAAGCTCTTCGATGCCCTCCTGCATTTTTCTTCCTGCACTGCCAATTGTATCCACATATCTATTTTCTCTTTATAGCTCCTGGAGGCAAGAATTTGTGTTTGTTAATCTCCCTGACTTTATTAAATAACTTAAGGGCTGACCTAATACAGGTATTCAGGTCATATTTGCTAGATGTCAAAGAAATAAAGTCTCAGTCAATTCAAAGGGAGTACGGTATGATGATTAAGACCAGAATGACTTGGCTTCAAGTTCCACTCAACATTCCTAGCGCCTGTGACAATGGTCAAAGCATGGTAACTTCTCTAAGCCTTAATTTCCTCATACATAATAGGAATACAACAGCTCCTACTGTATTGTGAAGTATACAATCAAACAAGACAAAGTACATAAAACATTTTGCACAATGCTGGCATGGAGAAAGCACATAGTGAATGTGGACTACTTTAACACTAGTGGTAGCACCTTCATGCAGAAGCTGAAATTCATTTTCCTTTGGTTTTGACCTGGCGAGAAGAACATTAGGAAGGCCATGATCTGGTGTCAGAAGGACCCAGCCATCAGATTTCTCTTTGCCAGTTGCTAAATCCCACCTCCTTTAGCCTCATTTCAAGAATTGTCTGGCCCCTTACCTGGACTCCAGCCTGCTTCTGGAGCCTTGTCCATTTCAAGTGGACCCATCCCAGATACCCGGGCACCTCTCGTGTCTGATGCCATGCCTGAGCTCATCCAGTGGCTCACTCTGAACTGGGAACACTTCCCTGGCCCTACCCTCCCCCAACCAAATACATAGTTGGTTACTGGGCAGAAGGCCTGCATGACCTCTCACCTAACAATCCAATGAACAGGAGTCACTCGCCCATTTGACAAATGAGTTATCAAGGCACAGAGCAACTGAATGGCTTTCTCAAGGTCACACAGGGATCTGTCTACACTCTATGCCACGATGCCTCCTCAAATGGCAAAGTCTCTGAAATAAATGGGAAGCTGCAGGTCCACAAGACCTTGTATTTTCATTTGCTGACATATTTGGCCCATAATCCATATGTGGTACTGAAGTTTCCAAATGTTCGGGTGAAGAACCCCAAAGGAATTAGAGGCATATTTTAAATGTTTAATTCAAGTTAAGGCAAGTGTCAGGAAAATCCATATTTTGAACTGCAGAAGAAAGAGAAATGGCAACTCGATCAATATTACAGAAGTATATGGACTCTTTTACTGTTCTATCAATTCCTGGAGCTAATAAGTCAGTGTCTCAGGGGATAGCCTCAGAGTTTAAAACAGAAGTTCAGACATGACTGTCAGACGTGACCCATCTTTCATTCTGATCAAGGTGAGTGGGAGATGAAGGACCTTCTTGACACAGGGACCAGGTGACCCCGGGCTCCTCTCAACACCAGCACTACTCGGCTGATAGCAAGCGCCTCGGACGTGGCTGGCTAATTCTTCATTTCCTTCATTTCCTTGTCATCGATACCACTGGCAAAGCCCTGACAGAAGGCACACAGATTAAAATGTTAAATCAAACTCAGAAGAGAAATTTGAAAATCAATTTTAGGTTCCTGAAGAAAAGGCCAGAGAGGATAATTAAGCCTCCCAGCTTCAGCTGCCTCATTTTCTAATTTGGAGGAAAATAAAAGCATTATTTTCTAAGGAATCATTGGGTGCAGAAACACCATGGTCGAGCCATATGAGCATGCTCCCCAAGCTGAGCTGGGAGGGCCAAGACACTTCAAGTCCATGGCCATGACCTCAAACAAGCCAGCCTATCAGCAGACTCACTCACCACACCACATGCTTTTATTTTCTTTTCTTGTATCAGTTTTTCCCCCCTGGCAACAGAAAGTCAATGTGGATGCCAAAGGTTGGTTGCTTCCATGTTTACAGTAAATAACTTGAAAGAGATGTAGATTACTTGGGCCCTGGGTGTCAGCAGCAAATGTGTTCTAAATGTAACCCATTTGCAGCAGAGCCAAACTCTGCTTTGACATTCTCTTCTCTGCACACAGATATTTCTATTACAGGTGCTTTGCTCTGGCTCTAATTTGCCTGTTGTGATTCACAAGGACCAGCAATGCTAATAGGATGCTTTATTCCTCCTTTAGGTCAATACAAGATAAATTATAGCCTCGTGATCTATCTCACTGTATAGTAAATATCCTTGTGCTGCTTCTTACTTTCCATACAAAACATTTGTGGCTTATAGTAGACTTTGTAAGTTACCTAAAAATGGAAAGAGAGATAGAATCCTTTCTTTTCTCTATGTAGGAGGTATTTGTAGAAGACACAGGAGAATTTACTTCTCTGGCTCCCAGCAACAAAGGTCAAATAATTTTTATTATTTCCAATAAAATCCAGAGTTCAACATATCCTGGAAAGATAAAATCGACATTAGTCATTTCTACATCTCCTCAAATTGCAGATATTTTTATTGATTGAGAAGTATGTGCTGGATATTTCTGTACAGATTCACCAGCAGTCAATTGCTTTTTCATCCTGTTCTTCTAAGTGACTAATATTTGGTCTAGAACTTCCATTGTAAGTTTAGATTTCAATCACTTGTATCTTCTGTCACTTGTTATTCTCCTGGCCAATCACACTCAGGCATAGGAATAATTAATGAGCAACTTTTATATAACAGACACTACAGAGGGGGCAAAGGAAACTATTACTACACCTTGAAAAACAACACAACCACAAGGACAAGGCACTATTTATGTACAGTGTTTGGGTTGACGGTGTTGTCTTCAGAGTGAGGAGACAAACTGTCCATTTAAACTGTGTCCAATTAAAATAGTGGAATAAGTATATCAGAGAGAAGGGGCTGGGAGCAATTAACCAGCTGTAGGGCTAAGGGAAGGCTTCCTGGAAGAGGAGACTTCTAGGTTGGGCTGAAAGATGATTCATCATTGGGAAGGCAAGAAAAACTTCCACATTCCCATGAGATTCTCTTTGCGTCCCTGGAACTAGCCAAAGTATATTGGTGTTGGTTTACCAGCTGCCCTCTTTGCAACAATGCAGAGACAGTAAATTACTGATTATCCAACATGGGCCTCAAAATTGATTTGTTCCAACAGCTTTTAAACTGCTTAGGGGGTTACAATGATCTAATCTGATCATTGCTTTCTTTTTTTTAAATTAATTTATTTATGTATACAAGACCTGGGGTACAGACCAGAGATGCAGGAGGGTGAGAGAATCCACCAGAGACAGAGCAGGGAGCAGAACAGGCAGAAGGACCGAAATACACTGCTGAGGGGAGCAGCGGGTGAGATAGGAGAGGTCTGTCACGCCATGTGGGAATCTCCCTGGCTGGCCAGGATCAAACCTGTGCCGCAGAGGCTGCAGACAGCTTTACAGTGCTGCACTCAACCCTCTGCGCCACCAGGGAGGCCCCTGATCATTGCTTTCTTGAAACAACTTTGCAAAATCTGTTCTTATGCATATCATCTCCCATTTGTTTATACTATTGTGATTTATTTTAAAGACCATATGGTGGCTGCTCTTAACTATTCCAGCTTACGATTCTCTCCTTGGGTCAGAAGTCCTGTCTTTCTAGCTTGCCTTGAATTTCACAAACTTCAAATTGCTCAAAGCTTGGTGATGCCTGAAGATTGGCTATAGCTACATCTCTAAATTGAAGATCTGTTCCCTGGCCACCTTATTGACCTATAGAATATTCCCCAAACCACTTTAGTTAGATCCCCTTCATTTCTCCTCCTTAGGGAACAGATTCATCTCACTACTCCCACAGAACATATGTGAAGTATGCTTCAAGACTGGGAATTTATGCAAAGAAGAACAGTTTCTGGTTTTTCCCTCATTGTTTGATATCATTTCTTCATAAACTGAGGTTTTTAAGCAGAGTTATCCCAAAAACCTGAGCCCCAAAAGGAAGAAGGTAGAGCTCAGCCATGGACACACACCAAGACAGTGCTTCCATGGAAATGAACCAAGTTCCCTAACAAATCACTTTGATTAAATATTGCTTAACTGAAAGTAGAGACTATGAATCATTCATTATCCCTAGATGATCAGCCTCTCTTAGCTTTAGGTGGCCACATGCTGTTTGAGGAGAGTTTTTTCATTCATTATATATTCATAAAATGGTCCCGGCATGACTGTGCACAGGACCTGTGCAGGGTGTGAGTTTATGGAGAATCAAACTGACAGGGTCCTATAGTCTGGGACCTGGCCTAATGGAAAAGGTAAATGTCAAATAAATAAAAGTACAAAACAAAAAACTATGGTCACAAGTTGGGTACAAATTAAGAAAGGTCTTATATTCAAGTCTTTTATCCAGTTTGAGTTGAGTTTTGTGCATGGTGTGAGATAGTCTAGTTTCATTTTTTTGCATGTGGCAGTCTAGCTTTCCCAGACCATATATCTGAGGCCTACAACAGGGTAGGGGGAATGAGTGGGGTCAAAACAGGGGAGGGAAGAGCACAAGGGATGTGGGAGGTGGACCAAAGGGTGCTTTGGTGGTGGGAGAACTATGGGGACTGTATGTACCCGAAGGGAAAAATCAAAGACTGTCCAAAAAATTTAACAATGTAAGAAAATAAGTACAAAAATAATTTAGGAAGTAACGGACATGAAAATATCTGGTTGTGTGAACAGTGGGCAAGCAAAGAAAAAAGTAAATTAGTTCAACACATTGAGGAATTGGGAAGAAAAGTGGAGGATCATTGTAGGGGTCACTTTTGGTAATAAGAAACAGTGTGCGGCCTTGAGGTAGGAAGGTGCAAACCTCCGCTTACAAAACAGAGGAGCATGGATACAGTGAGGAGAGTTTTGAAGATCTGTTTCAAAGTAGCAGTGAGTAGTGAGATGATTCTGTTCCCGCGGTCAGTGGCCCAGAAAGAGTCAGAGACCTAGGTATAGGCACGTCATATTCTCCAATTCAAAGACTTCTGGTCTGACAGCCAATTTATTCTTGGAAGGCCTATTTCTGGAGTCCAGCAGGGCTCATAGGCAAAGAGGGCCTCTGTGAGATAGTTTCAAAATGGCAAACTCAAATGGTTCAATTCAGCAAACTTGGATCTGGTACTGTGCTCTTGCCAGGGACACCTAGGTCAGTCTGGAAGGTGTGCTCTGCTGGTGTGCCCCCCTCTGACCCTCTGTTGTATGGAACCACAGCCAGGGTGTCCTCTGGATGGAGTAATTGTGGCCAGTGAGTGGAGATTGCCACTGATGAGAAGCTACATGTGGGACGAGTCAGGCACCGCAGGCACCCACACATCCCACAATCTGTGATACACAGGCCACTTCATTTAGACCTGGCAGTCCCCTTGGAGTTAGGTGCTCCTCCTACTTCCATTTTGCAAAGTAGGAGGAGACTGAAGTTCAGAGAGGTTGTGTGATTTCCACACTTAGAGTAGTGTGGGTGGCTGAGTCAGCCTTAGAAACTGTTATGGATTGAATTGTGTCCTCTGAGAAAAGACATGTTGAAGTCTTAACTCCGAATGAGAGCTTATTTAGAAATAAGATAACCTTCACAGAGGTAATCATGTTAAAACAAGGTTATTAGAGTAAATGCTAATCTAATAGGATTATGTCCTTATAAAAAAGGGGGCACTTGGACACACAGACGGACACGCATAGAGGGGAGATGGTACAGGGAGGGACGACCTGAGAGGGGAGCCCTGGATTGCTGCAAGCACTCGGTGCTGGGGAAGGCAAAGAAGGCGCCTCCTCTGGAGCCACCAGGGGGAGCAGGCCCTGCAGACACCTTAATCTTGGATTTCCCGCCTCTAGAATTGTGAGACAGTAAATTCTGTTGCTTTAAGTGACCCAGTTTGTGGCACTTGCTATGGCAGCCCTAGGAAGCTCATAAAGAAAGCAAACCAGGAGCAGAAAAGCCCATGACCATATCTTTCCCCAGCTGCCCTTCATGTCCACCTTGGTCCTATGTAGGAGCTTGGTCCTATGTGGGAGAGGATCTCAGGAAGAATAACATCCAGCCACGGGCTGTCTCCCCTCAGTGTCTTGTGTGTATACCAGTTCTATGTGGCCAGGTGGGGTTCTTGCACACAGTGGTGCTCAGCTTGTGTCTGTTAAAAAAAATGAAGAATCAGCTGGCCACAGAGTCCTTGCTAGTGGGGTACAGGCAAGCGAGAGTCTTAATGGGGCCTGGGGTGGCCAGGAAAGCCCCTGCAGAGCTTGCTGAAGGCACTTAACTAGACTCTATATCTGCCAAAATTTTCTCAAGAGGCAACAAAAATAATCCGTCAATGTTTCCCACACTTGGAGGAATTGCAGAATTAAAAAAGAAATTCTTAAGTCCTTCAATAAAAGGGCTATAAATAAACCTTTTGTTATTTCATTGTTATATGACATCCCTTGAGGAGGTCAATCTGATAAGCATTCCAATTTACACCTGGCTGGACAAGTATGGGAACACTCATGGAAGCCTCGTTTGGTCTTCTCAGGACACAGACTCTGCCACCATAGGCGTTCCCGCTCCATCAGAGCTCCCCAGCAGGGGCTGCTTCTGACAGGGCTGCCTGGCTCTGTGACAGGCACACACACCTAACTACTCCTTATAAGCAGTTCTGGGTGTTCTCGAAGCCCAGCCTTGTCCTAGCAGGCTCTACAGCCAGTGGCACAGACCACTGTCAGGCGGGGCCACTCAATCAGCAAGTCTGGCTCTGTAGGTACTTAAGTTTCACCACCAGAGTCCATTTCTTAATTTTAGAGAATGTTATCTCTTGGTTCAATTTTTGTTTCTTTTTTTTTTTTTTTTAGATTTATTTATTTATTTATACAAGCACTGGGTACAGTCAGAAGCGCAGGAGGGTGAGAGAATTCACCAAAGCCTGAGCGGGGTACAGAACAGGCAGACTGATGAAATACACTGCTGAGGGGAGCAGTGGGCAAGACAAGAGAGGTCTGCACGCCACGTGGGACCCTCACCAGTGGCCGGGGATTGAACCGGTGCTGCAGAGGCTGTGGGCAGCTTCGTAGCCCAGCTCTCAACCGCTGCGCCACCAGGCCCTTTTTTTTCTTTCTTTTTTTAAAAAATAATTAATATATATTTATTTTACATCATTGCTCATTTTTTGTACAATGTTTGCTTTCTCCTTTCAGGTACAGTCCCTGTAAAATTCCCACCACCAGTTCACCCGTGCACCATCACCATAGTCCTTTGCTTGTCTGTTTTGTTTCATTTTCAATTTTTATCTTGATGTCAGCAGATAAAATTTAGGAATATAAAAAGGTAAAAAAGAATAGTAATACCACTTGTAGGAGGCAATACACAACAACTCTAGGCATATTTACTTCTTTGAGTGAACTTTTACTTTTACTTTTACTTTTACTTCTTCTTTGAGTGAACTTTTTTTAAACAGGTATGATCATACTTTATATACAGTTCCTAGCAATATTAAAGACGCCTCACAAATATTACTTTTAATGACTAATGGTACTCCATTCTTCAGTTTGGCAAACATATTTAACCTGTATTCAAGTGGTTAAAATGTAGGTTGTTTCCAATTTCTTACACCCATAAATAGTTTCATCTATTTTTAAAATATTATTGGCAAAATGATGATGAATTCTTGAAAGTGGAAATACTTCCACTTCACAATTCAAAGGGCATGAATATTTTAAAATTCTCACTGAGTTCTGCTATTTTTATTTATTTATTTATTTATTTTATTTTTATTTATTTTTATTTATTTATACAAGCACTGGGTACAGTCAGAAGCACGGGAGGATGAGAGAATTCACCAGAGCCAGAGCGCGGAGCAGAGCAGGCAGAAGGACCGAAGTACACTGCTGAGGGGAGCAGCGGGCGCAGGAGAGGTCTGCGCGCCATGTGGGACCCTCCTCCGGTGGCCGGGATGCAGCAGGGGATCGAACAGGCGCTGCAGAGGCTGCGGGCAGTTTCGCAACCCAGTGCTCAACCACTGCGCCACAGGGGAGGCCCTGAGTTCTGCTATTTTACTTAAAAAATTCAGCCCCCAAAACCTACCTCAATGTAATATAGACCGTACATAACAAACCAACAGTAAATATAACACTTTATGATGAAAAACTGAAAGCTTTCTCTATAAGACCTGTCACAAGACAAGGATGCCCATTGTCACCACTTTTACTTAACTTAGTATGAGAGGTTTTGACCAGAGCTATCAGACAAACACAGGAAATAAAGGAAATTAAAATATCAGAAGAAAAAGTAACAGTTGCTATTTACAGTTATAATAACATAACATGATATTATACATAGAATATCCTAAAGATGCCACCAAGAAGTTATTAGAGACAGTAAATGAATATAGCAAAGTAACAGACTACAAAATGAACCTGCAAAAATCCATAGCTTTTTAAATGTACAAACAACAAGCAAGAAACAAAATAAGTTAAGAAATAACTATATTTATAAATGCTTCAAATACAATTAAATACCTCAGAATCAATCTAACAAAAGAGGCAATAGACCTATACAATAAGAACTATAAGATGTTATTAAAGAGATAGAAAACTATCCCAAGTTCTTGTATGGGGAGAGTCAATATAGTCAAAATGACTATACAAATACACACACACACACACACTTAATGCAATCCTCATCAAAATCCCAGCAATATTTTTCAAAGAAACTGTACAAAAAATTTTGAAATTTATATGTATCCACCAAAAGACCTCAAATTGCAAAAGCACACCTTACAAAAAGATGAAACAAACATCACTTTACTTGACTTCAAACTTTACAATAAAGTAACAATATTAAAACAATATGGTATTGGTACAAACATAGGTATCTGGATCAATGAAACAGAATCAAAAGTCCAGAAATAAGCCAACACATATACCAGAACCTAATCTATGATAAAATATCCTTGACCATAAAATGAGGAAAAGATATTCTCTTTAATAAATGGTACTGGAAAAGTTGGGAAGCACCACATGAAAGATTGATATTGGATCACTTGCTAATACCATCACAGAAATAAATTCCAAATGGGCAAAGGATTCAGATATAAGACCTTCAATAATGAAATACCTAAAAGAGAACATTGGTGATATGTCCCATGATATCAACAATATCTTTTCATCCATTAGGGTTATTGTCTCAATCCCTACGAAGAGTGAATTAAAAGCAAAACAATTGGGATTGCCTCAAGTTAAAGAGCATCTACACAGCAAAGGGAAATACAAGATGATTAAATAGACATCCTACCGAATGGGAAAAAACATTTACACAATATATAACTGATAAGGGATTAATATTCAAAATAAAAAATACAATTCAATAACCAAAAGCCAAATAACCCATTTAACAAATGGGCAGCACATATGAACAGAAAATCCACTAAAGAAGATATCCAGTATGCCAAAAGACATGAAAATATATTCTTCACCACTCCTAATAAGAGAGATGCAGATTAAAACTACAATGAGCTACCAGCTCATACCCATGAGAATGGCTTATATTAAAGCAACAAGAGTTGGAGAGGGGAAAAGAGGAATTCTATTACATTGTTGGTGGGAATGTGGTCTGGTGAAACCATTATGGAAGGCAATTTGGATTTTCCTTAATATATTAAACATAAAGTCATAATATATTAATAATATATTAAACATATAGTCATAATCTTGGGCATAGTCACAGATTATGAAACTATCAATAAAATAACCCATGTGTTTTACAATATTCACAGCAGCATTGTTTACAATAGCTAGGACATGGAAGCTGCCTAAACTTCTTTCCATAGATAAAAGGATCGAAAAGGTGTGGTACATACAGACCGTGGAACATCACGCAGCAATAAGAAAGGATGAAATGCAGCCATTTTCACCAAAATGAAGGGAACTTGAAAAAATCATGTTCAGCAACGCAAGTCAGAATGATAAAAGCAAATATTGGACAGTCATAACACAGACAATTCAACAATGCAGAACACTTTGTAAAACTACTGGATGCCAACAAACACCCCGAGGGCTCTGGGGTAAAGAGGGGTGGAAGGGAAGGGAAAGAGGGGGCACAAGGAATGGTGATGGAGACAAATAATAAAATGCAGCCTCTCAGCTCCTCTTCCTTGGGGTGGGGGGATGCATTTCACCACTACCATTCTACAGCTCTAATGTCAATCTCCCCAAAATGGAGCCGTTCCCATTTATGGGGTAAACTGTTGAATGACTGTCTGATGAGACCTCGCAGTCTTAGGCAAGGAGCTACCGTGAAGTCACTCTCTCTCCACTCCCTGTTCTAGTAGCTTTCTGTGGGATCTGTCCCCTTTGGCATGCTGGGAACACATCCCTGGCAATATGGTCCAGGGACTGTCTCCTGGGTTTTTGGCTGGTACCTAACAGGAGAGAAAAAGTCTCCAGCCTGCTAAACAGACATGGTTTCAGTTCCTGCTGACTGACACCCAGCAGCAACTAAAGTGGAAACTGACTCATTTTTGCCTCTTCATTCCTCCAGAATGTGGGGCCCTTTTGGGATTTTCAATTAGCACCTATCTTTCCAGACAGCAGGGTAGAAATAGAATGGAATGGAGCAGAATGTGCCATTGCAGGGGACGCCCAGCTGCTAAGCTAATGTTGACAGTCAACAATGCTGCGGAAGACTTCGGGCCTCAAGCTCATTTCAGCTGGTAACAGGTAGTTTTAGATAATGATTAAGTCACACTGATTGCAGTAGGATAGGAGGAAGGGGGCGGGAAGGGGAAGCCGTCTGTAACCGAGCATCTATGATACATCAAGCACTAGACATAGCATTTCACACATGTTAGCACACTTCAGCCTGCCTGTGCTACTGGAGCTATTTATTTTATAAAATTGTAGAGAGAAATAAATGAGCTCAGAGAGGTTATGTGACATCTGAGGCCACATAGCCAGTGATTATAAGGCTTCAGATGTAGTCTATCTAATTTCCATGCTCATGTTCCTTCTGGATACCAGTTAAAAAAAAAAAGAAAGAAAAAAAAAAAGCCCTTCTGCTGGTTCCTCAAGGCTTCCAGGCTGCTTTCCCCACAGAAAAGTTCAAATGGTCATTGGGGTCAGTGAGAAAATCTAGGTTTCAAGTCTTTGGCAGATATAGCACTAATGATAGATGAACAGTTTAAAGTTGCTGCACTTGGAGCCGCACTTTTCTATTCTGGCAGAGAACTCTTTGGAAAGATACCATCAAGTCAGGAAGCTTGTGGGCATTGGTCTTGCATAGTCTAAGAATGTAGTGTGCTCAAAACCTAACGAATATGTACAGATATTAGTTCCCCTTTTCCACTAGAGTCAGATGGTTTTGCAGTTCATTCATGAAATATTTACTGAAATTTACTGTGTGCCACCCAGAGTCATTCTTATGGGCCTGCTGCTAGGACAGAGGAAGATGGAAGCACTCATTGCAAGAGACATCCCTTCTCTTAAGTCCAGCCAGCAGGAAAGTGTTTCCTGTTTGCTTTCAGATCTCATCGAGATCTGTTGATTAAATGGTCCCTAACCCAGTTCTCAGACCTTTCATTCTGCTTCTTTCCAAGGAGTCTTATGAGAAAGCTACAAATCACATGGTGACTTGTTTCAATTAAACCAAGTCATCACTCTCCTATTGACAATTCTTGCCAAATGTCCTGTGACTGTACAGTCAGACCAGACACTGAATCTGGAACACGACTTCCATGGAACTAAACAAGATGTGACATGAAAAGACAGTTTTGTTCCAGGATTAAAACCAAAAGTCGTGTAAAGCTTACTTCTTGGAGGGGAGTTTGGAACTCTATCATCTATTGAATTATTCAACTAAATAAAAACATTTAGCTGAACATATAATTAATTGCAGACATAATGGAGAGATGAGGCAGAGCAAGGGGAATCTGTGGAAGGAGTTAGGATGCTGACCTTGGGTCATTTGGAAGGAGAAAACATCCAGTTTCCTTTTCCTGCACATCTCTGCCCTTGGTAGGGGAACTTGCTTTCACAAGCCTTCAAGGAGAAGCCCTGAGTACTATTTGCTGCCAATCCATAGCTAAAATGGTTGGACATGGGGTGAGGGTTGACAGTTGAAAGTATAGCCAAGCTGAACTACCTTATCAGATACTCTTTTCCTGGTACTTGGAAATGATTAACAATGATAGAGTCTGAAGATAGTGGGTCCTGGACTATGGCATGTGGACTTGAACTTGGTGGTTGGGATGGGCCTTGGAGGAGCAGACCCAAACTGCTTGGAGAAAAGGACCTGAAGTAGAACAGTAGAGAGGGGTAAAGGCCTCACTGTAAGAGACAGATGGAGATGGTAGTGGCTGATGTTAATTTCCTTACTACAGTTCATTTTTTTGATATTAGGCTTTCTCTTTCTAATAAACCTTCCTGGAGTTAGCCTGAGTGGTTTGCTATTTCTGGCCACTCAAGATGGACTTTCTAAGATCCTGGGCAATTCTCACAACTGGTTTCTTCACAACTCTGCTTCCAACTTGCCACTTTGTAATTAAAGAGCATAAAAGACAATAAAGTAACAGCATGCTCTCATCAAAAAGATGAATCAAGGCAAAAGTCATTTAAAACAACATAAAAGGCAAATAACAAGGCTAAAATAAAAATGAACAACATAAAAATAAAGCTCAAAATAAAAGTTGAATATGATGAGAGAACAACATAAAATATAAGCCATGGATAAAAGTACAAGTGAGATAAAAGATTCATTAAATTGTATGTGTCAGCAGAGAACAATTAAAATATAACACACAAAAGAGCAAAGTGAACACTAAAAGACTATAATCTATAAACTATAAAAACTGGGATAATCAGGCAATAAAACTAAATGGACATGCAGACAGAGCTCATTTGACCCCCAGTCACATGCCAGAGACTTGGGGCCCCAGGAACAAAGACTGTCAGGGTCTTTTCAGCAAAGCCAGTCACTGTGGGGGCACTGGTCTTCCTCCACTGGATTCTCATGATAAGGGGTCCCCAAACAAATGTTCTCTGGATGTGAGACCCTGGAGTTGGAGAGCAGGACATTTGATCTCTTCCTTTTTGTCCTCTCTCTCCTTCAAAGTGTACCTACTCCTATGCAGCTTTTTTAGTGTGCCAGAGTGAAAACTGAACCAGACCAGCTGGTCTCCATTATAAGGCTCACGCCTACAGGTCATTACAGAGTCAGGAACCAAGATTCAGAACCACTGCACACTGACTCCTAGATGGGGTAAAAGAGGTGGAAAGCTGAAGGTTCTGTCTGTTTCATATTCTTCCAGATGCACAGAGGCTTTATGTTGGGTTGCTATGGACAGAGGCCATTAGAGTCAGAGAACTGTCTTTAACAACCTTCCCCTGGTGCTACAGTGGGTCTGATGGCCAACCTTGGTAAGGCAATATTGTGGTATATTATGATGCTATCATATACCAACATGGTCAAAGAGAACAGCTATCTGACTATGAAAACTTAGTGATTCTGTTTATTTAAGAGTTAAAGGATTATTTAGGGTTTCTATTTCTTCTTGTGTCTATTTGAAAAGTTGCATTTTTAGAAATTTACTTGTCAGTCACATATTCAAATTTAGTGTCATAATCATTTATAAAGCTATTTCAAAGAACCAGCAAATCCAAAGAATAATAATGAATGAAATAGCAAATAAACATACCACAGAGAGGTTCATTAAGACAAAACAAAGTTGCCTGGAAAAATTTTCTAACAAAACATGAGGGATGGCAATGCCACTGAGTGTTGAATAGTAGGTTCTATTTGAGGTCACCGTAAAGACACATCAGACAGGATAAGAAATTGCAGCTGACTTTTGAAGAATGGCTATATTTGGACAGACTGAGGAAAGGAAGAGGAGGGAGAGGGAGGTGGCTGAGGCAGTTTAAGAGGAAGAGGGAAAGGCCTGAACAAGGTGTATTTGGACTGGTTGACATGTTGACGGACTTGGTTTCACAGAGTTAAGATCATATATTTCAATAGCAGTTAAGGGCCAGATCCTGAAGCCACAGGGAGGAGTGAGGGGGACACTGTGGTTAGTAGGCAGCCTTCGAAGGTGTCTGGTGGAGGAAGGGTGCAGTCTCATAGGAGAAACTCTCTGCAGAGGTGCAGAGAGGAAACAGGCTGGACAGGAAGACCATTGGAAGGCAATGGCCATCCAGGCCCAGGTAGGAGGGCCTGCAGCAAGAAGCATGCAGAGAAGATAAAGATGTGGGACTGGAGCTTGGGTAGTAGGGAAGGCAAAAGAACTGAGGGCACAGGAGAGGTCCAGCCCACAGGAAGGACTCCAGAAAGCTCTGGCAGGTGTCAGTGGCACACTTTAGTGTCCCGTTCTGGCAGCCACTTCTTGCTCTGACCTCTGCACTTCTGATTGGGAAGACGTCATCTTGCCCTTTAAATCATCCATTACTGCTCCTGATGTTCCCTCTGCCAGAGCCTCACATGTGACATGTAAGTAGGTCAGAGTGATTGCTCTTTTGCCCTAAAATAGAGCAATCTCCCTCCTGAGCCAACAGCCCCGATCATGGCCAGTGCTCTGCACACTCAGAAAGCTTGTTGCCCTCCAGTCAGTCCCCACACCCAGACTGCACAGCTCCACAGCTTCTGCTAAGGGAAAGAGGGAGAGATTTCCTCTGGGCTTTTGGTCTGAGTCTCCCATTCAACATGACAGACAGTCCATAAAGGAGCAACCCTCAGAACAGACCTTTTGTGGGAGAGCAGTGAAGCAGAAACCTGATCATTTTATGCTTGAAAATGTAGTTGGTAAGACTGGCCATTTTTTTCTAGGGGGGGGTACTCCAGGAGCTGTAGGGGAAGAAGTCCAATGTCTCTGATGATCAAGTGAGCGTCCCTCAAGACTAAGGAATAGTGGTCCTGGAAGCTCAGGATGGTTCTTTCCCATATTATCAACACCCAGAGAGCAGTATGACTGTAGTTGCTACAGAATGGCTCTTGTGTCTAAGTAGGTTTTATGTGCATGCCAGTCTCTTTGTGAGGCCATGTTTGGAAAATGCTGAGTTGGAAATGGGTTTCTCAACAAGACGTTTCAGAGCCTGTAACATAACTTGTATTGTGAATTTCCTAGAGAGCCAGTGTTCCCAAGGTGACACACTCTTGAAACTTTCTCTTCGTAGAGCATCTTGTGACTAGAGCCTCCTGGGGTAACAGCTGGGAAAGTGGACAAAAGACCATCTCACCCACCTGTTGATGGAGCTGCCTATATGTGGAGGGCTCTGTTAAAACTCAGAAGTTAAAACAGAAGTTTTAACTGGCAGGGGTGGGGGCTACCCTGCCTCACTAGTTCTAGAACAGAGGAGTGTCAGGAGGTTTTTATTTATCACTGTCGGTGGCACCGTATTACCTAGTTATCAAGTCAGCAAAATGTGTTGCTTGGCCTCTGCTTTCCTCAACTTCACCTTCCCTTTCTTTCCCCCACCAGTGTCCTCATGTTCACACTCAACACAGCTGACCAAATTTGTTCTCATAAGAGAAGGGGGTTATATATAATTCTCAATGAGACTGTGCATTGGATCACTCCCCTGCATGACCACCCCCTCATTCACTCAGTCATGCAAAAGCATTCTGCGCTGACTGTGCTGGGTAAGGGGGATGGAGGCAGTAAGCAAACTGCATACCCTACCCTTCAGAAGGTCACTCTCCAGGGGAAAAGGCAGAGAACGGAACAGCTTATAACTCTATACTTTGTGGTGCAAAATGAAGGAGGTGGATCATGAGCATTGGGAGCAGTGAGGGACACCTGATTGTCCATGGAGAATGCATTCAGAGATGGCTTCCAGAAGGAGGTGATGTCTAACTGGGGAAATGGGAAAAGGTGTGACAAGAAAGCAAAGGACGTGAGCAAAGGCTAAGAGACAAGGCTCAGCATGCTCTGCTTGGGAGAAGAGCCAGCATCCATCACCACTGAAGAAGAGGATGACTTTAGAGAGATGAGGTCAACAGGGAGGTCGAGGTCAGACCAGGAGTATTGGTATAGGATGTACACATGGTCTATGCGTGGACTTTGCATATGGACTATATTGGATTAAGGAGTGTAGATTTCATCCTGGAGTATGTGGCCAAGGACACAAGCATGCATGTGACAGTGTGACATTCCAGGCAGAGCTAATGTAAACTAATTTGCTATTACTCCTTTCTGCTTCTGGGATTACACCCTTCCCCAGCTTCATCCTAGGTCCCTGTGGTTACTCCTGCTCCACGCAGTTCCCCCAACTATAGCCCCAGTGCCATGCAGGAGTTGCTGCCTTGGTCACACTGACCACCCAAGGCCAATCATGAAGCATCAAAAAATATTACAACAGTTTCACATCTGTCCAGGGAGGCTGAGAGGGACCTACAAAATTCCCCAGGGTCAGGGCTAGGCACAGACAGCATGTCTACTTCCTGGCAGTGCCTATGTTCAATGTGAAGCTCCCTGACCCCAGATTGCTGGACATGTGCTGCTTGACTGTTATCCCATCTCTGGGGTGATGGAGAAACCCTGAAAATAACACATTTGTGTCTTTAGGCCAGTCCCATAATTCTTTCTCAAGTTTCTTTTTCTTTTTTGAACTATTTTTGTGTCAGGGCACTGGGGTGTAGGCGAGAGGTGTGGGGGGTGAGAGGAGTCACTAGAGACAGAGTGGGGAGCAGAACAGGAGATCTAGTGAAACACACTGCTGAGAGGAGCAGTGGGTGACACAGGGAGGTCTGCTGCACCATGTGGGCCGCTCCATGGCCAGGGATTGAACTCAGGCCCTAATGATGGTAGCACTGAGACTTAACCCACTAGGTTACCGGGGTGACCTCCTTAAGAAACCCTTCTCAGTTTTCTTTAGGAGGATTACATAGGGTGATGGACGGTAACTCTCTGGTCTGATGAGCTTACACTTAACACACACCAGGGGCAGCCGCGAGGTGGCCCTGATGAAAGCCAAGATCGGAAAGTGTACGAGTTCGCTCAGGTTGCTACACAAACTGGAAAGCTTAACAACAGAAATGTATCATCTCACAATTCTGGGAGTTAGAAGTCTGAGAGGATGGTGTTCGTAGAGTTTTGAGGTCAGTGAGGGAGAATCTGTTCATGCCTCCCTCCAAGCGTCTGGTGGTTTGCTGGCATCTTCCCATCTCTGTCTTCACCTTCACATGGTGTTTTCCTTGTTCCATCTCGCTATCTTTCTTTCTGTCTCTCTCTGTTCCTCTCTGTCTCTGTCTCTCTCTCATTGAACCAGGGGGCCACTCTACTCCAGTAGACTGCTCTGTAACATCTGCAGAGACCCCATTCCCAAATATGTCCATTCTGAGGTACTAGGAGTTAGGATTCCAATAAAATATTGGGGGAAGGCACAATTCAACCCACAACAGGGAGAAACATGAAATAACCCCTATGATTTCTATGAGCCCCTCTGGAAACTTCACAGCATTGCCTCGCCTGCAGCTGGCAGCATGGCATCGTCATGAACAGCCAGAATGTCATGCACATGTGTGTGACCAGTTAGTGGTGTGAGGTGCCATTGGTATTGATGATTGGTGAGGTCTGGGGCTCTTGGTGTATGTAGAAATACCCTGCATGTGTCTCACACACAGCACATGGCAGCTCCCTTTCCATCCCCTAACTCCCTGTTCTCCAGGTAAGCATGTTTTCTCCTTAGTCCTCTGTGGATTTTTTCCAGCAACCTTTCAGGGCCATGTTTACCAGCCCAGCCACCCCTTATCTTCAAAGATCAACCTAAATTCTGTGTGTGGTCTTGAACCCCTCAGATCCTTCAAAGTCCTCTCAGATCCCTGCCCCCAGAGGTACCTGCAGGACTCCTGGAGGGCACACCTCACCTGGCTCCCTTTATCTTTTCGCAGCTTGGGTGCCAGGGGAATTACCAGTGAAATATGTTGCCTCTGAGAAGTGAGAAAATTCCTGCAGAAGGTGCTTGCCAGAAAGACAGCAAAAGGTGTTGTTTTCACTTAGCAGGTGTTTAAATTTTTATGAGACACAAACTTGTGGAAATCACAGACTTTCAGATGTGTGTTTGATATCTAGAGTCACCAGGCTTTCTCGGCCAATTCATTGGGAGGTGGGCGCAGTGGGTGTACTTGGCCGGGGGTGGAGATGGGTGCAGTGGGTGTACTTGGGTGGGGGTGGAGGTGGGTCTGGGATTCTGCTGGGATCTCATGCTAATGGGCTCCTGCTAGGAGACTGGGCCTTGGAAAAGACATTTGGTTCCCAGAAGCAGTTCATCTCTGAAATGTATATTTGTTCTTCAGGAATCTGAAATAAATGACTCTCTCTCTCTCTCTCTCTCTCTCTCTCTCTCTTTCAGTTGTGTGTTCTTCCCACTGAAGCTCAACACCAGATTTCCTAGGGAGAGAGTATGCTGTGTAAATAAGGTTCTTTCAGGCCAGTGGAGTTACATTGGGTTTCTTTCTTCCTCTTTCAAATCGGATACAACAAGCTAACCAGCACTGCAAATCAGTAGCCAATGGGGTCATAAGCTTTCCATGATGATTCCCTCCTTTTCTTTATTCTCACTCTTGTTCCTTCCTTTCGCAGTATATACAGAACATGTGCCATGTAGCAGGCACTGTGGAGGCTGCACGGGCAGCCCAGACCCAACTTAGGTCTCTGGCCTGGTGGGTGCAGACAGAATCCCTAAGATTATTTACCTGGATAAGACAGACTTCCTGGATCTGTTGACAGTCCACCCACTGGTCACGCTGATGTTTCATGTGAAACTCCCTGACCACAGATTTGCATGTGAGAATCATCATGGGAGCTTTTGTAGACACTGGTACCAGGCCTCAGCTAAGAATGTCAGAAGCAACTCTGGAAACGCATAGGATGTGTGCTAGTGCAAAGCCAGGGAGGAGAAGACCCTCCTGGCCCAGCTCAGGACCCCTTCAGGCTGTTCCCCCAGGGGATAGAGAGGCCACCATCTAGCCAGACATACATTCAGTCACTGAAAAACTGCTACTGAGCCTCTCCTTGAAATGGGCACTGTGACCTAGAAGGAATAGCGAGTTGTTACTCTCAAAGCTCCCTGCTCTCTCATAGAGTAAATTGTACTTAAAGTGGTGCAATTATATGTTAGCTGTGAGGGAGGCAAGCTAACCTGGTTATTCAGTGGAAAGGCCCCCCCATCTTCCTTTCTAATTACTTCCCAGATTGTTTTCATTGTTATAAAGCTCACGCGGAGCACTAAGAAAATCAATGAATGCCAATGCTGTAAAAAATAATTCTGAAAAGTCCTTTGGCAAGTGAATGGGATGCATGGGCACTCTGGAGAGAGAAGGCTTCTCTGTTTTCTTCCCTCAGACAAGACAGGCATGGGGGCCAGACTTGGGGCTTACAGACCTGGGGGATATGATGGTGCTGGTGGGGATTCCTGTGGGTCATCTTGGGGCCTTTCAGCATAGAATGAGATAAGGCCCATTGAAAGTCAGTGGCAACATGGAGGCAGCTGGTAAGATGAAGATATTTGACCCTATCCATTGAGGAAAGGGGCTCAGTTCAGACTGAAGAGTGTGACCTCCAGCAGGATCTGTATGGTTCTGGTCCCATTCACCATTCCCTTGAACTCAGTCGCCTCCAGGCAGGATGGCTTTGCAAATTTCTACTGGGTTGTTCCCACATTTCAGTCTTTCCTCCTGGACTCCTAGAAGGAATCCTGCCTCCTCCTTTGCACATACCCTCAAACCATCTACCTGTGGCCAGTTGTGGTCCCTTGGGGATTTCTCCTCCAGGAAGCCCTCCTTTTCTACTTCTGTCCTCTACTGGAAGCTTCTGCATACAAGCATTTATTGAGCGCCTACTACACACCATAGCTGTACAAATCACCCTCTCATTCTCACCACAACCATGCACAGATCTCCTTTGCAGATGAGGAAACCAAGGGTTAGAGATATTTAGCACAAAGGGTGGAGTCACTTGTCTACTAAGTAGCAGGTCTGCAGTCAGACTTCTCAGTGTTCTTCCTCTTCCACTCCTAGAAGCAATTTCTATGCAGTTGGGATGGGATCTGAGAGGGAGAAATTAGGGAGGTGATGAGGACCATATGTCAGGGGATGGCCGCAGGGGAGGAATCAGGTGGTGGGTCTGGAATGAAGAACAGGAGTGAGTCAGACAAAGGGGGTGCCAGCGGGTGTGGGCATGGGGTGTCAAGGACATTTCAGTATTTTCTAGATGACATTTTGCAGATAACATTTTCAGCATTTCCTTCAGAAACAGCCATATGTATACAATAATATCTGATTTTTTTGAAGCATTCTGAAGGATTAATTCCCTTTCCCTCAAAACTTGTTCTCCCTATGTTTATTTTCAGCACTTGAAAATGAAACCACCTTTCACCAAGTATTTTGATTTAGAAATTATTTCCCTAGGTTTGTTCCCAGAAGTTCCCTAGATTCTTCACTTTTCTTTATCCCTCGCACTTTGCATGCTTTAATTAACCCTGAGCCCTCCCATCTCCTCATGATCTCACTGATGTGTCTTTGCCTCTCCTCATAATCTCTCACCTGGGTATTGCAGCAGCTTCCCACCGTTGTTCTGACTCCAATCTGGCTCCCCTCCAGTCCATCCTCCGTAAGACAGCCAGAAAGTTCAAGCTGATCACACTACCCCAGCATTTAAAATCCTTCAGTGGTTAGCATTTATCTTTGAATAAATTCCAAGCTTTCAAGCTTAGTACAAAAGCTTCTCTGTCATGGGGACAGCCTACTTCTCCAGGATAACCACCTACAGCCTGCCATGCAGAGGGCCTTGCAGAACTCAGGTCTTGATCTGGCCTTCACTTGTATGGGGTTCCTCTTTATCTCCCTCCATCAAATCTCTACCGGTATCCAGTCCCAGGAGGGAACAGGTGAGGTGAGGCTCAGGTGCAGAGAAACCACAAGGGAGAACACGGGGATCAGCATCACAGATGCACTTGTAGGCCAGGGTGGGCATTGGAAGCAGTTTCAGAGATTGGAAGCCAGAGGCTGAGATGACAGGGCCACCTGGCAAGATCACTGATCCTTAGTCAAAGGAGCATCCGGCCTAAGGGGGCAAGCAGGGAGGGTGCTAGGGCAGTGAATCTCCTGGCCCTACTCTCCTTCCTTTCCCCAAACCCCTGCCTGGTTCCAGTGGCTGGAACACCTGGAAGCCAGAGAAGGAGGGGTCTCCTGAGGCAAATGGATTCTTGAGAGCAAGCTACTCACTCCTTTAAAACCCAGCCAGGTCACCTTGCCTGGAAGGCCTTGATGACCACCCTTTCTCTAGGCTGACTTTGGGATCCCTCTTCCTCTTGCACCTCCATGGCTTATTGTAGGTGCTCAGGGAAGGAGTATTGAGGACATGCAACAGTGCTCATTGTGGCCCATCTACTCTCAAACTTGGGGAATGAGCTTCACATACTCATAATATTCTACCTCAACTAGGAGTTTTTAATTTGTATTTCAAAAAATAAGCATCTAGAAATCTCTAAGACCAGGGTCTGGAGGGTATCTGGAGTGATGCCACATGTACCACTACTGCCTCCTTCTGTGTCCATACGGAAGTTCCTGCAGACCTGAGCCCTTCATGCACATAGAACGGACAGGCCTGCCCTGCTTAGTCAAACACCGTCGGAGGGATTACCTCCAAGTTAACTTGGAAGGGGCAGGGTCTGAGCCCGTACAGAGGGAGAGAGGGGAGGGTTAATGCTCAGGGCAGGTAAACTCAAGCAGGTAGAGAAGAGAGAGAGGACCAGGGTGAGCTGAAGACATCGCAAGTGGTCCTGGCCATGTGGCCCTTCTGTATAGCTCATATCAGCCCTGGATGGCTGTGCACCATTTTAAGTGTCTTGGTTTTGACTTACACAGTTTTCTAAATATTTGATGCCACTTTCTTACAAGCTCTCTTTAGGCAGAACAAATCCTGTCTCCTGTTCTTCTGAAACTCATAGTTGGTCCCAGGAACTAGGAAATAATTAGACTGAGTGATCTCAGTATAATTTTTAGACTGGGGCCGCTGCCCAGACCCAGGCGGGTCTCTCATCACCAGCTGAGCTTCTCCAGCATGTATCACACTGTGACTTCCAGGAAAGCAGGGGTGGGGGTGGGGGCCACCGTGTCCCACCCACCTGGGTCTGTTCAATCAGGAAAGGTGCTTGAGCTGCCTCTGTGAGACGAGGCCGCCGGGTGTGCTGTGCTGGGTGTCACAGTGAAGTGCTCTGTGTTTCCCCTCTAGGGTCAGCTTGTCTTCGGGTAGCTGACAGATGAGCCACCGTTCTGTTTCTGCAATTACCGGCCTACTTCTGAGAATTGGGGTGAGGAGGTATTATTAAATCGTAAAGGACTCTTCAAATAATGCCATTTATTTAATTGATCAATTTCTGAAATTGCACAAGTCACATCTCATTTTAAAGATATGAAAAGACAAGCAATGGACTTGGAGAAAATATTTGTAGATCATACATCTGAAAAAAGACTGGAGTGCAGAACTCTTATAACTCAGTAATAAGAGGACAAACAGCCTGATTTTTTTTAGTGGGTGAAAGATTTGAATAGACATTCATCAAAGAAGATATGTAGATGTAAAGTGCCTAGACACTAGGCAAATTAAAACTATAATTAGCTACCACTGCAGGCTTCTAAAAAGAATGGAAAATAAAATAAAAAATAATAAAGTAAACAATAATAACAACATAGACAAGAATATGGGAAACTGTAACCACTACACATTGCGGGGGGTGAGGGTGGGTGGGTGAGTAAAATCACAGAATCACTTAGAAAACACTTTGTCAGTTTCTTAAAAGTCAAGCATAAACTTATCGTGGGAACTAAAAACTCCACTTCTGGTATCTAAGAGATATGAAAACATGTGTCTATATGTATACTTGCACATGTATGTATATTTTTACTTATATATATATTTATATCATTCTTCCATTTTGTACAGTATATGCTTTCTCCTCTCAGGTATAGTCCCCATAAAATTCCCACCACCAATTCACCCGTGCACCATCACCATAGTCCCTTGTTGCATGTGCATATTCATAACAGCTTAAAAGTGGAAACAACCCAGTATCCATCAACTGGTGAGTGGATAAACAACAGATGGTATATCCATACAATGGCATATTATTCACTAATTAAAAGGAGTGATGGCTGATACATAGCATGACATGGGTAAGTCTCAAAAATATTTTGTGAAGTCAAAGAAGCTAATGCCAACAGACTACATCTATAGGAAATGTCCAGAGAAGGCAAATCTATAGCTATAGAGAGCAGATATCTCAAGTAGTTGCTTGAGATGAAGGGAATCAGACACCAACCTGACTACGGTGAGAGCTGAAGTGAGAGTTGTATATCTCTAAATTTAAAAATCATCCAAATATACACTTAAAATTGGTGAATTTTAAGTTACATAAATTACATCTTAATGAATCTGCTCAAAACAAAGAGATCAAAACACCTGTAACTTAGAGATGGCCAATTGGGTTCATTGGCTGCAAAGTGTCTGTGTCAAAAGGCTGGCACAGATGTCCGTGTGTACATGTCTCCCAGCCTCCCCTTCCACCACCCAGGGATCTTCTGGGCCCAGTTGTGATAGTAGGTAAGGTGTGAAGGTCAAAGTCCGTAGGGACTCTATCATGAGGACAAAGGGCCAGCATCTCTAACTTTAGGGAAACGAGATACAAATTGGATTTTTACAAAGATGACTTAGATTGCAATGTGAGTCACTTGCAATGGCCTAAGTTAGAGAGGTGTGAAATTGCAGGAGGCTAGACCCCCCACTGGCCATCTTGGTCTGGTCCTGACTTGAGCCTCTCTTGAGTTTCTGATTTGCACACTGGCAGGGGTAACCACAGGAGCCCAGCACCATTCCCAGCACCTGTCACATAACTGGCACAACTCCATGTGTGTTTCATGAAGGAGAGTCCCTCTGCAGTACTTCCTTGTTCCTGTATCGTTTATTAAGTTCTGACTTTAGACCTCAAATGCACATTTTCAAAGTGTTGCCCATCTTGTCCATGTCTTTCTTAGAAGTCAGTTCCAAGGAGTGGATGTATTATTTTTGGTGGGAAACAGACAGTCAGGGGCACCAGCCACATTCATCCAGCGTTCCAAGAGGGGTCCATAGGGGGCTCCTGGGGTTCTGAGTGGCACTGACCTCTCTTCCTGCACAAAAATGCCCTCAGAATGGAGTCCCAGAATATCAAAAGACCCTTGTCTCCATCTCTTGCTGAGGAAGGCAATTTGAGGGCAGCCAACGGTTGCCATGGAAACTGCCTGAGGTCCCTAGAATTGTACCTTTCCTTCTATGTGCCATTTGGCCTCCTGTCTGACTTAGTAGTGGCCAGTTTAAATCTTACATGTGTGAAGCTGGTGCCAGTTTGAAGGTTAGTTAAAGCTTGAGGAACAAAGAGGGCCTATGTTAAAGCTGCCAGGAACAGCAGACAATGGTAGCATAGGGTGAGAGAAGTCTATCAGAGCAACTGGGAAAGTGGCCAGGGAGTGCCGACTCTGGGCCTGCAGGGATAAAGAAGTAGGGTGAAGTCCAGGGTGGAAGCAGAGGGCCATCTCTGGAAGGACATGAAGAAGGTGTTCAATTCAAATTTTATGCCATCATTGAGGGAAATGCAGTTGCAACCCAAGTGTTCATTCAGTCATATTGATTGAGAGCCCCCAGTTGTCCAGGCCCTGAGGGGGACACTGAGTACTCACTGGGTCACTTTTATTGCAAATGATTCTCCTCCTTGCCCTTACCTGCCAAGTACTTTTTATTACATCTTATTTTTATTTTTATTTCATTATTTATTTATTTGTTTGTTTGTTTGTTTGTTTTGCGGGACCCTCATCAGTGGCTGGGGATGGAACCGGCGCTGCAGAGGCTGCGGGCAGCCTTGCAACCCAGTGCTCAACCGCTGAACACCAGGG
The DNA here is from genome assembly GCF_014898055.3 of Talpa occidentalis. Taxonomy (NCBI): domain Eukaryota; kingdom Metazoa; phylum Chordata; class Mammalia; order Eulipotyphla; family Talpidae; genus Talpa; species Talpa occidentalis. The sequence continues at coordinate 97,138,349 of NW_023604295.1, forward strand.
GAGGCCCTATTACATCTTAGTTTTATTTTATCATAGTATATAAGCTACCTGAATTTATTTATTCGTCATTTTCTGACTTCTTTATGTCAGCTTCTTATTCCATGGCAACGTCTAGTCTTCCCTTTAATAGGAGCTCCCCTCAACTATATCTACAGATGCTTGGCACATGAAGGAAAGTGGCAAACAAGTGTTGATGAATGAATGAATGAAGATATAGAGAAAGGAAGGATCGCAGTAGGAGAGAAGCTTTTAAACCTTGGGCACAGAATTTGAGAGTAGTGATTTTATAATCTGCTTCTCTCCCCAAATTATGAATGTGTTTCCAGGGTGTGGGAGGGGGAAACCCTATGAGGGAAAAATAATGTCTACTGAGCCTGATTGTCTGTAGAGAGGTGACAGACATTGACTGCACATTTCCAAGCCTCCCTTGTGTCTAGATTCAAGTGACTAGTTCTGACCAGTAGAATATAATTGGAAGTATGTTATGTCTCCACTCTCACAACTCAGATAGATTCATATAACTCAGCCCCCTTTAAAAATGGGCTGCCAAATATAAGAAGTTAAACAATATGACCTGCCTCCCTCAACTGGTAAGAGGTGGAGATGGTCTTTTTAACCCTAGTTCAAAGGATACTTGGTCTTTTTGTGTGTTTCACTATTTCAGGCAACCTCTGTGGGAGTGATTATGTTATGAAGTTACTATAAACAACACCATTGATAGTTTATTGCAAGTTAGGCAGAGAATCTAATGAAGGGATGCAAAAATGACAAGACCCTGTCCCTGCCCTGAAAAACCAAGCTGGTTGAATTTACCACAAAACCAGCATCTAACCTGCCACCTCCAGCTTCTGCATTAATTTCTGGGGCACATACTGTAGGTGGATCATGAGATGATGCCAGACTTGGAACTGACAGCTTGAACAGTAAGATCTTTGCTCATGGCATACATGCCCGGATATCAGAAGGCAGTGTCCTGCCCTGTTGGGAGAGTGATTGTCGGTGGCCTCTGCTCTTTGCTTTATTCTGCCCCTTGGTGGGTGCTTTGGTGAGTACCTACGAAGGATGCCAGGCTGTTTTCTAGCTCACTGTGTTAGCACCTATAATACGAAGGGCTGGATGTAATGAGCCTTTCCCTCCCCAAGTATACATCTGTGCCATTGAATGAACATCCCTGCTGTTATCCCACCCCAGACTAATGGGATCTAAACATGGGAGTTTGGGGGTTTGAGTGATGGGGTGGAGCTTGCAGTAGAGGATTGATGCTTTTAAAAAAGCTCTCAGGGGATGGTAATGCACTTCCAGGGTTGAGAACTAGAATATTAATCTAGAATAATCTCTTGGGTCCCTTCCAGCATTATACAGATTTAAGTACATGAGGCATGACCCAAGAAGGGTCATAGTCTTGAATCACACTTACCATGGCTGAAAGTCCTCTGATCTTGCCTTGTTTGTCTAAGTGCTTTCATATTCATTGAGGGAATGATATTTAAGTACTAATACTACAGTGACATAGGTATTTTAAGCATTTTATAGAGGAAAACTCCCAGCAAGGGATGGTTGAGTCTCTCTTAAGGTCACCAGCTGGGACCAGAGCCCAGACACCTTGGTCCCCCAGCCCAGAGGCAACTCCAGGAGTGCTAGCCCAAGTGGCAAAAAGATTCCAGAAATTGTTTCCAAAGGGTGGTGGGAGGAGTTTGGCCAGGTCTCCCTGACGCTCTAAGAGAAAAGAGATCCAGGACTCACAAAAGCCTGAGCGAAGGCTGGCTGATGGGCCACTTCTGATAGTGTATAGGAGCCCAGCCTGCACAGCGGGCACTCTGTCAGCCATTAGCTCTGGTGGAGGGTCAAAGACAAGTTAACCCCAATGTGGCGAGAGCAGCTCCCCTCAGCATCAGTCTGACTCTCACTAAAAGAGGGAGAGATGTTCTTGTGAGGATACTTTATACTTAACCCTTTGCTAGGCTGATGGGCTATCAGAATCCATAAATGAGTCTGCAATCCTCCCCTGCAATCCAGAAATGCATCATATTTTCCTCATCAATAATTTGCCAGCACCCGTCAGGTCAGCACTGGATTTAACAGCTCAGATGGAGAAGTCTGAGTCCCTAGAGCAGCCCCTTGGTGACCCGTGGCTAGGCTGAAATGATGGCACCCAGATGCCCTCAAACCATAGTCTTCTGTGATTTAAAAGAGATGGTCTGCATCCCAAACTTCCCAGTCCTTAAACTTCCTTCTCAAGGGACATGTACAAAATTAAGTACAAAATTGTAATGTCCCTGCTCAACTCGGACCCCTGTGCATGACACCTCCTGCAGCCTCTTCTCTGCCCAAGCTCAGTGTCGCTGCCTATGCTGGCCTCCCTCACATAAAGAGAACATCTTGGGTCAAGTGCCAAAGTGACAACCATAATGAAAATCTCTATGCTGGTGGGTGGGGACACATATTAGAGATATCACCCAACCCAACCTAATGTCAGGAAGACTTCCTGGAGGAGGTATGTGTGAGCAGCAGAAGGAGGAACACACAGTAGGTACACTATGAGCATTGGCAGATGGGAAGGGAACCCTTCCATAGCTGCACAGCAACCTCCAGGCGAGGCTCTGCCCTGGTCCATGAGGTGCCATGAACTTTCACTCTGACTTTAGGAACTGCAGATGAATCATCTTAAGTGACGGCCAGCTTCTGGACTGGCGTGGCAGACAGAAAGTTGAGTAAGATCAGTAATTCTGACATTTGAAGGAGATGTAGCAATTTGGGGCGCGAGGTCTGGGGTTCAGGTGTCTCTGGTGTTCTGTGCTTAGATCAGACCCTGTTCTCTCTCCTTCTGACGCTGAGGGATTCTGCCGGGGCCTGCTGACCACTGAGAATGTCTGTATAAGTGTGCAGGAGGGCTGACAAAACTTTTCTCACCATATTCCTCCTCAGCCAAGGCCTGGCTGACAGTGAGCTGCAGGCCACGCTGCCTGGTATCATGCCTGGCTCTCCCGGGGGCTGAAGCCATGGTCACCAAGACCAAGCTCCAGAGGGTGTTTGTTGGCTTTGTGGTTACCTTTGGACTTCTGGAAAATTGCTCTGCTGGGGTAGGAGGAGAGAGGAACACTGGCTTGTGGTAGGTTTCCGTGGGCTTGGATCTTAGAGTAACTGGCCGTGTGGTGTGGTGGTGGGAAAGGATGTCTGGGCTGTGCACTCAGGACGGAGGGTCTGATGTTGCTGGTCCAGTGCAGAGGTACCAAAATGTGGCATTTGTTCATTTTTCTGGCCCCTTCGGCTAGGGGGGCTTCAACCTCCCTGCACAACTTAGAAATTATGCCACTTTGTTTCTGTAAAACACCTCAGACTTGGATGGTGTCTTCTCTGTTCTTCTGATAACAGAGATAACGCTGAGTCTGGCGTGTAAGTCCTCCCCTACCGACTAACTCTAGTTCCCCCAGGATGGGGGCCCAGGCTTGTGCTTCACCAGACACCGGGAAGAGTGTGGCACCGGCTGAAGCACATATGGGAGCTCGAAGAGACACTCGCCTGACAGAGTCTGCTAGCAGGACAGCTGGTGTGGGGGCAGGGGACCTCCTCCAGAAGCTTCATCTTGGAGAGGTAAACATGACCTGGTGGGCCCAGGATGGTGGCGAAAACGCAAAAGGAGAAACAGTGAGAAAGCAAAGTCTCTTTAAGAGTCTCTCTCACACAGAAGGGAGTTTAAAGGGGTGACTTTATGTGCTCGATCCCTGTCAAACTCAGGCTGGGCCTAGTTCCTCCAGACGCACTCCAGAATCCCCTTCATGTTAAAACACGAACAAACCTGTGGCTACAACACAGGCTGGGGACCACCTGGGAATGGTCTCTCTGTGTCTCAGGAGCTGAGAATGGTCTCTCTGTGTCTCAGGAGCTGCCTGAGTGGGGGGTCAGAGAGGATGGTAAAATAGGCAGGAATCCTTTTTCTTCAATTCTGCCACCAAGGTACTAGGATATTTGTCCATGTGGGTATAAGTCGATGTGGGTGCAATCCCAAATGGGGTCACACAGACATCAAGTTTACATGGTTGTCACGAGGGATGGCAATGTGATGGGTAGAAAGTTATCAATGGCTGACAATGAGAGGATGTAGTTTCTTTACAATTAAAGGGGATAAAGTATCTTTAACACAAAAGGTACATAATCTTACAAAGCTAGCTACACACACAGAAGGCAATGCAGCCCACTCCCGGACAGAAACTCAGTGTGTTCTCAGGGCCCAACAATGCACCTTGATCTGTGCAGTTATGGTAATGTTGTCACATAGAGGTAGTGCTGTCATGTGGGAGAAGGTCCACTTGCCATTTTTATCAGGATGTTTCCTAACTATTTCCATACTCCTTCACCTCTCCCCTATCTTGATATCAGGCAATCTTCCTAATTCCTCTCCAAATGCAGGGAGCCACTGTAAGACAAGGCCGCACATCCCTGCGTAACTAGGTGTGCGATGGGTGAACTGGAGGCCAATTTCCCAGGTTGACCATTTTCCAGGAGGCTCAGTCTGCAGAGCTGCCTCAGGTCTGCTCCTGTAAGTCAGTGTCTCTACTGCCTGACAGGTCAGACGGGGGTCTGCCCAGGGTGCCAGGCAGCCTGCTTGATTGAACCCAGACAAAGATGGACAGCACTGGATAGCATTTGCATCATCACTCTCACAGTATTATTTACAAGGGGAAAATAAATAGATAAGTAGCTCAGAGTAAATGTTTTTTCATCATTATTAGTATTTCTCTGTGGCCATGAGTAAAATTCAGAAGTGCTAACAGAGGGCACGTTGAGTGAGACTGAGATAGCTTCCTGCAAAAGTGAAGGCCTGGCTGAAGATGCCAAGAGGTTGTGTGGTGAGAGATGAATTCCTATTCTCTGAAGAGATAACTGGTTTCAATTAACAACAGCAGCAACAACATCCAATAATAGGTATCGTTTTAAAGAGCAGCTTTGAGCAAACCCAGGACACTGTTGACAGGGACCGAAGTGAAAGGGGCTGTTATATTTCTCATAGAATCTTTTAAGGCTTAATGAATAGGTAGGAATCGTTGTTAATTAGGCCATCCATTGTTGAAATGCAAATGAGGATGCTAACCTAGCAGCTTTGCACTAAGTACACTAAGTGTGTCCTTGTTTACAAGGTAATTGTCTCCAGAGCCCTTGTTTATAAATTGCTACTGAGGGTTTGCGTGGAGGAGATTCTTAAAAAGAATACCAGGAAACTCTGGGCTTCTGAGCCCAACTGGGTATTGAAGGAAATGACTGAGATGGTTTTAGGAAAATGTCTCAAGGACAAGGATCTTAAACGGGATCACCAGCGCATTCTGTGGTGACTCAACAATTAACCTCTTTCCAAAAATGATTGTGGATTCATCTGTAGCACTGGGGGCCAAATCCAGGCAACCACTTGTTTTTGTAAATAAAGTTTTATTGAAACACTGCCACATGCATTCATTTAAATAATTGTCTAGGGCAGCTTTTTTGTCTCCACAGAAGAACTGAGTAGTTGCAATAGAGACGTCATGGCCCACAGAGTCTAAAATATTTACTGAGCCTTTTCAGAAATAGTTTGCCAATTCCTGCTCTAAGGGAACTGATGGTGTCTTCTTTACTGTTTACTATTGATTAGGACCCAGATATTTTGTATTCTGTAAAGGTTAAAGGTTAATTTTTAGAAAATGGACAAGGGAGAGATGCTAGCAGAAAAATTATCTCTAAGGTTATGGCTTTATTGCCCTGCAGGAAATACCCAGCTTTGCATCCAGCTTAACTCTCTCTTCTCAGCATTCTTTTTTTTCCCCAAAAGACCATAAAACATCCCAGTTCTCATATTCTATTTTGTACTGATGTTGTCATTTTGCTAGTAGCTTCCTCATTAAAAGTTAAATGGAACTCTGATTCTGTCTGCACTTGAAGCTTCCTAAGTACCCTTTCTCCAGCACTAATTTTCTTTCTTTGTGTGTGAAACAGGGATGCTGAACAACAAGGACTAAATGTTCTATGAGGGCTGAGAGAAGAAACCATTCAACTGTGGACAGGAGAGGTTGGTGATTGGTGTAGCGGGTCCAGGGGTTTGTGAAATTCCTAATCAAACTTTTTTTTTAAAGATTTATTTATTTTTATACAAGAGCTGGGGGACAGGCCAGAGGAGCAGGAGGGTGAGAGGATTTACCAGAGACAGAGTGGGGAACAGAGCAGACAGACTGAAAATACACTGCTGAGGGGAGCAGTGGGCGCAACAGGAGAGGTCTGTCGCGCCATGTGGGAATCTCCTTGGCTGGCCAGGAATCGAACCCATGCTGCAGAGACTGCAGACAGATTCACAGTGCTGCACTCAACCCGCTGCGCCACCAGAGAGGACCCCAATCAGCCTTTTGATAACTTTACTTAATTAGCCTTTCTCCATTTGGGGTAGCTAATCCTAATTCTCCAGAACTACCTAGAGTTCTAGATTTCAGTAACTGGGAATGAAAGACAGAAAATCATTGATTACCTGGATGAAGGAAGAGACCAAGATAAATGTCTCATTATGTGCATGCCATCTGCAAAGGCTAATATGGACTGAGGAGCATCTTGTCAAAACATCTGGGAAAAGGGAACTCAAGATGTTCCTAGCAAGCATGGAGTAAATGGATAAATGGAACATAATCACAGACAGCACCTGCTATTGCCATTCTGAGATGGTACTACATCATTGATAGGTTCAATATTTAGTCTTTCCTTTAAAGAGCTGCTTTTGAGAACGTAAAACATGTAGAGGGGCTTTCATAACTCACACCACATCCCATTTTCTCTGTTAGATGTGGTCCTCACTCTAGGACTTATAGAACCCCAAAAGCCATGGCACAACCGGAGGTAGAAATCTGTAGCTGACTTTTTAGTTTGTACATAATACCTACATTTGCAAATTCATTTTGCATGAGTGAAACTCCTGTCCCTGTTATTACCTTCTGAGATTAGTGTGAGTTTCTGGCAAGTAGTGTTCTTGGCATCATTAAAGAAAGATTTGGTTTTCTGGGATGTGCTCCTTTCATCTTTCCAAAGTTACTATCTTCCTTCTGTCCACCCCCACTCTAAGCTGCCACCAAGCCCAGAGTCAGAACCACCCTTGCTGTTGCAGCCCACTTATTTTCCCTGGGGGAAAATAAGCCCCAGGGCTCAGTCTCTGCCGGACTCTCAGCTCTTCTTTCTGAACTTTAGGCAAACTTCCAAAGACCCTCAGTCACATGGGAGATGTGAGCAAGATGAGAGGTGGGGAGAGACATAGAAAGCTTGGAGAGACACCCCGTGATGCAAAGTGCTTGTCCTCTGTTCACCAGCCAGTCACGGGGCAGCATGGTAGGACAGTGTGAGCACCAGCTCACTCTCTCTTGGCCACATGTACTTGCACAGTATTGTTAGAGAAGAAAAATGCATGAACCAAGTCAAAAGAGCAAGCACAGAATAAATGGGTACTTGTTGCTTCCAATCTGGGTTCTGATCTCTTGTGATTAAACTCAAACACCTGACCCTGATCTACCTGAGCAACCATTTTCAAGACATTTCATTTCCACAGGTTTCAGACCTGGCCCTCCCCACCCCTCCTACCACACTTAGAACTACAGCCATAGATTGTGCCCCACGGGAATATCATCTAGTGTCTTCTTGGTGAATCTACACCCAACAAATGTTTCTTGAATAAATGAACGGATTTTTCTTAATACAATAGTACTTTCATTTTACCAACAGGAGCATGCAATTTCACCCTCCCCACCACACACACAAACACACACCAAATTCTTTCAGTGCATTATAAAAGTAATTGGATTCTCACATAATGATGATGTGGAGAGTACCTTCATGGTATAGAGTGAGGAAAACAGATTCAACCACAGTGATGACTGACAGCTAATCTTGGCAGTCACTGGGACCCTATTTGTGCCATAGTAGGAAGAGAGAAGAGGGGACACAGAGAAGGTGCTGGGGGAGGAAGGGAGGAGACTGACTGGACTTCTGGAGTTCAGAGGAGTTATTTGTGCATGTAGTTGTATGTACATACAGACGTGCATCTGTGTGTGTGTGGGTGTGGGTGGGTGTGTGTGCGCGCGCATGTGTTATCAATACAGTGGAGCCTTCAGAGAAGGAATTCTCTCTACTACAGGTAAACAGCAGGAAGGGCCTCATGTATTAGGCAGGTTAGGTCATTATATATGTGATAGGACTTGGAACAGAATATAAAGCCCATTCTCATAAACTTATGTCACCATCTGCATTTTTTCCTGTATGGAAATATGTTTAATAGTGATGGGCTGCCTTCTTACATGGGTGAGGGTGAAACAGTACTGCACAGTACAAAACAGTGCTCAAAGTTGCCAAAGAGTGTCAAAAGGGCAGTGGCTGAAGTAGGGACCAGGTCACTGTTATGGATTCTCACCCACATGCACAACTGCAAGATCACTCAGGCTCAGGGTCCAACAACAACAGGGTTTATTTACCAAATGGGATATTGGGGAAAAGGAAAGAAATTTTGGGGTCACAGTGGCCAGCTATCTCACACCAAATAGTGTTTGGCAGTATCCCAAGAAAATCCCAAACGAAGAACCACCTCAGCAGCAGTCTGAGACCAGGTAGCAATGGACTCAACAGCACCAGGAGCTGGTGCTGGAGAACCAAGGCTGTGGTCAGCTCTTCAAGATGCTGGACCAAGCCTGGTGGTGGTCCTTGTAGGCAGGACCAGACACAGGTGCAGCAGCCAAGTCGCTGAAAAGGTCTATAGAAGCATGGAGGTCTAGCGATCTACAAAGTCCATGAAAGTCTGGTGAATCCCATGGAGGTCAATTGCTTGATGTATCTCTCTTCAGAGGCTAGGAGAAGAATCCTCCTTTGAAGGTGGTCTAATGAAAGCTTCCTCTTCAAAGGCTGGCAGCAGAAGGTGGTCCTTCTCTCTTTGGAGGCCCAGAGCAAGAAATGACTCAAGTTGCCTCTTGCTTTGCCTCATATACCCTTCAGGGTCCCCAACTCTACAAGGCTGATTGGAACATTTTCAATCCTAAGCATTTGATTGGACCATTTTGCACCAATCAGATCATTTTCCATTTTCAATCTGAATAATTAACTAATGAAGTGAGCTTGAACCTGATTTGGGCCCATTTAGCTCGAACCTGATGTGTCCATTTAGCTTGCACCTGATTGTTCCATTTTTGAATCCTAGAGCCAGATATAAAAAGGGGTAAAACTCAGTCCAGCCTGCATTCAGGTCAGAACAGGCTGGTGGGCCTGCAGGCTCCAGGGAGCCATGATTGCAGCTAGCCTTGCCGGGGTTGGAAGAGGGGGAACACCCGTAAGCAGCAGGCTGAGGTTGGCATGCCTCAACCTCAAAAATGCTGTCTAGTGCCATGGCCTCTGGGGAGCCACAGGGATCTGGTAAAAGGGGAGGGCAAGTCTTTCATTCCTTAGAAAAATTTCAAACTGTGGTTCTCTGAAAGAAAGACAAACAGTGAGATTCTCTCTGAGATGTAAATGACTGATAGAGGATCCTTTAGGCTGAGAGCTGACTGGCCTGATGCCTGCTGGGGGCCCTGGGGTCCTGGCTGACATGGGCACATGATAGAGAACAGAGAATGCAAGGCAATTGAAGATAGTCTTTGCTGGCTGACCCTGTTTTGGGGCATAAATGTAAAGGTGATTAGAGAAAGAAAAAGCTCTTTTAACTTGAAACAGATTTTTTTTTAAATTTTAAAACTTGGTTTTGGGTTCCAGGACGCACAAAAAAATTGAACTACAGAGTTCAGTCTCTGCAAGCCTGTGGGATTAGATTGGATGATTATTTTCTACGTGAAGGATTAGAAGCCAAAGAACTAGAAAGACATCTCATTTAGGTAACTCTATCAGTTCAGTTGTGGAAGAACTTTTCAAAGGGCCAAAACTCTATAATATGAATGCAATGTGTCAACTTTTTAAGAGTAGTAGATAGAAAAAATTCTCATGCCTGTGCATCACTCTTTCTTTCTACCCAAGCGATAGTTAAAGCTAATTTATCATAGCATCCTCCCTGCTGAGTCAATACTAAGCATCAGAATCCTTCTCAACCCAGTTCTCTGGGACCCTATTTGTGCCATAGCAGGAAGAGAGAAGAGGAGGCAGAGAGAAGGGGCTGGGGAGGAAGGGGAGAGATTGACTGGACTTCTGGAGTTCAGAGGAGTCCTTGACTGACTGTGTTAGGGGGAAAAGGCTGTCCTAAAGCTAATTCCATACAGGCTTTGTGGACTCCACCCCCACCCCAGGCCAAAGCCAAAAGACACTGGGAACTCCAAATCCTATCACCACCAAAGGGAAGGTGGCTGGGACCTGAGGGTGGGCTTAAGCAGCCAGGTGTGGTATAAAGCCAGATAAGTGGGCTTTGGAGGGGATCCCCCATTTTGGCTCCCTGCCAGCTCGCAGCGTCCGGCCAGCTCTGAGAGTGACTTTGGGTTTCCAGGTTGGCAGATCGGGTAGGACGCATTAAAGACTTTATTTCCCTATTTTCTCCCTGAGTTGTACATTTCCTTAATTCCCTTTCCCTTGTAAATAAACCTTTTATTAACCTTTTGTGTGTGCCTGTAGTGGAGCATTAATAAGTCCCTTTTAAGCGTGCAGCTGAGGACCCACAGCCAGGCAACCCGTTTTATATCGGGGTTGCCCTATAACAACTGGACTTCTGGAGTTCTCTAGCCTGCCAGAATTAGTTGACTGGATTTGGCTCTTGGGTCAGAATCTATATTCCTTTCTTGGGCAAAGGCAATAAAGAGGGTCCATATATTAATTCTTTAAGGGTTTCATCTGCAGGTATTCTTGCCTAAAAAGGCAAATTAGGGTAGGGTGCTCTAGTCAATATGCACTAGATCTACAAGCATTTGATGAAAACTCATGAAAATGCACACATGGTCAACCCACTTAACAATAATTTCTGACAGGCACGTGGAAGTGTAACAGGGTGGTCCCCAGGAAAGGGGGAGGTTCCAGGTTTCCTGCCCCACCCAAAAGAAGGATGGAGCTGAGCAGAGAGAGAAGAAGCTGCAGAGGAGACTGAGAAGGAAGGAAGCAGGATGGAGCCAGAAGGAGACCTGGAGGAGGCACATGGAGTGGAGAGACATGTGAAGAAACTACACTTGCCTTTTGGTCGTGGACTAGGTGACACAGATGTGGGTGAGACCCGTGGGGAGGTGACAATGGAGGTCTTTGTCTTGATTTTGATTTTGCTCTTTTCCTTCCAAAATTGTCTGGTGGTTTCTGATCCTTTTCTGTGGGTCCCCACTGGAAGATGCTTTAGACTTGTGGCAGGCTTTGGGGCCTTGCTCTGGGCCAATCCTGCTTGGGTGGACTTTTACCCACGAGGGGACGGGTAACTTTGGGTGCTTGATTTGGAAACTATATTCTTTGCCTTTCCTGTATTGTTTCCTAATTGTATTAAAGTCTCATATTGTTAGGGGGAAAAGGCTGTCCTAAAGCTAATTCCATACAGGCTTTGTGGACTCCACCCCCACCCCAGACCAAAGCCAAAGACACTGGGAACTCCAAATCCCATCACCACCAAAGGGAAGGTGGCTGGGACCTGAGGGTGGGGTTAAGCAGCCAGGTGTGGTATAAAGCCAGATAAGTGGGCTTTGGAGGGGTTCCCCCGTTTTGGCTCTCCGCCAGCTCGCAGCGTCCAGCCAGCTCTGAGAGTGCTTTTTGGGTTTCCAGGTCGGCGGATCGGATAGGATGCATTAAAGACTTTATTTCCCTATTTTCTCCCTGAGTTTGTTAGGGGGAAAAGGCAGTCCCAAAGCAAATTCCATACAGGCTTTGTGGACTCCACCCCCACCCCAGGTCAAAGCCAAAGACACTGGGAACTTCAAATCCCATCACCACCAAAGGGAAGGTGGCTGGGACCTGAGGGTGGGGTTAAGCAGCCAGGTGGATACAAAAGGCAGACACGTGGGCTTTGGGGGCTCTCTCCATTTTGGGGCCCTCGGCCAGCTCGCGGCGTCCGTCTAGCTCTGAGAGTGACTTTGGGGTTTCCAGGTCGTCGGATCGGGTAGGACGCATTAAAGACTTTATTTCCCTATTTTCTCCCTGAGTTGTACATTTTCCTTATTTCTTTTTCTCTTGTAAATAAACCTTTTATTAACCCTTTTGCGTGTGTCTGTAGTAGAGTATTCATAAGTCCCTTTAAAGCGCGCGGGTGAGGACCCACAGCCAGGAACCCGTTTAATATCGGGGTTGCTCTATAACAGCTTTGGCGTCCAACGTGGTTTGCGTTTCACCCGTGGTTGACCAGCCCAAAGTAATTTTTCTTGCGTTGGTCACCATAAAAGCGCATTAGGTCTGCAGGACTCGCAGTGAAACTCTTTGTTTCACGTCTTGAAAAGTTTTTTTTTTTCTCCGCACATACGGCCGTTGTGGGTGTGGTTTTGACCCAAACGCGGCCTCAACCATGAATTTCAGCAGTTTAATCCCTAACTTGAGTTCTTTCAGTTTTTTTCCGGCCTTGAATTTAAGTAGCTTTTTTCCATTAAATATTACCACCAGTTTGATAAGTGTAAATAATTGGATTAGACCTAGCTTATGGCACGTGATTTTAATTCTGTATACATATGTGAATGGTTTCCAAGCCATCCCTTTGCAGTCTGTGCTTCTAGGTGTTTTTTTGGTAATGTGCATAGGCGCCATGTGCTACATTTTTGTTTCTATGAGAAGTAGTGGTTGTACTTCACATACTGAGAATGTGCTGCAACAAATTCAAGCTCTTAACTTAGCGATGAAACAACAAAATCAGGCTTTTGAGTCAGCTTTGCAACGACAAAATCAGACTTTTGAGTCAGCTTTTCAAAGCATGCAGGATCAAGTGCAACGACAAAATCAGGCTTTTGATTCAGCTATTGGCAGTGTGAGGGACGAAAATCGTAACGTTTTTGAGTCCGCCTTTAAAAGTGTGCAGGACCAGATACAGGCCGCCCTCCATGAATGGGATATGACACAGAAAAAGGCTAGAATAATGGTGCAGAGAAGAGATAAATGTTCTCCTTCCCATGAGGACTGCAGAAGGGCAGAGTTAGAAGAGGAAGAGATTCATATGCTAAATACCTTAAACTCGTCAGGAAAAAGGCTTTCTCCACGTGACCAGGCCCCTCCTGAGGCCCCTCCCGCACAGACTCCTGAGGCTTCAGGACAAGGGCCTTCTCCACGTGACCAGGCCCCTCCTGAGGCCCCTCCTGTACAGATTCCTGAGGCTTCACAGCCTCCATTGCCCTCCAGGGAGGTAGATATCGTGGTGTCTCCTCCCCACACTAGGAGCGGCACCCATTTTGGCAGTAACGACCGCTCTGTGGCAGGACAGTTTCCTCTTCGCCAGCTGCCGATAGGTGGCATGAATGAAGAGGGGAAACCTGCTGGGTACTTTTGGTCGCACCATCCTTTTAGCACCGGGGACCTCCTAACTTGGAGGAACTCTGTTCCCTCGTACCGGCAGGCTCCTAAGAGGATGGCGAACTTGTTTGCCTCCGTTTTTCTCTCCCACCGCCCTAACTGGGCAGATATACAGATGATGTTACATGTTTTACTAGGTTTAGATGAGCGGAGGATAGTAGTGAGGAAAGCCAGGGAAGAGGCTGCACGTCTCCACCAACAGGATAGCCAAAACCCGAAGCCAGAGATTGCTGTCCCAGAGGTAGATCCTCAATGGGACCCCAACAATGGAGGACTGGCGAAGTTGGATCTCTATAAAAAATGTTTATTGGCAGGACTGGAGCAGGGAATCCCCAAACAAAAAAATTTTAATAAAATATTGGAACTTACACAAGGGGCTAATGAGGATCCATCTGAATTCCTTGAGAGGATTATTCAGACGTATTCAGACCACACGGATTTAAATCCAGATGCCCCAGAAAATGCTCGTGTGCTCACTGTGGCGTTCATCACAAATAGTGCTCCAGACATAAGGAGAAAGTTAGCAAAGATAGACGGCGTCACAGAGATGAGTCCGTCCCAGGTAGTGGACTTAGCATTTAAGGTTTATAATAATAGAGAGAACAGGAGAGAGGACAGGAGACCGAAACCTGCGACTGTTTTTGTACAAAGAGAGCACAGGCCAGAGTTTCGGGATAACAGTAATGGACAGAGACGTGAACCCCTAGGAAGAGATCAGTGTGCTTTCTGTAGGGAAGAGGGACATTGGAAGGACAGTTGTCCCAGGTTACAGGACAGAGGCAGACGCAGTAATTCCAGCAGACAGGATAGAAGACCGAGGACACCACGACAGGATGATTCACGTAGGGGTTACAGGAGGGAATATAGGAGGAGTACACAGAACCAGGAACCAAGGAGAGAGGAAAGAGCACAGAGTAGAGGCTCAGATGAAGATAGGAGGGAATATAGACAGAGTAGAAGGAATCGAGAGCCCAGCACAGAGGACAGGAGACCAGTGATAGCACAGAGTAGGGTCTCAGGTGAAGATAGGAGGGAATATAGACAGAGTAGAAGGAATCGGGAGCCAAGTGTGGAGGAAAGGAGACAAATGATAGTTCATGGAGAAGGTTCAGATGAAGAATAGGGGTGCCCAGGGGTTCCACTAGATCTTAAACCCATCAAAATAACCCCCTCAGAGCCCCGGGTAACCCTCGCTGTGGGGGATCGCCTGATTGATTTCTTGGTGGACACTGGAGCAACATACTCAGTTTTGAATTCGAAATTAACTAAAATGAGCAAAAAGACTGCAGCAGTCATTGGGGTTACAGGGAAGTCACAACAGACACCCTTCCTGCAACCTTTGGAGTGCCGGCTAGGCACCACACAGCTCCAGCACAGCTTCCTGTACATGGAAAAGTGTCCAATCCCTCTCCTTGGCCGTGACCTTTTAAGTAAGCTCAATGCACGAATTATATTCTCACCCAAAAATCAGAGGCTTCACCTACAGGTTCCTCCAGAGCATGCTCTGCGGTTCCAGATGTTGCTTACTCAAGATGCTCCACCAAAAAGTGAAATTTTACCTCCAGAAATTGTTGAAAGAGTAAGTAAAGGGGTATGGGCTGATGGAACCCCAGGACGTGCGAAAAATGCGGAGCCTGTAAAGATAGAAGTGATAGAGGGGAGCAAAACCCCGAGAAGGAAACAATACCCCTTAAGGGAGGAGGCCTTGAGAGGAATTGAGCCAGTATTGAAAAGGTTCCTTCAATCTGGACTCATTCGGCCCTGTCGCTCACCGTACAATACTCCAATTCTGCCAGTGAAGAAACCCCATACAGGCGAGTATCGTTTTGTCCAAGATTTAAGGGCTATTAATGACATTGTTCAGGATTTACATCCCACTGTGCCTAATCCGTACACCCTATTAACTGCCATACCTGGTGACTATGGGTGGTTTTCAGTATTAGACCTGAAGGATGCCTTTTTCTGTATTCCAATTGATGTCCAGGATCAACTGCTTTTTGCCTTTGAGTGGCAGGACCCTAAGTCCAAGAGCACTCTCCAGTATTGCTGGACCGTGCTTCCACAGGGATTTAAGAACTCCCCAACTATTTTTGGGGAAATACTGGCCAGGGATCTCAGGCAGGTTCAACTAAACCAGGGTGTCTTATTGCAATATGTAGATGATTTATTGATTGCAAGTCCAGACTACGAATCTTGTCTGGAAAATACCATAGTGGTACTGAACCACCTGGAAAAATGTGGCTACAAGGTGTCACCTAACAAGGCACAGATATGCAAACAAACTGTGACGTATTTGGGGTTTGAAATCAAGAAAGGCAGACGGAGCCTGATGACGGAAAGAAAACAGGTAATTTCAGCCCTTAGAATCCCCAGTAACCGGCGACAGTTGCGCGGATTTTTGGGTATGGCTGGGTTTTGTAGGATTTGGATTCCTAATTTTGGACTAATAGCAAAACCTTTATATGATGCTCTCAAAGGCCTGGACTCTGAACCTTTGTCTTGGACTCCGGAATGTCAAAAGGCTTTTGATGAAATAAAAGTAAAGTTGATTTCAGCACCAGCATTAGGGCTTCCGGATCTTAGGAAGCCATTCAGACTTTATGTACATGAGAGACAGGGGGTTGCCCTAGGAGTGCTGATCCAATTGTTGGGACCAGAAATGCAGCCCGTTGCATATCTGTCCAAACAGTTGGACCACACCACTAAGGGATGGCCTTCATGCTTGCGTGCTGTGGCTGCCACTTGTGACCTCCTACACGAGGCAGAGAAGTTTACATTGGGTCAGCCCATCACTGTGTGTGTGCCACATCAGGTCTTGACATTGCTGGAGCAGAAGGGTGGACTTTGGTTAACCGCTGGGCGAATGGGAAAGTATCAAGAAGCTCTGTTGGACAATCCTAATGTGAAACTGCAGGTTTCTAATTCCCTGAATCCTGCCACACTGCTTCCAAGCAATGCAGACGGACTTGAGGATGACACTTTAATCCATAACTGTTTAGAAACCATAGACACAGTGTATGCCAGCCGACCAGATCTAACGGACCAGCCTCTGCCGGATCCAGAGTGGGAGCTATTTACAGATGGCAGCAGCTTTATGGATCAAGGCCGTCGATGTGCTGGATATGCAGTGGTGACACTCCAGAACACCGTGGAAGCCAAGGCCGTTCCGACAGGTACATCAGCACAGAAAGCCGAATTAATAGCCCTGACCCGTGCCTTGGAACTCTCAAAAGGTAAAAGAGTCAATATATTTACCGACTCAAAATACTCTTTTATGATTCTCCACATGCATGGGGCCATTTGGAAGGAGCGGGGACTTCTTACGGCTAGCAACAAGGATGTCAAACACCCATTAGAAATCCTGGCCTTGTTAAAGGCAGTAGCTTTACCATCAGCTGTCGCTGTGATGCACTGTCCCGGCCACCAAAAGGGTGGGTCTGACTTGGCAAAGGGCAACAGGGCAGCTGATCGGGCAGCTAAGGCCGCTGCCCGTTCTGCCCTCCAGGGTGCACTCATCCCTCTTGTGGACCTGACTCAGTATGCTCCTGAATACACCGAGCGGGATGAGGAGAGAGCTCGTGCATGGGGATTTACTGAGTTTGACCCCAGCTCTACTTGGAGAGTAAACTCCCATGGGATGATACTCCTCCCGGAGGCCCTGGTATATCCGGTGCTAAAACATCTTCACGAAGGATCCCACTATGGAAGAGATGCCTTATTAGAAACTGTACGCCCATATTTGAAGGGACCATATTTGCATAGAATAGCACAACGGATCACCCGAGGTTGTCAACTATGTGCCAGGAATAACCCCAAGACTGACTCCCACCCCAAAGCCGTTGGGGTTCAATATCGAGGCAAGTGCCCTTTTGAGGACTGGCAGGTGGACTTTACACAAATGCCTAGAACAACAGGCAACTTCAAATACCTGTTGGTTTTTGTGGATACGTTCTCGGGATGGGTGGAAGCATTTCCCACAAAGACGGAAAAAGCTTCTGAGGTTGCAAAACAGCTGCTAAAGGAGATAATTCCTCGCTTTGGGTTGCCGGATTCTATCCAGAGTGATAATGGGCCAGCATTTGTCTCTGACGTTACTCATGCAGTAAGCAGTGCATTACAGATCAACTGGAAATTGCATGCTGCATGGAGACCGCAGTCTTCTGGGCAAACAGAAAAGATGAACCACACCTTGAAGAAAACCTTGGCGAAACTGTGCCAAGAAACACAGCTTCGTTGGGACCAGGTACTATCCCTTGCCCTCCTCCGCATAAGAGTGGCACCTAGAAGTGGGCTACAATTAAGCCCCTTTGAAATTGTGTTTGGAAGACCCTTCCAGGCCTCAGTTCTGAAAGCCAGTCCGGAAATAGCTCAAGATTGCCGGATCACACAATATGTGAAACACATCCAGGAGGTTCTGACAGTAATTCATAACTTTGCAACCTCGAGAATCTCTATGCCTCCTGATCAACCATTGCATCCCTTCAAACCTGGAGATCAGGTCTTACTGAAGACCTGGCAGAGTGGGGATGCCCAAAACCAGTTGTCAGAAAAATGGACTGGTCCATATGATGTTTTGCTAAGCACACATACTTCTCTGAAACTTGCAGGAATAAAACCCTGGGTACATCATTCCAGAGTTAAGAAAGCGCCAGAAGGAACGGACCCAGAGACGAAGTCCCATTGGTCTTGTGAACCCATTGAAGTCTTGAGATATTTATTTAAGAAACAGAAAGAAACTTGAATGTTACTGACTTCTTTTTCCAGTTATTGTTGCAGGATACCCAAGAACTCGTTTTTTTTTTTTCTGAAGAAACCCTGAGAAGAAAAAAACTACCATGCTCTAACCAATCTCTTTCCTTGCAAAGTTTAGGAGATGTGAAATGACATCTAGGATCATGCATATGCTGACAGTATTTTTTTTCTTTCATACAAAGGTTTTTAATCTTGATTTTGTTATTTCCTATCAACTTTTGTTTTTTTTTTCTTTGAAGTTTTTTTTGTTAACCCTGCTTGTTTTTTTATTATTACTTTGGCCTATCAGACAAACTGCAGTTGCACGGGATATCCCACGCGTGATGAATGGTAACTAAAGAGCTCTTTGTGTCTGTATGTTGTCTGTCTGTATGTCCTTGTGTCTAACCGTCTTGACCTCCAGTGATCGACAAATTGGTATACATGGTGCCCGTATAAGTTGAAAAAAAGAGTCTCCAGTTATGAGAAAAACAAAAAGTTATGGTTTGATTGTCAACATTGTGCTACTGAACTAAGCCGGTGCCTTCATAGAGATTGAATATTGTTGTTTCTGTTACTTTTCTGATATTTATGGCAAAGCTTCCCAGAAATCTAAATTCAAGTACAAATTTGGTGGCCTGTCATTTGACTGATGCAAGGAAATTTTGTGGAACCTCAGTAGAGCTCCTGAGACACTCCACGAAGTTTCTCCTTTTCCTCCTGGGAAAGCATTACATGAATTTGTTCTATTTGGCTTTTACCTAATGAAGTAAAACTGGAAGGGAAGCATTGTCACTTGAGGAAATGGTAAAAAAACTTTGGTATGTCCAATATGTTAACAGTAGTATCGGGTATGTATGTAAATTGTCAGTGGTGATTGTCACCTTGTAATATTGTATAATTCAATTGTTTCACATCTACAGAAATTGTTTCTGGAAATATAGGGAGAAAAGGTCTCAACAGATTCCTATTGATGGAACTGTTGAGAGTAAAACTTTCTTACAAAGGACTCAATAGACCTGGAAATACACCTGACATTTACTAAGGTTTCTTTGACATAATACTGGAACTTTTTTTTATGCATTCTGTCCTGAATCCACGAAATTTTTGTTTTGTTTTGTTTTGTTTTGACTAACCAGGATCTGCAGAAAGGTTGTAATTTTTTTCCAGCAAAGCTAACTTGTCACATTTTCTCTCCCCTTGATACCAACACAGCATACAAATAGTGGTAGTAATTTTTGCTACTTATTTCAGAGTCTGTTTTTGCATAACTTCCATAGGGATTTTGTCTGTTTTAACGAAAATTGGACGTGAGTTTGATTGTGTGGCTTTGTGTGGAGTTCTTCCAGAAAGTTGAAAAAGAGCTGAACCAAGAAGAGGAGAACCTGTTTGCCTTGTTTGTAGGGTTCCAGAGACCTCCAAAGAAGGTGAGGAAGCTTGCCTCCATTGGCAGGACTGGACAACCCGGCCAACGAAAATTCCCTGGTACCCTCGAGAAGAGAAAGCCCAGGTGGAGTCTGATGAGACCAACTTTATACCTGAAGCATGCATCGACTGGATGCCACCGGTTCGCTCTGATCCTGTGTGGAGTATTTCAACAAAGCCAGCTAAAAATTGCTGTTAGTTATTTTCTGCCCTGTGATTTTATGCAAAAATAGGAAAAATGGTTTAAAAGTATATTTAGTTTGCAAACTTTTGCTTTGCTGTTAAAAGTTTGGGATCAAGGTTGAGAAAATTTGTGTTTTTACATCAGTTGAACCATTTTAAGATTTTTTTTTTTTCCTGAAATTTTTACATATCTGCTGACTTGTTTTGGCTAACGCCTCCAGATTTTTTTTTGGCTTAAACTGATGAACTATTTTTTTCCTGGAGTGGAGGACTTTTGCTTTCCACAATGGACAAATACCTGGAGAGACTGGTTTTCTTTCACACTGGAACCTGACAAAACGTTCATCTGAGACTGCATCCCAACCTCCATATATTTGATCTTCATCACCATGGAAATGGTGGCAAAAAGTGAAAGGGGGGAATTGTTAGGGGGAAAAGGCAGTCCCAAAGCAAATTCCATACAGGCTTTGTGGACTCCACCCCCACCCCAGGTCAAAGCCAAAGACACTGGGAACTTCAAATCCCATCACCACCAAAGGGAAGGTGGCTGGGACCTGAGGGTGGGGTTAAGCAGCCAGGTGGATACAAAAGGCAGACACGTGGGCTTTGGGGGCTCTCTCCATTTTGGGGCCCTCGGCCAGCTCGCGGCGTCCGTCTAGCTCTGAGAGTGACTTTGGGGTTTCCAGGTCGTCGGATCGGGTAGGACGCATTAAAGACTTTATTTCCCTATTTTCTCCCTGAGTTGTACATTTTCCTTATTTCTTTTTCTCTTGTAAATAAACCTTTTATTAACCCTTTTGCGTGTGTCTGTAGTAGAGTATTCATAAGTCCCTTTAAAGCGCGCGGGTGAGGACCCACAGCCAGGAACCCGTTTAATATCGGGGTTGCTCTATAACAAGTTGTACATTTTCCTTATTTCCTTTTCCCTTGTAAATAAACCTTTTATTAACCTTTTGTGTGTGCCTGTAGTGGAGTATTAATAAGTCCCTTTTAAGCGCGCGGGTGAGGACCCACAGCCAGGCAACCCGTTCAATATCGGAGCTGCTCTATAACAATATGTTTTGTGTTGATGCGGCGGATGGCAGAACCCATTTAGAATAGGCAGGTTTTTGGGGTTTGGGCTGCCCCACTTCCTGCCCTGTAACAGAAATAAGAATTACCTGGAGATCATAAAGTATATCGGGGTTGCTCTATAACAGAACCACTCAGCAAGAAGGAAATGCAGTCTATATTTTAATGATGAATCAGATGTTTGCATTACCAATAAAAAGGAACCAAATTGACTTAATATGTCGATTTTAGGTGACTCAACTTTACTTCCTTTCTGTCTTAGGCCTCCAGGAAAATGACTGGAGCTCACCAATATGGCAGGCTCAGGAGTACCGTCTTGTAAAGAACCTTTCAAGAAACCCACCGTAAGCTCAAGCTTTAGCAGCTCAACAACCCGCCCTGTGGACCTGCAGCTCTCTCAGATTCCATGTCAATAGGAATGGTTTAATCTCGCTTGCTCAAAAAGAAGAAGTTCAGTAATAAAAAATAATTGTTTTGCTCTATTAGGAGATGCCAAATAACACATCTTATTCAATGTTTCAGTTAATGGTATTTTGTGAGAAAATCATCAAGAAAACAATTCTGTTCGAAATGTGTGTACAATTCCCAGGAGAAAACAGAATCTGTGTCTCTTTAAAGAAAATGAAACAAAACTTTAGTAGAGCTATGAAATCCCTCCCAGGAGAAAAAAGTTGTAAAAATAAGTTAGAAAAGATACTTGTCATGTTTACTATCTACTTGTTAGAGGAAAAAAGCATGGTAAGTTAAGACTAGTACAGGACAGTCTATGCCACTCCCCTGGGCAGGTTAAGTGGATTGGTAGGTGCTGTGGATTCCCCAGCCCCCCTTGTTCTCAGAATTTTGCCTGGTGCCCAAAGTTGCTGCTGGTAAAGCTAAAATGCAGAGTCAGGCAGGGGGCCTCTCACCATGACAAAATTCTTGGTGTGAGGATATCTGCTGAAAATAGCAGCAGACATTATGGCCAGATTAGCATAACCAGCTAGACCACCTTGATAGGAAGTTAAGTATAAACTGGAACTAGAGATAGGATGTTTTGATCAGCAGCAACAATGGAGCCCCCCAGGCTAGTTGCTATCCCCTAGCTTTTGCCAGACTATTATGCACCCCCAATACACATCCCCACCACACATTACTCCACAAACTTGCCCACCTCCCCTGAATCTGATACCAAATAAATATGAGACTGGCTGGGAGGAAGGCTGCATCTCCATAGCTGTGAGCCCCTTGAGGTCTCTCTCACTACATGGGCTTTGAGTTATCTTTCCTCTGTCCCGTGTCACTCCCAACACTGCCACCCTGCGAGGTCACAAGGTACAAGGGTCCCAATAGCAATCATTATCCCATATTCTGGAACATCTACTTAGGGTCTCATACACTTCACGCTACCATTCCCCCTAATCCTCACAGCCACAGTCAATGTTGGTATTATTCAGTTTTGTAGGTGAAGGTGAAGGACAATTGTTGGCTAAGTATTATTGGCAGAGACAAATTGGTAGAGTCAAAGAAAGTTTTTATCCCAATTTTAGATAAGTAGGGACTGAAAATAGCTCAGTTTTTAGTTTCAGCATACTTGACTCTTTTTCTTAAATTTGCTTAATTCTCATAATTCAGTCCCACAAGTTTGCTAAATAATTTTTCTGTACAAAAACTTTGTGCCAGCAGGAGTCACTGTCCAGAAGGTGTGAAGAACAGAACTGGGAACATGGGTGAGGGAACATGGGTGGGCAGAGCATGGCACAGGGCTGGGGAGACAGAGTGGGCCCAAGGGCAGCAACAAGCAGAGTGGCTCACCAAAACAAGACAGGTGTCAAACATACATTGCATTTACCCTAACATTTTTATTATAGCTTCCTATAACCCTCCTCTAAATGAGGATGCCCAAAAGATCTTGTTTGGACTATTATACATGGGGTGGTTACAGATAATTGGCTAATATGAAATTCTAAATATGAATAAACAATGTGATATTCTGATGAATTTTATTGTCACCTCAAGTACATGGAATAAACAACTTTTAGATGGCGACGCTTATCTGAATGTTTGAATACCTAGGGGAATTAGAAATTGCACGGAAGAGATCGTAGGGTTTGGGGCACTGCCATTTCTCATATTCTGTGTATTGATTTGGAAAAGCCTTCTGAATGTCTCCACTCACTTCCTTGGATGAAGACACAGGCTGGGAAGCCATGCACGGTTTCAGTAAGCTCAGATGATGGGCTATTATATCTAAGAGAACCATATTGAACCGGCAAACGCAGATAATTGAGTTACTTTCAAAATGATCATTCACAGTGAAAGGCTTTGGATTTTTTTTTAAATGAGGAGCAGCTGTGACTTTAAAGTACCACCCGGCAGACATAAATTCCCATTTCCATTCTCATTCTGAAGAAACTGAAGTCTGGAGTGGGTTGAAAGCAGCCTGCAAGTCTGTTCCCTTACACCCCCTATCACCTCTGGGAAAATGCAGGCAGAGCTGAGTAACATTCGCACACACATGGCCTTCAGCTTGATGCTCTTGGCTCCACCCCCTTGATGCTCTTGGCTCCACCTCCACCAAAAAATAACAACATAGGAGTAACCATGACAAACCAATAACAGATCCTGCATAAATGTGCCCGTATCTACACTACACTATGCCTCCCTGTCCAAAATGACTAGTTGAGGAACAAACTGGTAGCTAATGAGAACTATTCCTCATATAAATCAAAATAAAGGGAATGAAAGGAAAAAAAGGCAAATGAGGATATGCCACCTTCCGGAACAGAACCTAAGCCGCATGGTCCACACTGATTTCCAGTCTCTGCATGCCTCATAAGCAGATGGCATTTGTTGGACAGTCAGATGTGCCCAGACAGCTCATATGGTTCATCAAATGGCCCTCCCACTTGGAGATGCTGAAATCCCAGTTCTTTCTGTGCTTCTCCAGAGCTGTCAGAGTAGATAGGTCACAACTCCCTCAGCCAGTGTTACAAACACTGCATTCATTTGTTCTCTAAAACCTTCGAGGCTGTGCTGCCTGTTGGTGAAATAATGCTGCATAACATGTGGTTCAGCATTTATGGAACTGTGAGGGAGATACAGACAGTTAATTCACTTTGTGCAGTGTAATGGGAACCAAGAGAAGATTTCAGGAAGCAAACTGTGTCATCAGGGAAGGTGTTCCAGAGATGCTCCTCCTTCCCCCAAATCACAAAAGATGCCTAGAAATGAGTCAGAAAGTGGGGTCATAATGTAACAGGGTGGTCCCCAGGAAAGGGGGAGGTTCCAGGTTCCCTGACCCACCCAAATGGAGGGTGGAGCTGAGCAGGGAGAGAAGAAACTGCAGAGGTGACTGAGGAAGGAAGGACGTAGGATGGAGAGCCAGAAGGAGACCTGGAGGAGGCACATGGAGCCGAGAGACACATGAAGAAACTGTGCTTGCCTTTTGGTCGTGGACTGGGTGACACAGATGTGGGTGAGAGACCCGTGGGAAGGTGACAATGGTGGTTTTTGTCTTGATTTTGATTTTGCTTTTTTCCTTCCAGACTCGTCTGGTTGTTTCTGACCCTTTTCTGTGGGTCCCCACTGGAAGATGCCTTAGACTTGTGGCAGGCTTTGGGGCCTTGCTCTGGGCCAATCCCATTTGGATGGAGTTTTACCCACAAGGGGACGGGTAACTTTGGGTGCTTGATTTAGAAACTATATTCTTTGCCTTTCCTGTATTGTTTCCTAATTGTATTAAAGTCCCTTCCCATTAAAGTTTCATATGTTTTGTGTTGATGCGGCGGATGGCAGAACCCATTTAGATCAGGCAGGTTTGCGGGATTTGGGCTGCCCCTCATCCTGTAACAGTAAGACCCTGAAGGGAGGGTGTTTCAAATAGAAGGGCTGACATACTGAATGCCCAGAGGGTAGTAAGAATATGACATTATAGGAGAAGTAGTGGGTGTGATAGATTAGATCGTTCTTCGGAAATATTGATGCACTCTTCCCTGGCCTGGTTCTATTGGCATGGAGCATGGCTTTGGGCTGAGAATATGATTTGCTTTGACCACTGTTATGTTTGTAGACATGATGTGAGCAGAGACCAAAAATGTGCTTGCACAGTGAGGTTTATTCTCTAGTGCTTGTGTTGAGACATTGAGGCTCAGCATGAGATACATGTAGAACAGATTTGAACATTGTCTCAGCTGAACTCAGGCTTAAGCAGTCACACTCCAGATGATGACAGACAAGTTGAATAGTAAATATGTGTTAACAGTTGTATGCCAGTGAGAACAGAAGTGGCTTGTTAGGCAGCATCCCTGAAAATATAGCAGACCGATGCACTGGGCAAGGCAAGTAATAGGAAGAGAGGAGGCTGGAGAAGGAAGAATATGCCAACTTAGCCAACTAGACATCAGCCAAATAGAACCAAAGGGAGCAAAGAGAGACCCTGAGGCTTGAGGGCAGGAACTGGCTTCTTTTTGATGGTCATCCCTGCCTGACACTTAGCCTAAGTCTGAGCACATAGTAATTACTCAGCAAAGACAGCTGAAAGACCAAACCAATGAGTCCTTAGGAAAAAAAAAAAGGGCTGTGCAGATATAAGCAACACAGACTATTTGCAGCATTAGTTCTAAATGAACACTGGCA
Source organism: Talpa occidentalis (assembly GCF_014898055.3). Lineage (NCBI taxonomy): Eukaryota > Metazoa > Chordata > Mammalia > Eulipotyphla > Talpidae > Talpa > Talpa occidentalis. Next base: position 97,163,792 of record NW_023604295.1, read on the forward strand.
AAATTTAGCTGTAGTCACAGCCTAGAAGCACTTCCAAGTTAATAGAATAATCCTATGTACTTACTCCATGTAACCAGAACTTACATGAGGGTTTAAGAGGAGTAAAGCTGGTCTTAAAATTATATTCTGTCTGGAATTTCCAAGCACAAGGAACAGTTCACAAACCTCTAATACAGACAACATTATGTGCAATAAAGTATGCAGTCACTGAAGTCAGAAACATTTTTCAGTAAACACTCATTAAGAACCCAGTATATGCACTGTACCTTGGTAGACTCTGAAAGACACATGTTCATTCTTAGACAGTCTCCTAAAAGCAAAGATTTATGTGCAATCTGATTTCAAGTACATCAGCCCCACAATTCTTTACTGCACTAACTTCATAGTAACCAATGCTCTGGTTTTGCCTTAAAATGAGCTTTCTCAAGGTAAAATGGAGTTAGCTAGTTTAAGGATCTCTAGACTTGAGAATCAAAAGGTTCTCACAGCCACTGGAGATATTCAGAGGGAATAAGCCAAACAAAACTGCTACCATCCTTTTCTAGCAAACCTACAGGTGGTTTTACTTCAACATTTTTGATTAATGGAGGCACCTCTATGGTGATTTAAATGGGAAAACCTCTGCTGTGGATGAAAAGAGAACAGAGAGGCTGAGAGTAGAATCAGGAGCCAGAGTCCATAGGATGGGGTGAGTGACAGATACTCTACATTATAAAGTCAGGGCAGGAGCTGGGCCTGACATTTACAACATCACATCCTGCACATGTTCTCTCCAGGTCCTGTGACATTGACATATCTCTCATCTGGAAGGGCTCTGGTAGCAGTAGAATCTACACATATGAGTTCCATGGCGTGGTCAGAAAAGCAATAAACATTCCATCTCATCCTCTTCTGATACTCAATTTTGAACCCCCAAGATACCATGTAAGCTTCTGAGTACCCCGAAGTGCCATGTTGGAAGGAAGCCCAGACTAAACAAAGAGGCAAAAAGTAGATGCCCTGACCACAGTCATAGCTCAGTTTCAGATGACAGCCACATGGACTGCAGATGTGGGAGTGAAGACAGCTTTGGATAATTCCAGGTGCTCAGTACTGAGTCACTGTCAGCCTTCAAGTTTTCCTACTGAGGGGCTACAGCAGCAGGAACAGGGACAAGCCATTCCTGCTGTGCCCCTTCTAGTCCACAGAATCTAGATAGTTACTGGTTTATTGTGCTAAGAGGAACATGATATTTAAGCAGCGATATGTCACTGGAACAGGAACCATGACAGGAACTGCCTCCTTGGTCTCCTCTTATATCCCTTGCAGCTAATGATTAGCAACCACCAGTTCTGCAAGAGCAGAAAGCGCCTGTATCCCCTGGCCCTTAGGGAGAAACACAGGCATACCCAAGAGGTGCAATGTGCTCTGTTGCACAGGATCCGGAAACATACTGTTCTTTCTAGAACAGTGGTTCTCAACTGAGGGCAATTTTCTCCCCAGGGAACATTTGGCAGTGCCTGAAGACATTTTTGATTGTCACAACTTGGGAGAGTGAGGCAACGATCATGTCGTGAATAGGGACCAAGAGTGCTGCTAAATGTCTGCTAATGCACAGGCCCCGCAATAAAGAATCATTTGACCCTTAATGTAAATGGTGCGAAGATTGAAAACCTCTACTTTAGAAGGCAGCAGCCACTCTGTTACACAGATTTTACTGGAATGTTCTGTTTTCACAGAGGAGTGCAACCTGGAACAGAAGACAAGGCTATGACAAGGTATGATTGAAGACTCTTCTTCTCTTCCAGGTCTTAAATAAAATGAAGCCCCGTCTGTCCACAGACTGTCTACCTCATGATGCCCGGCCCACAATGTCATCTCTGAACTGCACAAGGCTCCCTTGAAAGCACAGCAATTAGCCACCTGCTCTCAGACTCACTCTGAAGAACTGTTTCATTTAAAAAAAAAAGAAAAGAAAAGAAGGAAAGAAAACCTTGCGAAGCATAGTAAATTGTAGGGCAGTGTGTGTGCAGTAGGCGGCCAGGAAACTGCTACCATCTTAAAAGCTGTCTGATTTCACTGCATGGCTTTCTCTAGTTTCTCTGACAAAAAGTCCTAGGTCAGAGGAGGGAGGAAGCTGCTACAATTCACTCCTTTATCCCACTGACAACTGAGCACAGTGTGTCTGGCCCTGTGCTGGGCGGTTTTGAGTGGAAGGAGGTGGAGCAGATTATCCTCCAAACTGCTGGTGTGTTTTCAGGTGGCTGCATAAGAACCTTCTCCTTCAGCAAGATTTACGCCCTGTTTACCTGCGGCAGCAAGGAGAAAGTGCGGCTGAAAGTCCCCTTCACATTTACAGTGAGGGCAAAGCTCCCAGGCTGATTTATGGGCCTGCTTACACACACCTTTGGAAGTTACACTGCATGAGTTCCGTCCGCCTGGGAACAGCTGGGGCTAGACCCCAGGCTGGTGACCAGGCAAATTCCTGACAGAGACTGGAGGAGTGGCGAAGCCAATCCGAAACAAAATATTAAGGAAGAATAAAAGTCATAGGAAACGCTCCTCTTTCCCCCAAAATTAAACTCATATTTTCCCTTCATGATTACCAAAGCAATTGGAAACAAAAAAAACTTCAGATAAAATGGAAATAAAAGAATATAGTATGGAGAAGGGATGAGGGTGATTTCAGGCTGACATGACCAATACATCCTCTACCAGATCAAGATCAGCCTCACCAGAGCTAACTCAGGTTGAAGTAGATGCCCTTTATATAAGTCATGAAAATGGTACTTTTACCTCTCTGGTTTTCCCCAAAACTCTTAATCCTAATCTAATCATGAGGAAAACATGAGACCAATCCCTGTTGAGGGATGTTCTTTGAAATATCTGATGAATATACCTCAGAACTGTCAAGGTCATCAAAAATAAGGCAAGTTGGAGAAACTGTCTCAGTAAAGAGAAGCCTCAAGAAGTCAGAGACTAAATGGAATGTCATGCCCTGGGTGTGAGCCCAGAACAATAAAAAAGACCAGAGGAAAGAGTAAGAAGATCTGACTGGAAAAAAAAAAAAAAAACGTGGGATATTGACTCAATGGAATACTACTCAGCTATTAAAAAAGATGAAATTGTGCCCTTTTGGGACAAAAATGCATGGATCTTGAGGTGATTATACTAAGTGAAATAAGCCAGAAATGAATGCAGTTACCAGATGGTCTCATTCATTTGTGGAATATTAAATAACTCAAAAGAACAAACTGGCAAAACAAGAAGAACTGTTAGGCTCTATGAATAATATACCAGTTCCCAGAGGAGACTGGTGAGGGGACAGGAAGGATGCTGAGGGGCTGAGGTACTGGGGATTTGTGAGGTGTGTGTGAGGCATGTTCGTATGTGGAGGGGTACAGTGTGGTGTGCCCTGAATGTATAGTTAGGTAAACTAATGGCAAATCAAAAAAAAAAAAAAAAAGCTAAAGAAAAGTCTGAATAAAAGATGGACTTTATAGTAATAGTCATCAGTATTGTTTCATTAATTGTTACAAATATACCCTATGAATTTTAAGATGTTAATAATATGTAAACTGAGTGTGGGATTTATGGGAATTCTCTGTACTAATGTTTGAAATGTTTCTATGAAACTAAAACTACTCTAAAAACAAAGAAGAAATGGAAATTATCTAAAATTGCACCCTCTGGACAAAACTACTCTTAATATGGTATATAGTCTCCCCCTTGCATATGCAATCATTTTATATGTGTGCATATTCTTATTACATCCATTTTTTAACCAAAAATAAGGTTATTCTAGTAGTTTTTAAATCCTTTTTATTCACTCTCTGGCCCTCATTTGCAAATTTAGTCAACATACATTAGCACTGGGTTCCTTATCCAGGAGATGGGCCAACATATAAGAAGGACATTTGAAATTTAAAGTCAGGTCTACTTCATAAATGAGCTGGGCCAAGAGAAAACACATGTTTTGGGAAGACATCTGCTAGACACATACGAGTTTAAAGGAGATTACAAAGAGATTCCTTCACACTCTAGGAGACAGGGTGAGGAAAGTGTCCAATTCCTGACGTTGTTTGACACAACACTCATGTCACAACTGCCACCATTTTAAATCTCACCATAATCCAGTAAGGTTGACTGATTTGTCCTCATTTTCGGGAAAAGAAACTGGGACTCTGAGGGACACTTGACCCCTGCCCACGGTCATGCAATTCATAAGGGTAGAACCAGTGTCTGAACCAAGTCCAATTCCAAAACATGGGCTCCTTCTGCCTAAAACAACACACCTCCTTGGGGATGTGGGCACTAAGGCTAGGTAGGAGTATGACCAATGGTGGTGCAGCAGCTGGAATAACATACACCATGTGCCCTGAGTACTTGTGTTTGCATAGCTTAATATCTGTGTGGAGAGTGGCTCCAGGTGACCCCTGGTGAATCAAACAGTCAACACAATGCAGCTAAGGCTCCAACCTTCCAAGCCTCCAATTCTGGCCCCCAGTGTTCTGAGGAAGCACAATGCCAGGTGGTGCAAAGATTCCTGGGCCCTAGTGTCAGAGAGCTCAATTAGGAGGCCTAGTTTACAGCCTGGGAACTGATATCTCTTTAAAGTCCCCCAGGTGACAATGATGTGCAGCCAGAATTGGAAACACCAACATGGGTGGTTCCTTCTGGCTTTATGACTCAAAGTACAGTTGACTTTAGCAAACTAAAGTCCAGTAAGTACTCCCCACAAATGTTACTGTAATTCCAAAGGGTCTGTTGTGGTCTGCTTAATACCTTTTTCCTTGGAGAAAGGTGAGAGATAATGAGAGACAGAGAGAGGGGCACTATAATATGATAGGTACTTTTGGCAGAGGCTCTTAGGATTTCAAAAAAGTACTGTTCAAATGAGAAAAATATCCTTGAGATCCTGCAATCCAGTCTCTTAATGGTACACACAAGGGACTAAAGTTGCAAGGACATTCAAACCTGGTCTGCCCACCCCAAAGCCAAGCTCAAACCGCTGTCCAGGAAGCAGATGGCATGGTGCTGGCCACACCAGCTGATGCAGGGCAGGTTTGCAGAGAGAAGTCGCTGTGTAGTGTAACACATTCCCATTCCCTCCTAATAGAGCAGCATATGTGGCTCTGTGTCAGGCAGCCAGAACCCTCATCTCTGCATCCCCCCCCCCCACCTCATTAGATAAGAGCCTATCAAACCCGCCCCACTGTCTGTTTGGAAGGAGCAGACAATTCCAGCGCACATTAGATTAAGAGAGCAGCTGGCCCAGCCTTGGGGGAATTGGGAGGGCAAGCATCTGTACAGTGAGAACCTTCAGGTCTAGAAGAAGAATAGGCCACACTTTTCTGTGTGTTCTACAAGATGCATGCTCTCCAGGGTCTGAGGCAGGAAAAGCCCTTCAGGGACCAGTGACAGACTTGTGTAAGCCTTCATGCAATTATTATACATCCTCCTTGGTTCCCCTCACCCCCCAACCCCACCCAATTAGAGCTCTCTAGTTCAGTGTCACACAGTGCCTGGCCATTTGGGTTTGCAGTTATGAAAACCAACACTTAATGAGCACCTCCTAGGGGCCAGGAATGGAACTGGATAGGATATGTGCATTGCCAGGTTTCATCTTCGCTGCCACACTTGTGAAAAAGATATTTTTTAATCCTTGTTTTACAGATGCTTCTCGAGAGATTAAATACTTGTTGCATTGGCTAAGATGGGACTTGAACCCAGCATGAGCAGAGTCGGCTTATGGAGGGTCTCTAGTAATGTCATGGATTTAGGTTTTCTTCTCAGTGCTAAGGGGCCGCAGACAGATCAGTGGCCCTAGGTTTGCATTTCCAAGAGATTCCTCTAGTTGGTGTGGGGTGAAGAGAGTGGAGGGACATTTATGGAGACTCCTCATACTTGCTGAAAGGAGAGACAAGCATTCAGGGAAGTGGAAGGAAAGAGGAAGAAGTGGGGCTCTGATTCAGGAATGACTGTCAGAGCTCTGAAATTCAGATTCTCTGACTCTGTCAGATTTGCTGGATTAGAAGCCTTAGGGGGGAAGCCTAGAAACCTGCAATTTAAAGAACTGAGGATTAAGAGCTTGAGCTTGGGAGTCAGAGCACCTGAGTTTTCACCAACTCTGTCACCTCATTGAGGTCAGGCCAGTTACCTGCTCTCTGTAGAGCAGGCCTCATGCTAGTACCCACCTCACAGGAACTGAAGTCAATTAACACACATGACCCCTTCAACTAGTTCCAGCTAGAGCTCAGTTAGTCTCCAAGGACCTCTGAATGGAAAATGCAAACTAAATATCCATTGAAGGAGGCTCAGTCTTCATCCACCTCATCAGAAATGCTTTTTTCATTGATTAATTCCAGAGCTCAAGACATCAGATTGAAGGTGATATATTCTCCACTTAGGGTGAAGGCAGTCCCACGACTTGGGTGTTTTTTCTGTTAGCTGTGGCAGCCAACACATCCATATCTCCCATGCAGCTATAGACATAAAAGCCACTGCTCAGTTGTTATGGGTTGAATTGGGTCTCCCTTCCCACCAAAAAAACAGCGAAGACCTGTGAATGTGCACTGTTTGGAAATAGGGACTTTGCTGATGATCAAGTTAAAACAAGGTCATTAGGGTGGGCTCTAATCCAACATGAGTGTGTCCTTAATTAAAAGGGACATTTGGATGGAGACAGAGATATACAGAGGGAAGAAGTGAAGACACATGGAGATGCTATCTACAAGCCAAGGAATCCCAAGACCAGCTGCTGGAAGGCAGGGAGAGACTTAGAACGCATCTCTCACCTACCCCTCAGAAGGAAGCAAGACTTGCTTTCATTCTTCTAGCTTCTAGAACTATGAGGCAAAATGCTTCCATTGTTTAAGTCACTTAGTTTTGTTTGTTATAGCAGCCATAGGAAACTAATGCATCTACCCATCGTGATCAGGCAGTTATAGGGCTGTACAACAACAGAGAATTATAGGGCTGTACAACAACAGAGAGAGTTGAGGGAGAACTTCCAAGAGGTCAGCTCCAAACTGCTGAAATGTGGATCCTCAATCCAGCTGCTGAGCTTCCATAGGGGCAACAACCCTTCTGGGGACATCACGTTGCTACCTATTGGGAGGAGGCAGTTGCTCATCTCATCATCTGTTGAGCTGCTCATCTTCTGAGGTGGGGTGGGGCATAAGGACCACTAACAAGCCCTTTCCTTGACTGTGATCTGTGTGATGTGGCTCATGACTGTTGAGGAGCAGTCTGTAGCCCTTAGCCCGATGTCCAGTGATGCTGACGATGGCGCCCCTGGCAGCTGATTGTCTGCAGCACAGTTCACACAGAAGCAGCAAATGGCTCCATGAAAATATTCACAGAAGCCCCTCCCACATCCCCCACCTTCCAGAACTTCAGCTTTTAATACATTGAAAGCAGCTGGCTTTCAACAAAATCTTGGCCTCAGTACACTGGCTTTGACAGGCTGATGAAAGCTAGGGTGGCTGAGTGCTTGGCAGAAGGTCTGTTTCCAACCCCACTTCAGCACAGCGGACTCTGCACCATTCTGAACCCCAGAATCCAGGTGCTGAGCTGTGGGAAGAGCTCTGTGATTCCACAGGGTTCATCTGTCCACATTCAGAGGAAGCCTGGGGAGATGCCAGGCTGCAAATAGTCTGAAAATTTAGAGAGCAGGCAGTCCATGCCCCCTAGAATGGCACTCAGGACTCCTCATGATTTCTCTAGAACCACAATCCAGGCTCATCTTCCCCTCACACTTTAGGCTCCAGGAATGCTGAACAATTGGTACCTGAGTTCAAATCCTGTCTCCTGGATCACAAACATGTCCCTCTTTTGTGAGCTTTGTTACCAAAATGAGCTTCCATTTCTAATTCTGTAAAATGGATCAACAAATATCTATTCTTTTTGGTTAGTATAAGAGTTACATGAGGAAAATGTGCAAAGTGCCTTCACAGTGCCCAATACAGTGATAGCTTTTATCCATCATCTTTTTTTTTTTTAAGATTTATTTATTTATACATATGTAGTGGCAGGAAGGAGACAGAGCAGGATCTTTGTGATCTGTGCAGACAGGGTAAAGGAGGAGACCTAAGTGTGCTAACAGCTTTTGCGCTCCAAAAGCCCTCAGTGGCTTTTCAGGCTTTTATTGGGATTTACCAGGTACACAGAAGGCAGGGGTGCTGGGGGATCAGGAGGCTGGCAGGCCTCCCAGCCCCTAGCAAGTCTTCACTTCGTCTGGGCTCTCCAGCATTCTCTGCTTCTTCTCTCAGCTCTCTGCTCTTCTCGTGGTTCTGCTTCTTCGTTCATTCTCTGCTCTCCTGCTGGCGTCCCCAGTGACGCCGCCCTTATAAGCCCAGTCTTAGCCCAGGTGAATCCCATCTACATATGCCCACACCCTACTCCAGGTGCCCGCCATCAGGCATGCATTCGGGACCACAGAGTTTCGTCACCTATCCTAACGGAGGGAGGGCAGAAAAGCCTGATACTTTCTACCTTACCCTACAACATACAAGAACTGGGGTATAGGCCAGAGTTGTGGGGGGTGGGTGGCGGTGAGAGTATTCACTGGAGACAGAGTGGGGAGCAGAACAGGCAGACTGACTGAAATACACTGCTGAGGGGGAGCAGTAGGCAAGACAGGAGAGGTCTACTGCACCATGTGGGTATCTGTAGGGTAAGGAAAAATGTCAGGCTTTTCTGCCCTCCCACCATCAGGATAGATGGAGGATTCTGGCGGTCCTGAATGCATGCCTGAGGATGGGCACCTGGAGTAGGGTGTGGGCATAGGTAGATGGGATTCACTTGGGCTGAGACTGGGTTTTTAAGGGCGGCGTCACGGGGCCACCAGCAGCAGCAGAAGCCAAGAGAGAAGCAGAGAAGGCCGGAGAGCCCAGATAAAGTGAGGATTTGCTGGGGGCTGGGAGGACTGCCAGCCTCCTGGTCCCCCAGCACCCCTGCCTGCTGTGTACCTGGTAAATCCCAATAAAAGAGCTTCAAAAACCACTGAGGACTCTGACTCCTACTTTACCTGGTCTGCTGGATCATAGAAAATCTGCACTGTGGTCTTCCTGCCCTTTACAATTGGCGTAAGTCAGCAAGATGATCCATGCAGACGGATATTGGAGTCTCCGAAGACCTGAAGGGACTAAGGAGTAACAGACTGTGTTTGCCTGTGACGACGCTGGAGGCATCATGGTGGCACAGGAGATGGGCAAGGTCCAGGAGCTACAGGACGAGACCTAGCATGAAGGAGACGCCCTAGAGGACCAGCCAACGACCCCTGAGGCAGCAAGAATTGTCCGGGAAGAGAGGACTGCGATTTGGAGCTCGCCAGTGTGATGGAAAGGCCTAATGGACTTGGACTGATGAACTTAGACTGACAATCCCACCAGAAGGCGGAGGATCTTGGCAAGTTGTTTTTGGGACCCTGGGGGAGGATGCTATTGTTTGTACACCCCAGGAGATAGGAATCTGGGAGTGGCCAGTGGGCCTTGATGGCCAAAAGCAGCCTGTGCATGCCCAGCAGCCAGGTGGAGGAGAAAAGCCAACTGAGAAGGCAAAAGCTGGTGCTGATGCTAAGTTTGAGAAGCCCGGAGTGGCTGTTAAGCAGCCTGAGTATGCTGAAGCCCTGTGAGTCTCGTAAAATCACCTGTGGGTGATGCCCTGCTCATTGTCGAGTGAGGGTGAGGAGTTGAGGAACCCGTCCTTGGGGTCGGGTGGGGAACGTGGCTTGGGGTGGAGCCCAAGCCATATGTAGAGTTTGGATCCCCAACCCATGTGCTTGTGCAGTGGGTTGGCCTGAGTGCAGGGGTCTGCGAGTTGCATGGGTGGCCATGAAGGCCGAGTGTTGGAGCGACTGCAGACAGAAACCCTAAGGGTTGGCAATTACCCGCAACAGAATAGAATCGCCAGTCCCAGAGCTAGTGCATCCTGGGGGTGGATGCTGTGTGTGGCTTGTAGCCGAGACTACAGCCAGAGAAGGCCAGGAAGCCTGATGGCTCCTGGTGTGTTACAGTAGATGTCGTGAGTGGTTCCCGTCCCTCGTATGAGCAGTGCCTTCGGCAGCAGATTTGTTGGCTCATCTGCTGGTACCAATAATTGTCTTTTGCCACTAGGTTGGGGCCCTGCCTGGACTTATTTATGTTCTGTTGTATTTTGTTATATTGTGATGTATTTGCTTTTGTGGGCCATGGCTGCAGTGTTTATGTTTGCTAAGAAAATTGTACATATGAAGACTATATGGCAGAAAACCCTGAGGGGGTGGACTGTAGGGTAAGGAAAAATGTCAGGCTTTTCTACCCTCCCGCCATCAGGATAGATGGTGGATCCTGGCGGTCCTGAAAGCATGCCTGATGGCAGGCACCCGGAGTAGGGTGTGGGCATAGGTAGATGGGATTCACCTGGACTGAGACTGGGGCTTTTAAGGGCAGCGTCACGGGGCCACCAGCAGCAGCAGAAGCCAAGAGAGAAGCAGAGAAGGCCGGAGAGCCCAGATAGAGTGAAGACTTGCTGGGGGCTGGGAGGACTGCCAGCCTCCGGCCCCCCAGCACCCCTGCCTGCTGTGTACCGGGTAAATCTCAATAAAAGAGCTTCAAAAACCACTGAGGACTCTGACTCCTCCTTTACCCGGTCTGCTGGATCATAGAAAACTTGCACTGTGGTCTTCCTGTCTTTTATACTATCTCTCTGGCTGGAGATTGAACTCATGCTGCAGTGACTGCAGCAAGCTTCATAGGTTGCATCTTAACCCCTTGTACCACCAGGGAGGCCCTCATTCCTCAATAACCCAATTCAAGAGCATTTGATCTATAAATAATTCTATTGATTGATAACGGAATTGCCAATAATCAAAAAAGGGGTAATTGACTCAATCTACCTACCCGGTTGCTTCCAATGGTCCAACAATGACACTGGAAGCATCGAGAGCAGTTTTCTGATGTCTAATTTAACTCAGAATCTGACGTGCCTCAGGCCTCAGTTTGGAAAGGAGGAGGGGTTCTGGCAGCAGTGAGGGTCAGAGGGGAGAGGCACCTGTCACCATGGGCTCATGCTACACATGTGCACATGTACACAAAGTCACATTCAAGTGTCTTACAAGTCCATGTTTCCCCTCCTTTTGGAAGAATTTTCCAGCAGCTTTTAGCTCCCAAATTATAGGACTATGATTGAATTAATATCAGCAGTGCTGGAATCAGCAGCCATCTGAAAAGACCTTTTTAAGTAATTGCATTCTCCCTTCTGTCCTTATTACCAGTAATGGTGATCAGTCAGTAATGCAGTCTTTAAGCTCCTGATCTGATTGATTCTGTCTTTAACTATCTCCGAGACCTGGATTGTCTCAATTCAGGGGCAGCTAGACTCTGGGTTTCTATCTTGGAGTTTTGTGCATCCTGCAGTGGAAGGAGCATCCTCAGAACTGGGGGTTGCACGGAGCCCTTTGACTTGGGTCAGAAAAAAGCCCCTTCAAATTCTCCACTGGGCTGTGTTTGCCTTTCACACCTGAGCAAGGTACATGACTCAGATGGGAGTCCCCCTCCCACCAGCTGCAGGCTGTAACTGATCTTTTCTAAGAATTAGAAGGATGTGCTTAAATGTCTATTTCTTGAATACAACCAACCTAATAGTACCTGATCCTTAACAGACGAGTACTGTGCCATGGCGCATCCTGTGACTGGAAATGGGATCACTAAGTCATCCCAAAGAGATAGGAAATGGGTGATCAGGTCCAAAGGTTCTTAGTGACCACAGCCAGGCTGCTTGTCCTATGGTTATATTTTAATCAAGACACGGATGCAAATTACTATCCACAGAGCAGGGTGATCAGCAGCATCGTCCCGAATTGATTCCCCAGTCTTTTGACACATAAGACAACCTTCAGTCAAAAAAAAAAATTATATATATATATATATATAATAAAATATAAAAAACAAAAACCAAAAAAAACCTGTCTGGTCGGGGGAAAGGAGAAAGTTATTCAAGAAGTGCCTGTGACCACTCGTTTGGGCATTTCTATCCTTCCAGACATACCAAGATTCCTTGGGTACATGGGATCTGTGCCCAACTGCCCAAGAGGTAACAGCCAATAGTAATAATAACAACAATGAGGTAAAGCAAAGGTGAATTTCTAGGCTCAGCTTCCAACCGTGCAGACTTGATGTTAAGCCCACTAGCCAGTCAGTTCCCACACATCTTTCATACTTCTTTATGTTGACATTCAGCCCAAATTCTAAGGTCCATTTCACCTGCCAACATTGGGCCTCTTTTCTTCCAGCAAAGGTGGCACCCACCCTGCAAGCTGCCTCCTCTGTGAAGCTTCCAGAATTTCTCCTTTGGGATGATTTTGTGAGCCTTTTCTTAGCCTGGCAGGGAATGTTTCTCCGTTCTGTGGCTGATCAGAACACACTTCTTTTTGTTATTCCTGGATCTCCCCACTTGGCTCTGAGGCAGAGTCTCTGTCCTCCCATTTGTGCCTCCCCAGCCTAGCTGAGGGCCTGGCACAGAGTCTTCAGCAAATGTTGTGTGCTCACTGAATTAACATAGAATAGTAAATGCACAAGTAATACATGGATTAGAAATTTTTAGTCAGGTGGTGAATGAGGCCACTGGGCTGTGCTTGCATTTTATATTAGAGCTACCACCCTGAAACTCCACTTATTCAGGTCACATGCATGAGAATGAGTCATTTCTCAGGAGCTGAGGTGGATGACTGGTTTTGCTCATTCTAGCAAGTCTTTCTCTAGTACAGGATAAGCAATGACTTATTGATCATGCTTATTCTCTTTGGGATCACATTTGGAAGTTTTCCCACTCAACTTTATAGGCAATGTCTCAATCAGGGTGAGATTTCCCTTCAGGGAGAAGGAATATTCATTTCGCAGATGAGGAAATGGAGACCTAACAAGTGGCACAGATGAACTTAAGGTTATAAGGGAGCTAAGATCAGCTTAGAATGAGGCTCCCATCCTTGCCTTCTTCTGTGGTATTTTCCATAACAGCCTTTGCCCTTCTTGATCAAAGTGACATATCATCTTCAAGTTCCACGTGTAATTTTCAAACTTTCTTCTCATAACAGTCTCAATAGCAGATGGGACATGGTGTTGCAAGTACTTCCAGGACCAGTGTTTCTGCCCCCAACAATGGTCTACACAGCTGGTATAGTTAACTCTACCAGCCATACCCTGATTATAAGCACAGGCTTTCTTCCCCTCAGTAATATCTACTCATAATGAAATTTCAGTTTAACTCAGCAAGCAACTTTATTGTATGTGTTCTCTGCCCAATGCTATTAACTGCTGTGATGAAACTGAAAATGAATGAGGATAATATACATGGAATGGTAGGGGTGCCAGGTGGGAGCAGAGCCTTCCACTGGGGTGAGAAGGCAAGGACTAGACCATGGGAAAGAGGAATTGGGGTGATGAGAGTAAAACTGTGGTCAGAACACTAAATGGGTGGGGACGCTTAGAGAGTTTACATGTGAAGTTAAAGCATTTTGCTTTATTTTCTAGATAGTAGGGAGTCAAGAAATCACCAAATTATACAATGTTAGATTTCCTGGTCCACCTTTCTGTTTTACAGGTGGACCTAGGGAGGCCCACAGAACGTGACTTGCCAGCAATCACGTGGTGAATTATTGGCAAAGGAAATGGATAGTCAGAGCTATGATTCAGGAAGTCCTCGCTGGTGGTGCTATGGAAACAGATGACATTCAGAGATGGATGAGGTGGCTAATCCTGACACATCTTTACACAGAACTCATGCATTTACAGAAAAGGCAGAGAGAAGTGGAGAAAGACCCAATGGAGAGGAACAGGTCAACATCCACTGAGCACCTGCAGTCACACTTAGAGTCAGACCCCGCGGGCACTTTGCCACACTGCCCCCTTTAAATGTCCTAAAGTCCAATGAAGAAAATGTCATGAACCCCCTTAAAGAGACTTGAAATTCAGAGAAGTTTGAAAACTTGCATGAACCTGAACCTGGCTTTGAATACAGGTCAGTAGGACACAAAGACCCTAAGCTTTTCCTGCTCAGTTGAGCCTCCCTAAATTTTACAAAGTTCTGCTAAGACCATAAGCAAATGCACAGGGATGGAGAACCTCTGCCCAGGCCATGGCCAACCCCCTGCATGTTTCTCCTCTTCTTGTTCCTGTCTGCTTCATGCTTGCATCCAGGAGAAGGGCACAAAGATTTTTTCCTATAGTTTTTCTCACCAGAAAAGACAGTTAATATCCCTGGGACCACAAGACTCACTGTCCACTGTGTGAAAGGCACGGGATCATCAGAGGTAATCACATCTTGGTGCTTCACTGACTTGGCACCTTCCATGGTGAGCAGACCAAGTTCACATTCATGACATTTCTTTTTTTTTTTTTTTAAGATTTATTTATTTATACAAGAACCAGGGTACAGGCCAGATGTGTGGGAGGGTGAAAGGATTCACCAGAGACAGCGGGGAACAGAACAGGCAGACTGACTGAAATACACTGCTGAGGGGAGCAGTGGGCACAACAGAAGAGGTCTGCACATTCATGACATTTCTTATCCATTAGTTACAATCAAGTGTTCACCCAGGTTCAATGAACCCCCCATATCATGAGGCTTTCCATCCAGAAACATGTAGATTCTGTAATAAATCATTCAGTTTCTACTATTTGAAGAATACAAGCAAGCAAGACCAAAACCTTGCTGAGAGCCAAATATCTCCCTATTGTTTACAAATTTGAGTGTGAGCGCCTCAGTGGGCATTCTCTGTAGAACAGGGTTTGCTTTCCCCCTATTCCCCAGCCCAGCCTCTCTTTTTCTCCTGACTCCAAGTTTCTATTCCAGTAACACTGTATAACTTAGAGTCCTCTGCAGAAATTGCTTATCTTCATGAACCTGTTGCTCTCTCTTAGAGTATCCTGCACTTCACCCCCCCCTTACCTAGAGTTAAGATGGCTCAGGTTATGTCACCACCTCCACCGCACCTGGGGGAGAGACTCCTCTGTGTTCTCAGAGGCCTCACAGTGGTCCTCTGTCACTGCAGTGGTCCCTGTTCTAATGCCACCTGTTTGTTTGTCCTTCCCTTCCCAGGACAATGTTGAGATTGAGTCATGTCTGCAGACTCAAGAGTCAAACACTTTTAGAAAACACTGTACACATTCTTGAAGAATTAGCATGAATAGATGAACAAATGGGTGAACCCCAGTACATGAGCTGGTACGCTTACCAGAGTGAGTGGAGACTTGAGTAACAAACCTGGAGAACATGGGAGTAACTGTGGGGAAGAAGAGGGAGGGGCAAAGTCAGCATTTATCCAAGGGGCTGTCGTATGGGACAGGGGAGAGAGAGTGCCTGGGTTTATGGATAAAAGCAGCCAGACATAAGGCAGAACCCCAGGTGAGTGAGGGACACAGTTAACCTGTACAATGCTTTGTGAACTGGACAAAAGTACTCCCTTTGTGCAGAAGCCAATCTGAAGCTATGTGGCCTGAGGAATGGTCAGTACTTCTGTGTTAAGTAAAAGTGCCTTTTATTTCGGTGGATGCAGCCTAGTACTTAAGGGCGTAGCCAGGTAAGCACAAGTGCCAAATTTCAGTATCCTGCATAGGGTACCCTTGTACAATGCCCAACCTGCACAACCTATACAGTTTTTAACCTCGACAATCCAGGTAAGGTGAGCAGAGAACAAAAAGCTTAACAGAAGTACACTACTTCTCAGAGGACCTGACTTTTAGAGTTATTTGGCTTTCATTGGTCAGTTTCCAGTCCTCCAAGCTCACTTGCTCCTCTGGAAATCCTGTGAATCTGTGCCTTGATGTGAACACTGAAAGCAGAGACTGAGACAAAGACTGGGCCCAGGTAATTTACCTGGGTGGACTCTCAGGGAGTGTGAGTGAGGGGCAAGGAAAACAAGAGACAGGCCACAGAAAAGTACAGGGGCTAGTTATTGCTGTGGACAAACTGGGCTCATATCTTTGGGACCCTTTTGAAAAAAATATATACAATGCACATCACAATCATCCCTCCAGTGTACAAGCAGCTGGGATATTTATTGGCCACCCCTCCCCCACCTCTCATCTTGCAATAGTTGAGAGTTGCCACTGGGAACATGACCTTTCCCACACTTCTGGGCAATACCTGGGTGTGTGCTGAGTAGATGCCAGTGGATCTGGAGATTCTGACAGGGTACACAAACTGGTCCATCATGATTGTGCTGGGATCAGATGGGCTGAGGGAGCATGACACGGACCTCAATAAGAGTCTGCTGAATCCTAGGTTTATGTCAGAACAGGCACTGGGAATCCCCTCTTTACTTGATGAGGACAGGAAGAGGAGCAATCCCTCTAGCCCTTTCTCTCCCAAGACAAACCGAAAGTGTTGGGTGAAGATCTGGCTTCCTGCCATCCATTGCCTTGCAGCAATCAGCAACCTGTGACCCAAAAAAGTCAGCCTTTAGCCATGAGCATCAACCAGTTCTGGGGGACCTCCCTCAACAGTGGAAGGGAAAGGCACCAGGTTGGCTCTGGCTTTTGGGTATCACTGAGTTACTTACATTTAATATTTTATGGCAGGTGTGATGATATAAGCTGCATTCTTCAACATGTATTAAAAATGAAGGGACATTTATATTTTACTGACACCTGGTCATAGATTCCCCAAGCCTGCTTTGCTGGGGCCATGCCATGAATATAGGAAGCAAATGAAAGGTCATTGATCAGGGCATGAATCTTAACCCCACAAATAAGACCTGAATTTCTTATGTCCACAAAATCAAAAGAGGTTGCTTTTTTTTTTATGAGATTGGACTGAATTTCTTTTTTAATTCAAAGTGCACCGGTCCTCCCTGGGGACACAAGAGATTGAGACACAACCTATGAAAGTATCCGCAGGCACTGCAGCACGAGTTTGATTCCCGGCAGGCCAGGGAGCAACCCACAGGTGCATCAGACCTCTCTCCTGACTCTCCCGCTGCTCCCCTCAGCAGTGTATTTCAGTCATTCTGCCTGTTCTGTTCCCCAATCTGTCTCTGGTGAATCCTCTTACCACCTCCCACACACCTCTGACCTGTACCCCAGTTCTCGTATGCATAAATAAATAAATCTTTTTTTTTTTTAGTGTGCACCATATGTATTTATAAGCCAAGTCACAGTGCTTTCAGGAAAGGGTTGGAGATTGTTTGCGAATACTGAGTATACACAATACACAGGAAGCAGACATAAGTAAGTGGCACCAAGGAAGGCATGGGCAGCAGAGCCTAGGGCCAGCTATTTCTTTCACAACAAACCGAAAGTCTTAAAGTCAAGAACTATATAAGACACCTGACACCCATTAGAATGACTACTATTGAAAGGAGAAAAAACAAACAAGTGTTGGAAAGGATGTGGAAAAATTGAAACTTTAGTGTACTGTTAGTGGGAATGTAAAAGGATGTATCTGCTAATGAAAACTGCTAATTAAGTCTTCTCAAAAAATTAAAAATAGAATTACCATATGATCCATCAATTCCATGTCTACATACTAAAAAGAATTGAAGGCAAGATCTCAAAGAGGTATTTGTATATTTATGTTCACAGCAGGGTTATCCATAATGGCCCAAAGGTAGATGTAACCCAAATTACTCCATCATGAGTGAATGGATAAACAAATGTGGCATTTCTATAGACTAGCATATTGTTATGTCTTTAAAAAGACATATGCAACAATATGGTTAAACCTTGAGGACATTATACTAGGTGAAATAAGTCAGTCACCAAAGAACAAATATTTCCCTATTATATTTTTATTAGGTAGCTAGCATAATCAAAACGGTAGTCACAGAAGGGAGATTGGTGGTTTCCAGGGGCTGGGAGGAAGAAAGAGTGGGGAGTTATGGTTTAATGGGTATGAAGTTTCATTTTTTCAAGAAGGAAAGAGCTCTGGAGATGGAGGGTGGTGTGAATGTGCTAATGTCACTGAACTGAGTATTTTAAGTTGGTTACAATGGCAAATATGATGCCATGTGTATTTTACCATATTAAAAATTTAAAATGATATGGAAGAGAGGAGGCCCTTTAGATGATCTATTCCAACCTGCCAATGATACAAATAAGGCCCAAAGGGAAACGATGACTTTGTTAAAGTCATATATCAAATTCATGAAGGAACCAAGACTAGCATTTAAATTCTCTCAGTTCAGTGCTCTTTTGATAAATTTATGTTAACTCATTTCAAGATGTTGAACCAAGTGTGAGTGGTAAGTTTATTAAACAATTACCACATAAGTTTATTAAACAATTACCACTTTTCTGAGGCCTTGACATGTATGAACTAACTGAATGCTCACAATGATCCCATGAGGAAAGGACTATTACTACTATTACAGAACTACTATTGTTTTTATTTTACACAGGAGGAAACTGAGGCCCAAAGTTATCCAATGACAGTCAGAATTTGAATCTTGATTGTTTGGCCTCAGGGTCCGCTGTCTCATTCACTTTGCTACACTGAAAGCATCCTCCACATGGCAGTGTTCAGAGTGCCTCCCTACCTACAGTCAGTATGAGGAGCAGCACTATGAGGAAATGTCTGTATTGTCTTCCATTCATTGTGTATGTCCTGAGTGAGCACCTTTGGGTCTCTAGCTTACGCAAAATTGAGAAAAACAGGATTGAAAACATGGGAAATGAAATAACACATATGATCCCCCAAGCCTGCTGTGGTGATCACTGAAGGAAGAGGTCTGAGTGCATTGGGGAGCCTGAAAAAACTTTTCTCGGTAGGGTAGATAAGTCCTAAGTTTTGAAGAATTAACAAGGCTTGGCTTAAAGGGATGGTTTATCTCTTGATCATCTGGTGTGTATTCTAATCCTATAATACCATTTCTCTACATTCCAGGGTGCCAGAAAATGTCTGTCTGCACTGTTTGATTGGAAAAAGGGTCCAACTTCTGGCATTTTCTAATTCGGGGCTGGATGAGATAGCTACCTCCTTTCTGAGGAAGTTGGTATGGTAACAAGGTAAGTGTAGTTAAAATAAGATACAATGAGTACCCAGAACAACTGACAAACCATCCCCTTATGATTTCTGTGGGTACAGGGATTGTAGTACAACTCATCTGAGGCACGGGACTCTACCTCCCAACCCCACAGCTAAGTTTTAAACTAGTTGATATGTTGTTCTCATAAGTATAATTTCATTAAACAAATAGGTCTATGACTAAATATGTCTGAGAACTATAGTCAGGTATTTTCACACTACACTGAATTTTTTCAGATTCCACAGTAACTATGAACTGGCAAGGAAATATTTTTGGAGGGCCTGGTACACATTTCAGTCCCACAAAAACTCTTAGAGGTAGGTTTTACAGTTATGTCCACTTTATAAATTAGGATCCTGAGATTTATGAAGGTGAAGTGACTTGACGAAGATCACAACTATTGGTTAGTGAAGCCAGTATGTGAAGAAAGAATAGTCTGACTCCAAAATCCTTCTTATTCTTTTTAAGTACACTGGACAATATGTTCAGAGTTTTAACCTGCCTACAAACAGTTCCTAAAATTTTAGAAGTATGAAGAGCTCTTGCTAACAGTACCCAAGAGACTTATATTCCAAAACTGAGACCAGTTGCACCTGATCCTATGTGAGTACCCAATGCTTTGGGATCCTTCTCATGTACCCACAAAGGTGCTTTGTAAACTATTTTGCCAAAGTCCCAACAGGGGCAGGTCATGAGTGTTTGGGCTTAGTCTTCCTGTGGCTTCACCTCTGAAATGCACAATGATGGCTATGTTGTTAAGAGTTAAGAGAGCAATTGTTCCCATAGCATATGGCTTAAAGCATCATACTTGGTTGGGTACCAGTAAGCCTGACCTCAACTTTAATGATTCTCAGTTTCTCCACAAGAATGCACGCTGGGTTATTTAGGGATGAGATTAAATAGAGTCAACCTCTTTGTCTTCTGTATGCTTTCTAGCATTGCTTTAATGACACTGACCTATTTGTCAAGAGCTACAAAAACAATCACTTTAATGAGGTGTTATTTTTTTCTATGTGATAATCTCAATTGATGACATTTTCAGTTATTCTTTAGGGCCACCTCTTATGTTAATTTTAGTAATGATAAAAGATCATGTATAAAATATTTCACATCCAGATAGTTGATCTTTCACTCCTAAAATTGATGTCTAAAGAAAATATGGTTGTAGGGAGAACTTTGGGAAAATGTCACACCAAATTGCACAGGTCAATTAGAGAGTTTTGTCTAAAGATGCAGAAGCAAAAAGAAAGCTGTAGATTTTAATGTTGCCCAAAGCTTTCATTTCCACAGTCCCTCTTAAATGGCAGGCATGGTGTTCAGGACCATGGACAGCACCATGATGAGTCCTGTTTGGATGAAGGGGTTTGGGGGCAGGATGAATGGTAGTTTCTAGATAATTCTGTCCTTTGAGCTTTGAGTCCTTGAGAGGACTAAGGCTTGGAGCTATTCCTTGAATCACCTATCTATCACAGAGAAACACACCAACTTCCAATTCCTCAGAACTGACTTCTGAAAATGAGGGAAAGCTAGGATGATGAAATGATTCTATATATGGTAAAGCTCAATATATTTTAAATTCAGTTCCATGGAAGTATCAAGGAATTTACAGCTTCAAATTACTGCAGCAACCAACGGGTGTGTGATCTCTGAAAGCTTTGGGCACATGGCAGACAATAGCTATGAAACTTTGAGACATACTCCCACATCTTGTCTGGCCTCCTCAACTTTATATCCAGAAGTGTTCCCTACTGGTGGTCAGTTTCTAATCTACGAGGTTCATTGTTAACACATGAGATTTCTTGACAGTGACAAAAGCTTCACTTTCCAGGGGAAAATATTGTTTGGGGAATTTTGAGAAATCAAGCAAGACTCAAAGGAGTAAATGATGGCATTTCAGGAATGATGCTACACAGCAGAGGAGAGTTTGGAGGTGATGAGTGGAGGGCTGAAGTCTGACACACCCTGTGTTTGTTAAAGTGCATTAAAATAGTACTTTTTTCTGTGGTTAACACTTCATTGTGGGCTAGGACTATGAGGAGGAAAAGTACATATTTGGTTTCTTAAAGCTTTCATCCAACAAAAGTTATAGGCAGGGTTTCTGGGAAAGGGATGAGCAACCCGCCCATGGCACACAGCAAACTGGCTCTCTGCACCCCCCGACCTCAGGCTTTCTAATCCAGCTCATCAAACTTCTTGCTTTGGAGGCAGCTTCAGATTTGTAATCTCCTTGTAATCAAAATAAATCTTCTCTTAATAAGGATGCATGCCAACGCTCTTTAATTTGTCACAGATATTAACTGTGATTTCACAAGTTTTCAGCACTTTTGTGACACATCTGCAGTCCCATAAGGGCCCCCTAACCCACATTTCTGTGGTCACTGTCACCACAATATCACTTCTAGTTTATATAAGCAGTTCTCAGGGCAAAGAGGTCCTTTCCCTCATCTCTTACTTGTTTCAATAAATCTGTTAAAAATGTATGAGATGCAGAGACTTCCCCACACAGTCTGGCTGCTTTTTCACATGATTTGGACAGAATAGAAAGATATAAATATACATGCAGATCCATGCCAAGAAGGCATTTTCTGTGGTCAGACTGGGCACCATTATAATTTTTTTTTTAAATTGTTTTTCTCCTTGTTATAAAAGTAAACATGTGAATTATAGAAATTTTGCAACATTGTAGGAAAAGAAATGAAAACCAACCAATTGAACTTCCACAACCCTAGAAAAAATCACTGTCAACATTTCGGTCTGGTTTCTGCTAGCAGAATTTTTCTCTACATGTAATTTTATTTTATAATATGTTTTCTTTCTCCAGTGGGAATAATGTGCTGTATATGCATTTTATTTTGCTCACTTTTTTATATAGTAGAATTTTTATATGTCATCTAAAAATCATTTTTAATACTGCAGAATGAAAGAGGTGCATTATTGGTTACTTAACTATTCCTCTATTATTGAACAAAATTTCCTCTTCCTTTCTTATTTTGAGGAATTATAGCACACTGATGATAGCTTTCTACATTCAGGATAGTTATGGTTAAGCATGATCATTTTATTTTAATTTATTTTATTTTTTTAAAGATTTATTTACTTATTTATACAAGAACCCGGGTATAGGCAGATGTGTGGGAGGGTGAGAGGATTCACCAGAGAGAGTGGGGAACAGAACAGGCAGAGAGAAGAAATACACTGCTGAGGGGAGCAGCGGGCGAGACAGGAGAGGTCTGCCATGATCAGGGGAGGCCCCATGATCATTTTAACTGAGTGCGTCATTAGCTGTTTTTGATTAGTAGCAACCTTTTGATGAAGACCTAATGTGTGCACAGTATGTTTCAAGGTAGTGCAGGATAGATTTGACCATATAAGGGCAATACCCAAGCCCTGGGGTCTTGTTTAAAGAGGTGTTGCAGAAACTCTCACATGGTTGCTCTTCAGAGGTTTGCCCACTCTCCTTGCTGGTGAGTGTCTTATTCTATTGACTAGGACATGTATTTCTGGGCATTACCTGTGAACATTGCCAGGCAAGCATGTGATGCTGTGAATGGTTGCAGCCATTTTTGAAGAAAAGAAAAGCAACAGACCAGTGTCAGGACAGAGGCCAAAGCTGAACTTGGGTTTTGGGTGATGGCACTGAGTTGCTGATCACTCAGTCTGGTGCTGTGCACCATGGGACTCCTTATTACATGAGAAAATGTGTTTTCCTCCTTGTTTCTCCTAGTGGAGTTGGAACTTTTATTAAATGCTGCTGAAAGCATCCTAGCTGATAAAGTTAAACCCACACATATCATAATAATGATGACCACTTATGAAATTATTTTACAGACGTTATTTTTAATTGAGGAGCAATTCCCCTCATTAAACAAATGAAGAGACTGAATATCAGTAAAGTTACATGATTTTACCCAGATCACTGAAATGGGATTTGTATGCGCATTTGTGAGCCTGGAAACTTATTAACAGTTAGATTAGAGAAGTGAATAGTTTTAAGCATATTGTCCATGAGGGTGAAGAGGAGGCAGGGAGTCTCCTTAGCTCCTATGTCTTCTGTTGAATGTGCATGCATGCAACTTACTATTTCATACAATCTTTTTGCATCTTTTAATTTATTTTTATTCTCTCCCAGATAACCTGCAGAAGACAAGACAGGCTCGGAAAGGTGTAAGAGTTGTGTCCTAAGGCACAATGCCATTTGGCATCAGAAGCTGAACAGCAGCCAAATTCCCTGGCTTGTGGTCTCCACTTCCCTCCACCACAGCCCATTGCCTGCTCAAGGAGAGAACCCTTCTCCCTTTCTGGTTTTCTCTCGAGTCCCCATCATTCATTGTCCCTATTTTCTTGAGCACAGCATCTACCCTGTGGTGCTGTTAACAAATACAATACATCAGAGAAAGAATTACAAATATTTATTGCTATAATAACCTCCCACCCAAAAACGGGACATGGATCAGATCATTAGAGAGAATCAACTCAGCATGAGGTGTGCTTTTATTTCTCCCCTAGATTTTAATTCAGATAATATACGTGATTTTCTGGGAGTGAATTTCTTAAGGAAACAAGATTGTGCATGACAGTGATGCTGTTTTGCAAAAAGGGAATTTATTTTTGATTCAGTGATCCCATCAGAACTTTGTGACCCAGAAATCTCTTGGAGGCTTTCCAGCCAGGACTCAGAGATTTCAGAAGTGGTAGTGTTTGGGTGGATGCCTGAGCCTGAGATACCCCAAGCCTTGTCACTCATACACTCTGCTCTTCACAACCTCACTTAGGCAGATCTTGTTCATTTATAAAGTTCAAGATGCAATAATAACAAGAGAGTTCATGCTAAAAATCTCAGTTCATTGCTGTTGACTCTAGAAAATTTCTTTACACTCTGGTGGGTTGGGGGGTCCTCCTCTACAGGAATAATCCCTGGAGATGGTCTCCACTAGGCATCCATCACCCTCCATCTTATTTTTTTTCTGTCAGTCTCTCCCACTAGAGTCTGAGATCCTTCACTTGTATGGTGTCTGAGCCTGTATCTCCAAGCCCTCAGTGGCTGAAGCTGCCATGTGGGTGCTCAATACATGCCTCCCAAAGGGCACTCAGAAAAGGACTCAGTGCTGGTTCACATGCCAGTGTGCAGGTGGGGAGAGAGAAGCCTGGCGGTCTCAGGCTTTGGGTGGTCTGTCCTGATGGAGACCAGCACATAACCGAGTCCAAAGAAGACCCACCTCTCCCCAACGTTGAAATCCTGTCTCTCCCTTTGCTGACCAAGTTCTTGTTCCAGGGATTTAGCTATATGTAAGGCTCTGCCCTTGAGAATAGCTTCTGCTCCAGGGATGCTCTTCCCCTGGGCATCTGTAGCCTGGAGAGTGGAGCCCCAGAGAATGGCCGAGGGTGACACTGAGTGAACTATGAGGGTGCTGGGTCTGCATGAGTTGAACCAGCAGTGCCAATCCTGTGCTGGACAGGGCAGAACTGCTCACCCTCCTGCCCTTGGGGCCTGCGTTCTCCATGAAGCTGGGGGCAGGGGTGTCCTTGAATTGGACACTAATGAGCAGAAAAGGGATGTGTGCATCCCAGAATTGTGATCAAGGAGAATGATCTGGTCATCTCTGGGTGTGGTGGGGGTGCTCCCTGCCCTCTCAGAGGAGGTCTCTCTGGCTATTTGAAGCCTCTGTTTCTCAGAGAGTGCAGCCCCCAGCTTCTCCCATTCATTCCCTCAGCCTCAATGCCAAATAAATGGGCAGCACCAGTCTAAGGACTATCAGCTGGAAGGGAAGTTAAGTTACCAGTTTCCAGGGTCCCTAAAAGTCTCTCTCTGCCCTGCTGGGAGAGGGTGTGGGCCTGAGTGGAAATCCACAGGTGAGGGCACTGAGAGTGAGTAAAGCAGGTGGTGCAAAGCTCAGACAACAGAGGCCACTGTGGGACAGAGAGGAGGAGGAGGCAGGTCCCGTGCTGCAGGCACATGGCCCCAATGGCTGGGTCAGACCTCCTCTAGCTGGTAATTACAATGGAGATTGATTTTGCTGGGCAGGAAGTGATGACGGTATTGTCAGAGAGGTAGGAGGCAGGCTGAGGAGGCTTGAGCCTTACTCTGGGCCCAAGGTAAGACAGGTTCCCAAGGCAGAGTCCTTCTAAACTTCTCTTTAAAGCCCCTCGTCCCCTATTCCAGGAACAAGATGCGAACTGCCAAAGGTATCCCTCAATCACCAAGGGAAACCACCCATCACCACCATTTCTCTTGACCTTGACCCATCAATTTCAGCTCCACACCCCCCCAAAGAAAAGGGAGCACCCGGAAATTTCCCAGAACCCCCTGTGGAGAGCTGATTCTGGCTCCCAGTAAAAATGACCTCAGATACTTTTTACTGTTGCCTCTGTTCACCTCTCATCAAAGAAACAAGCAGACCTGAGCAACCCAGGTTCTTACGCCTTCTCCCACCACTGCCATCTACTTCTTGCATTATAGAACTGCCCAAGGCTGCAACCACATTCTTCCAAGTAGCCTTTTCCTACTTGACATGGCCCTGGGCCCCAACGAATAATGAAGATACTCACGAATCTTATATAATCTAGAAGGTACACAAAATCCCTCTCCCAACAAAAGGGAAGCTTGAGCATCACCTATCTCGAGATGGAACCTTCTTGGTGCCACTCAGCTCTCAGGGACCAGCTGGCCTACTGTGTGTGGCCAGGCCCAAGTTGTCCTCTTAGTGTTAACAGTGTGTCCTGGAGAAAGTAACACCTGCATCTGAAATCACCAAATCAGGACCGTGTCTTTTAGTGCTCTATCATATTCCTTATCCATCCTCTTACGACTTCTTTCTCCCCTTCAGATAAGGTGGCAGGATTGTTACTTTCAGTTTTTGATCTGCTGCTGGGACTCCCTGCCCATGCTTCCTCTTGCTCGATGTCCCTGTTTCCTATTAAAATACCATAAATGGTGGTGAATTCTGACAAGTCTCCCCCAAAACCAGATCTGTGATGCTTGCCAGGTAGAAGGTAGTCCTGAAGCCTTGTTCTCCTATTGGGGAATTATTTCATTCTGGGGGTCTCCTGCTGGTATTCAGGACTCCTAAGGGGACCCGACCACAGGGCTGTCAGAGCAGCTGGGCCGAGGGAAGAGCCCAGACATGCATCATGCTCAGAGATGACACTTCAGGTGGACACATCTCATGGTGGGAGAAGGACATTTGTTTAGCACACGGGAACACAATGTTCAGAGGCTGCTGGGAAGACACTTGCAATAAAATGGAAAAGCCATAAAGCAACAGCAAAGTGTTTGCAGCAAGAATAGCCTTTTTCTGAGGGAAAGTGGCTGATTTGCCACTTCTCCAAAACATCCGCATTGTGCTGTGCCTGGGGCAAGTGTCAAAGGAGCAATGTGATTATTATTCGAAACAGAGACAGACAGAAATTCCTGAAAGTGCTTGCACTTTTGCTTTTTTGTTAAAGTGCTCTACCATCACACTCAACATGGGTTATCTTTCTGTTCAGTGTGGCTAGCCTCGATCACGGTCCTGGTGGTGGGCGCTGGTGTTGGTTGCCTTCCCGTCATCCATGTCCTCACCTCTCTTCCTAATTGTCTCCCAATTTGCTCTGCAGCCAACCTAGCACCCTCCCCACAGACACAGTCTAGTTGCTTAAGAAGCAAATCAGTCCTAGTGTTCTCAGCCTTTGTTCCCCAGCTGGGAGGGGGCTCGTGACCACGGCCCAGGCAGATTGAGCCTAAGGGCACACAGCCAAGGTTTGAGAGGCTGATTCTCTCTCACTCTCTTGCTAGGTGGTGAAAACAGCGGCACACAGACCAAGTGCCACTGGTGACCACCTTGTGCTCTGCCCTTAGCTTGACACCCACACCAAGGACAGGGAGACCAGGGTCCCCTCCACCATCAATAAGCTGCTGGATCTGTCCATCTTACCTCTGGGCTCCCTGCATGTGAAACAAGACCTTTCCTTAGTTCCCAATTCAGGGTAAGGTGGAAAAGTCCTCACTGATCCAGTACTACTATTATCCTCATTTTACTGATGAAGAAACTGAGACTAAGGGGACAAATTAAATTACCTAAGGTTATACAGCTTATAATCTGTGTAAAAATCCAAGGATAATATGACTCCAAAGTCAAACTCTTAATTACGTAGCTAATTATATAGTTACCTATAGTTAATCATATATAATTATATGTAGCTAATTGTATATGATATACAGTTAACTACTATTAACTGTCTAGTTTCTTGATGATCTCCTATGAATGGGCATCCCAGAGGGGTTCTTTAGTAACTGATCTGCCTCACTGGGCACCATGAACCACTTCTGCAGAAACCAAGCATCCTGGCACTATCCACCCTTGGCTTGAAAAACCGATTCCTGATCCACTAGCTTTGTCTCTGTTGAACCCCGTTCCCTACTCTGCTCTCCCTACTACCCTTAGAATTCACACCACTTGGTTTCCCCAGTCCCCACCTTACTTCTTTCTGCCACCTGACCTTGCCTGGTCAATGGACCACACATCTGCTTCTGCCCCATTACCTAAGATTCACCTGGGTAGCACCATTCCTGGGAGACTGTCCAAGAGGCGACATGTGCAGCTATTAACAGCACAACATGTGGAGCCAGTCCATGGAGCCCCATCACTTGTAAGGCAAATGCCTTTGGACAGGTCATCTCATTTCTCTGTGCTACACGGTCATCTAAGACGCAGTCATGACTGTCCCTGCTCTGTTTTGCTAATATGCATTGCACCAAGGTCCTCAACTAGAGGGTGCTGTTGATGTGGTGCCAGCCTGCACATCAGCACAAGGCAGGATTCCTATTAAGGATTATTATATTATTGTCATTACAATTATTATTTTTGACTAAATTCCCTGGGGTCTTTCTTACCTTTCAGACCAGATTCTCTGGGATCTACCTGGTATGTCCCTACAGAAGAGGGCAGGGTGGGTGAAAGCCTCTTAGGGTTGTGTTTGGTAGGGGTCTTGCTCAAGTGAGGGCATGCAGTCTTTAGAAGCTTTGATTACAATCTGCACAAGACCACAGAAAGCTTTCTAAGGAGCTAACAAAGCTGACACTCCATGTGAAGGAGGACAAAGGCACATCTTTGTTACAAATTTCAGCATTTCTCACTTCTCTAGTCATTGGCCCTGGAGTCAGGTAGAAGTGAGGAGGCCTTGGAGCTGGGAGAGTAAGTCTAGTTGTTAAGGTTTCACATACTCTGACTCATTGTTGCCTCAGTGGCCACAAGAAATCTATTTAAGTGGGAAGATTCCTATGTGGCCTGGGAGGGAAACAAAGTCTGGAGAGGTGCTGCCCCTGATACTATTGATTAAGACCTGATCCGATACTGGAACTGAGGGTTTGTGGCCCCGGGGCTGTAGGCGCCTCCACATAGACTGGGCTGAGTGAGGACCCTCCAGAGTGGGGACAGTGTAGGAAGCTGGCAGCAGAGGTCTGGTTGTATCAGAGAACCTTGACTTCCAACCTTCTGAGGTGGCTTCTTAGAGTCACCCTTCCAGAAGATTCCCTGAACTTTACCACCTGCACTTACAAATGATGATGCAGACAGCAGTAATCCTGTTGCTAATTGAGCCATCTGGTCCAGTCAGTGCTTCTTTGGTGTAATTCATGGAGATTGTTTCCTTTGTTTGTTTGTTTGTCTATTTAAAGGTTTAATTTTATTACACAGAAGTGTTTCCAGAGGAGTCACTAATCAGGGGAATCACTAAAACTCTCAAATGGAAATGCCTCTAATAATTCACTTTATTATGACTCCTCCTAACACTAAGAACTTATTTTATCTATTTCCTTGAATTGTCTCTAAACTGAGACAATTTCCCCATCAGCATGCTGACAGTCTATCCAGAATTACTCCTTGACAGGCTTTATTTGCATTCACAGTGAATGTAAGACTTGGAGTAGTTTGATGAGATTAATATGAGGTGTCTCTTCAAAAGTTGAGTGGTATAACAATTTAGCAATGCCTCCACTAACTATGTGAAATGAAATATTAACTTCACAAATGCGGTGACAGATTAGAATATCATTTGCCTCCAAGGCAATTACCGCTCTGATCACACATCACCAGCACCCCCGGGAGATTTGAGAGCCCCCTGTCAATCACTCCCCAACAGTCACTCTCTGAGCACCTGCTATGTCCCATACGGCTCTGATCTGTGAGGCCCAAGACACAGTCCCTGGCCTTATGCAGAACTCACTAGCAGAACTCACAGGTGGTTAAAATGACTTGCACCAGGAGATATTGAGAGGATAGTGCTGGCTGAGGAAGGGGATCCTCAAAAAGCCTATGAAATAATGGCAAAAGCACGGACACTGTTAGCTCTGTGCTGCACATCCTACAGACACCATCGAATTCAGACTTGACCTCAACTCTATGACTGAGGTTCATGTAAGCTCAAACAGCTTACATGGAACTGTCATAACCTCGGTTCTCCTCCAAGACTGGAGATTTGGGGTCACGGATCTGATCAGGTGAGAGTCCCATTCCTCTAAGGGACTTTGTTCCTTCACATCATTACTCACGGTCATCCTATGTTAATTTTTCTGTTTCCTGACTGGGTTTCATTTACCATCAGCACCCTGGCACTGAACAAGAGCCTGCCAAGTACCAAGCACTCAGCAAACACCTACAGTGAGTGAATGAGTCTAAATCTTCTGACTCCCCTGGAGCAGGGGTAGATTCGGCTCCTCTATGTAAGCCCGTACTACACC
Source organism: Talpa occidentalis (assembly GCF_014898055.3). Lineage (NCBI taxonomy): Eukaryota > Metazoa > Chordata > Mammalia > Eulipotyphla > Talpidae > Talpa > Talpa occidentalis. The sequence continues at coordinate 97,193,488 of NW_023604295.1, forward strand.
TCCTCCCTCCATGACCCCCCTCCCACACCTTTGCCTCGGTGTTGTCCAGCCATTCCAGGCTGGGTGCACTCATTGATGATTCTCATAGATGAAAAGAAGATTTGGAGCTTTCGATGGATTTTACAGGCTTTTAATGCTGAATCAGGAGACAGACCAGCAGGCAGGGAGATATTAACTGAGCCCCCAGCCTCAGGGTGACACCACAGTCGTCAACGCCAGAGCTGAGGAGCCTCTTTTATCCCTCTGCTTCTGGGACCAGGTGTCTGTAATAATTGACATGAGTTCCTGTGCCCACGCCTCTCAGTTCCAGGCATCTGAAACCCATGAGGAATGCGAGACTGCAGGTGCCTGCCATAGCGGCCAGTAGCAGAAGGGTAGAACAGAGCCTGAGCTACCCCATTTTCCCTACACTCAGTGACACAGATATCATCTTGGTGGCAGTGGCCCAACATCCTCCACTTTTCATGCTCCTTCCCCTTACCCCCGACCCTGAACCATATTGAGCTCCTTGCATTGCACAGGCGCCAAACATTGGTTAGAACAGGTGGGTTGTGACCTTGGTGAAAGACCTAAGTCCTGACTTGGGGTTTCTGTTGGTTCCCCTGAAAGGCAAACTGCCAGGGGAGTCCCATATTCAGGAAACAACCACTCAGTAAGCCTTCCCAGGGTACTTAAACCTTTTAATTGTCTTTTACTAATTGAACCAGTTTCTTAACTAAAGAACCCAAGCAAGGGAACAAGAGAGATCTCGCATTTGGTGCATGTGACTGGCAAAAAATCCACAGGACTGAAAGGATAACAGCATCCACATGAACAAATAAACATTTTCATAATTTGCCTACTAATTAAAACAGCAAATACAATCAAATCCAATTAACGTGGATTGGTCTGTGGGGCTTGAAATCAGAGGAGCCTGGTTGATTGCTCTGGAGTCATTAATTAGGCCTGACGTGATTCCTTCCAGGCAAACCCTCTTGACACACACCTTTCCCAGTTGCAAGGTTCATGACTGACTGGGAAATCACAGGTGGTGTTCAGAACTAGGCTTTTGCAAGGGTCTATTTCAGGGGTTTGTATCATTTTACATGTGCTTTAATTTACTCAATTCAGGGATGGCTTCCCAAGATTTGAAGCTGGCTGGTGCCCCAGGCAGTGTTGGGGCCAAGGCAGGGTGCAGGTACTGGTGAAGGCAATCCTCCAAGTACCTTCACACCACCCCTCATGAGCAGGAAGTGCCCACAACTTTCAAGTCAATGTAATATTTCATTAGCAGAGGTTAGCAAATGGTCTAACTCACCTCCAACTAGATGACTAAAATCTTAATTCAAGGATCTTTCTCTGTGCTTATTTTCTGAAGGACGAGAGCCCTGCAGTGCAAAGAGGTATTTCCTTTAAGGAGGCGGACATTTACACAGATAGGACTTGGGGGACTTGGGGCCCAGGCTAGAAGCAACAAGTGGGTCCAGTGTAAGAAAAACAAAAACAGGGTCGGGTGGAGGCAAATGGGAGAAGCCAGCTCCTCCCCAAGGGGCGACGTCCTATAGGGAACATGTGCCCAGTTTCCAAATGTTCTGGGTTTCTGCAAAGTCCGGGGAGCCAGAGCCTTATAAAAAAAAAATCTGAATTTAATATTGCTGTTATTTGTTCTAAGAATTCAGGAATTAAGTTTTAGAGATTGGCTGATTTGAAGAAAAATGGAAACAATGACACTGGAACATGGACCCGCCAGCCGCTGCAGGGAAATGGAGGTGAAGGAAGAGCAGCCAGAGGGCTCTCCCCAGGCATGGCCTGTGCCGTCTCCAGGGGAGACGCCACAGCAGGGGGTGTTCTTGACAACAAGTGATTCTTCTCCAGATCAGGAGGGGCGGCATGTAGGAGACATGGTGAAGTTCACCCACAAAGTCGTGGTTCAAGGGGTCACCGGCTGTCTTCTTCATTCTGGGGGTCTGGGCAGGTGAAGGATGATCCCAGGAGCGACTCCAGGGCAGCTGCGAGGGAAGTGCCCTGTCAGGAAGCCTGGGCTTCCCAGCTATTGTGGATGAGTGCTCGGCTTTGAATCAAGTGCATGGGATTTTATCTTTACCCAACCCCTTCCTCAGAGCTTGGCTTTGAAGATGGTATTTAACCATCTCAGGGATGGTTGAGAGGTTTCCCTGAGACCATCTGTGGAGAAATGTCCAGGGCCTGCCCGTGATGTGTGCACTCCAACTGGCAGCATTATGGATGCCAGAAACCCCAGTGGTCCAGAGTGCACCCTTGAGCCAGCCTGTATTGAAACTCAGTCCCTTGGCCCTATGGCCACTGAGGAGTGGGATTGGGGTGGGGCAAAGGGCAAAAGGGTTCTAGAAAGTAAGGCTTGTTCTTGTTCTTCGCACTTTGAGTTGCCTCAATATTTCCAAACCAGCAGGTGTCAACCTCCCAAGGGCCGGAGGATGAATGGCAGGAACGTTGCCGGTGCCTTTACTGTGATTTGGAGATGGATGCACTGAGCTTTGTGTCACAGAGCCATTATGATGCCTGACTTTTTATCAATGACACACTTCACGTTCTGAGTATAGAAATAGCCTCTGAGTAGCTGGTGCAGATGCACTTGAAAGCCATAAATGCCTCCCTGTCAGTCTGAGTCGATTCGCTCCTGGAATCATTATGCCCCTTTGCTACAACTTTATAAGCCATTTGTGCTCCTTCCAAAGCACTGACCACAGCTGCTGCCTCCTCTAGACACTCTCAGCTTGCCTCTGCACTCAGCCTCTCTCTGCGGTAATTTGTCATGTAATTCAGACTGACACTGGGCCCTGCTGAACTGCCATGTCTTCGGCGGAGTTCTCTGTGAGTCTCCTCCCTGGCAGAATGGATTCCCTCCTTTTGGCCTCCCAACAGCCCACAGGGGTGTAGAGGCGCTATGGACTTGGGAGCTAGACAGCGCCGCTTCCAGCATTACCTTGCTAGGTAATCCTGCCTATCCTCCTTGATCCTCAGTTTCCTCATCTGTTAAATTCCCTGATTTGCAAGGTTTTTATTAGGAAGACTAAGGAACATGAAATGTATGGCTTCTAAAATGGAGAGGGATTCGATGAAAAACTGTAAAACAAATTATTGTGCTCACTTTCCTATCTCTGTGGTAGATGACAAGTTTCTGGATAATGGCGATGGTGCCTGATGCATCTATCTTGTGACTTCAGCACCCAGCACCAGGAATGGCACATTATTTGATTCATGAAATGTAATTGCTTGAACTGTTTATCCCAGAGTCCTTGTATTGCTTCCTTAAAATGTTTTCTTTATGGTCAAAAAGAAATTAGCAAATACACCAATAACACAAAATAGAAATTACCCAGGATTAGGGTGGGGACCTTTGGAGACAAGCTAACAAATAATCCAATTGCTGAAAATGTCAACCCTTAAAAGGTTTTGCTCTCAATTTTCAAAATGAATGTAAATTCCTGTCTCTATTTCTTCCGTTGTCAGCCTCTAAAACCAAGGCAAAACAAATTGTGTTCCTCTGAAAACTCCCTATTTTTTCCTTGACCCCAATTAATTACAATTTCATTGTGGCTTTACAGAGTTCACTTCACTGCTGATTGCAACTCACGGGCTCATCCTGGCTCTTGACAATGCTAACCACACGACAGAAGGAGAGACTCAGAAGGGGTCCAGCTTCTGATATTTCTCATTATTTTTGAAGAGGGCTTTGGATTTTCTTGCATGTCTTAATGCAGAGTGATTACTTCAAACAAGCTCATAGTTCAAACCCCACCCAAAGAGTTGTAGACTGAAGGTGATGACCATGGCTGTCAAAACAGTTTACTTATTTCCCTGGAGGAAAATTATGCAAACGAAAAATAAAGAAGGGAAAGAAAGACACCTCATGTGGATGATGAGGGAGTGACCAAGGACCTGGGCAGAGTGGGGAACAGCCCAGTGACTGCTTCCCAAACCAGTCCCGCAAAGGAAGGTCTCAGAGGACAGATACATGCTCACCACAGGAAAGAAATCATTTATTTTTGTGTAACTGGGATCAAGATTTGGAAAGTAATGCCCACCTAGTGATCTGAAACCAATTGATTGTTAGAAAAACACACAGAACAAACAGCTACGGGGAGGAGATCTTAGATTCCTGTCCTGATGAAACTGTTGGCCTTCTCATTAAAAGTAAATGTCTACATTACTTCCAAGCATTTGGGGGGAGACAGTCACAGACTTTGGGTGGGGAGGGTTTCAGGGAAAGCACTTAAGTCTGAATGGACCAAGGAAAGCAGAACTAGGCTTAATTGGATTGCCTCTAATTAGGTGACTCTAATGAGGACTGAAAAACACTGACTGCACATGCGTAGAAGTAACTGGAATAATCTTCATAATTAGAGATGCAATTGCAGATAAGGCTTCCCACTATTCCCTGGGTGGTTTGTTAGTATAAGCTTGTTGCTCCATCTTTGCATCCACTAAAGCCCAGGGGCTGGGAGAGTGTGGGTTGAAATCCTGGTCCACACTCCCTGACTGTGTGACTAGGTCGGGTTACTGAACTCTGTGTCTCTCTTTCCTCATCAGCTGGATGAAAATGATTAAAATAGAACTTCCTGCATAGGATTCTCATGGGGATTATGAGTTATTACTTACAAGACCCTTAGTATAGTGACTAAACATAGTATTCATAAAATGTAAATATTTTTGCTATTAATTCACAATCCTGTCAACCAACTATTTATTCAAACAGAACTTATTAGGTATTTTAAATGTTCCCAGTTCCGGGCTAGGCAAATATGATCTTGTTAGCTTTGATTCAGTGGCTTCCCATGATTTTACTTTATTTTTAATTTTTTTAAAAGATTTATTTATTTATGCATACAAGAGCTGGGGTACAGGCCAGAGGTGTGTGTGGGGGTGGGTGAGAGGATTCACCAGAGACAGAGCGGGGAGCAGAACAGGCAGACGGACCGAAAACACTGCTGAGGGGAGCAGTGACTAGCCAGCCAGGGATCGAACTCGTGCTTCAGAGGCTGTGGATTGCTTTATAGTGTGGTGCTTAGCCCCTTGCACCACCAGAGAGGCCCAGCTTCCCATTATTTTAAAAATGAAGACTCTCCTGATGTCCAGCCACATCTTGCTCATCTGTTCATTCCTGTCTTTGCTCAGGCAGCACTGAACTTTCTCCAGGTCCTATAACAAGTCATGGTTCCCTGGCCACGGAGCCTGACTCTTATATCTGTTTGGTCTTATTAGCTGAGACCAGAAACTCCTGCCCGAATGCCCTGATTGCTGGTGGACACCAGGTTGGCCAACAGGGCATTGAAGCCCTGGGTACTGTGTCCTTGGGCCAGATTACCCTCCTACTGGCCGTGCCCTCTCAGGGACAGGACTAGCCCTCACTGTACAGTGACATCAGTGGTGAGAGTAATCTTTAGATCTTCCTTTCACCCCACTTTACCCCCAGAGCCATCTGGGGCATCTGCCCCCTCATCTTCTTCAGACACTCTGGGTCTAGGGTCTTCGTCAGTTTCTCCCCTCCCACAAAAGCCCCAGAACCAGTTCAGCAGTGCACATCCCAGTCCTGATCAAGCCTCACTGGGGCACACTCTTGTGCGAGCAGCAGGGGTGGGGCTGAGGGGAGACATCATCTTGTTACTCATATGCCCCACATATCTGGCTGCCTAGACCCTTCATGGGGGGTTTGCTCACTGATCCGCCCCTTCAGTCTGCATTGTGGGCCTAAGCAGGCCTTCCTCAGAGAAGCCCCAGTTACCTGTTCCCAGTAGCCTGTACTTCTGCTTTGTTCTGCTTGTTAAGATTGTCATTCAAATAATTAGCTGCTTAATCATGTGCTGACTGGCTGACCTCCCCTAACCATAAGTTCTATGAGGACAGGGACCAGACTGGCCATATTCACCTCTATCCTGGGCACCAAAAATAGAGCTAAACACATAGTGTGGACTCAATACATATTTGTTGACTAAGCATATGAATGAATAAATGATGCAACCATGGCTCAGAGATCACACAGTCAAATGCTGGGTCAGCATCAAATCACCTATTCTGCATAGGTTTTGGGTCAATTCAGTTAGGAAAAGATTTCAAGAGGCCAATTTAGTCTTGGGTCTATATTAGGGTGGCTCTTAGGTTACAGCAGTATGAGAAGGGCTGTAACAAGCCCATGAATGTCAGTTTTCTGAGAATCCTAGCTGGCTTAGTATAAAACTGGAGTGAGGATTGTGCTTCTGAAATGTTAAACATTGTGTAATAATTTGGCATGGTATGATGAGGGGTTTCTGACAACATGGAGCACGCGGCACTCCTGCTGGCTGAGAAATAAGCAGGGTGGTTTTGAAAAATTCACCAGTTCTCCTGGGGAAGGCCAGCTAATCTGATTTTAACGCCTCTCACAATGCCTTGGAATTACGTTCATTCACTTCGAAATGTGCTTGCAGAATTAAGTAGGTAGACTCCCAAAGGAAGTGCTGGATCCTCCATGAACACCACGCTTATTTATCAGAATGTAAAGTGCATTCCGAGAGAGACTGCAAAGGATTGATAACAATGGGGATCATTTATGGAGCACCTGCTGTGGGCCGGCATGTGCAGATCCTTCACCCACATTTCCTTCCTCAGGGTTGAGGGGCATCTAATGATCCTGATCCCCATGTTGTGGCTAACTGATTGCCCTGGGTCTGGGCATCTAAAGAATGTACAGGGAGTTGCACAAGGCCTCTTTGCCCCAGAGCCTATGCCCATTCTCCAGCTCCATCTTGTCTGGCTCCTGGGTTGATGTTGGTACTGCCAGTCTTCCAGAATTAAGAGATCTGTGGCCTTCCATGGATGCTAAGAGACAATGGTGTACTTTCCAATGGTCAATACTTGGTGCACTTTCCAAAAGGCCTGAGGTGGAGTTGACAGATTCAAAGTTTACAAATGCAGTTGGGTGTGTTATGGGGGTTGGGGTGCTTTGGTTTATTCTTCACCTTCAAGAAGAGCCTATATTAAGACTCGCTGTTCAGTCTGCATGCATTATACATGCAAAGGGCCACCCTGACAGATTTCAAAGACAGCCGTCACCAGGAGACTCTAATTGTTAAGTGTACACATTTAAATGCACCATGGTGCTGTTAATTAGTTTGGCATGGCTCTAGTTTTTAATATACCAGAAGCTTCATAATGTAGGAACAGCCAAGATACCTTTGTTCCCATGAATGGTGGAGGAAAGAAAATGATTTGCAAACAAGATCCTGGCCATTTTAGAAAATCTGATTTCAACAAGAGAGAGGAAATACTGAGAAGGGCAAAAGAGAAAGAAATGATGACCTGATTAAAAAACCAAACATTTAAGCAACAAGCATGTAAAGGGCACCCACTCCATGCCCCCAGTCCCAAGGACATGACTAAGCATGTATTATTGTATACTGTCTCTCTCTCTTTTTTAAATATTTATTTATTTATGCATACAAAAGCTGGGGTACAGGTCAGAGATGTGGGGGGTGAGAGGATTCACCAGAGACAGAGCAGGGAACAGAACAGGCAGACTGACTGAAATACACTGCTGAGGGGAGCAGCAGGAGAGTCAGAAGAGGTCTGCTGCACCAGCGTTGTTCCCTGGCCGGGGATCAAACTCGTGCTGCAGTGGCTGTGGATTACTTCATAGGTTGCGTCTTAACCCCTTGCACCACCAGGAAGGCCCTGTATAGTGTATTTTATGCCCAGTCCTTGGGGGCTATTTAGATCATCAGCCTTTTCTGCTTGTGCAGCATTTGGCAGAGAGATATGATGTGGGGCTGTGGAAGTCACTGTCTACACCCCACTAACGGGTCAGGGAGACACAAGAGTCCCCGGAAGGAAGAAACTGAGGGTCAGAGGAGGGGTAGCACTGGCTCCTGCAGGTAGAAAGGATTTGGAAGATGTCCAACAGGGTTAGGATTCTGAGTTACTCTGTGTTATTTGTGTAGAAACAACAGAAATGAAAACATAATAATAAAAAAAAAAAGAAAAAAAAAAGGGACCTCAGAACACCTGAAATCTAACAAGGATGAGACAAACTGCCCTGAGTAAGCAGAAACTAGTGTGGCGAATGAGACATAAATGTGTTGGAAAGGCCACATTATGTGGGCGCAGAGCCCAGTGGCTCAAAGCAATGATAGGGCTGTGGGTCTAAAACACATGAAGCAGGTGAACCCAGAAACCCAACCTTAAACACAGGTAGGGAGGACAAAAGGAACAGAAATTTGTGAGGTGGGCATTGTTAGCAAATGAAGTTCATTTTCTCAAGTCCCGCATGTCATGGTGTTCTGTGTTTTCCTTCCAATTGACAGAAGTGGGAAATGGAACTCAGCATCTCAGCAACTTGCCCAAGATCACAAATCAGGGGATCTGGGGTCGATGGGCTCCCCACAGTGTAGGGAAGAATTCTTTCTCTTAAGGAGACTGGTCGTTGCAAGCATTTGTGATGTGGGCAACAGTAAGGCCAGGAGAGCCCCTGAGGGCATGTGCCTCACTGGTCATGGAGCTCTGGTGAGTGTGATCTGTGTGTCCAAGATACTTGGCTCCATCATGGATCCCATGCACCCGAGGGGCCAGCGATGGGGCACAAAATGCATGCTCTGCATGTATTTGGCCAGGGAAGTCTAGACCTTGAAAGATGAGCAGGCTCCAGATACCTGCAGACAGGAGAACTTGCCCTGGGGGAGAAGGCACAGTGCAAGAGCTGCCCGGGTGGGGCTGACCATGTGCACAGGGCTTGTCCTTATTCCAAGTCCAGGTGGACAATCCAAAATGCCCTTCCATCCCAGATTGTGGAAAACCATCACCACCTCCTTTATTCTGACTTATGAAAATGAAAGTTCACTGAAGAAAGCTGTGGAGAGACAGAGAAGCATAAGGAAAAAGCCAAAAGGTCACTCATGAGTTTTTGGTGTCTATATTGCCAGGATTTGTTTTGTGCACTTGAAAAAAATAAAGTTAATCTAAGATCAAGCTACATATAATCCTATGACTTGCTTTCATTAATACTGACAGTTTTGCTTTCATTAATACTGGCAGTTTTTTTTTTTTCCAAGAATCTGGGTGTCCTTGGTTTGTGGGGCTCTGTTTGGGGCCTCCTAAGTTCTTGGATCCTGTGAGTGTGTCTATCTGTGCTGGAAAATGAGGACATGGCTCTTGGGTATGGAGAAGGAAGGTCACTAAGGCCTACTGGGGTTCCCCTTGGGGTACTTCCAAAGGGCCCGGCTATCTTCTTGCCATCACCTGACCATGCTGCCCTCCTCCACTTGTCCCTCCTTCTATGGTGGGGCCTTGCTAGGGAGGACCTAACGCAAACTAGAGGAAGAGTGTACTTCCTTTTCGGAGGCAAGGGACTGAAAATGCCTTCAAGCTCTCATGCTTATAAACAGAGCAACTAAAGGATTTTAGAAGACATTATCTAGAGATAATGGAGTTTAAAGGAAGTTGTTTCAGGTTTCTTGGAAGTATTAAGAGACGCATTTTCTAATTCAACTCGTTGTTGGAAATGGAGCCCCTCCTGATTCTGTCTTGTGTGGTGACAGCTTAAATCCAGTTACAGGATCCTCTGCGCAGAGCCGGGGCTTCCCAGTGATTAGTACTAAGGGTAAGGAGTGGGGGAACATCCCTGCAGCGAGCATGCATATGTGTGTGTGTGTGCACATGTGCGTGTGTGTATGTGTGCATCTGTGTGTTTGCATCTGACAGATCACCTGATGCCGTCCTCCAGGGAGGAAGAAAACTTATGTATAAGTTGGGACTCACAGGAGATGCCCGGCAGTAGACCTGAATTTTTTACTTTGACTTTATAATAATATGTAAGGAAAGAACACTTGTCAACTTCTGCTATCTGAAGAGAAGATAAGTTGAGCATTTGACTAATATCATATACTGCTAGTGAGGGGGTTGGGTTGGGATGGGGTTCAGGTTCTGGATCCGAAGTTGGTGCTACTGCATACCTCCACCCCGACACGGGTCCAGTGAGGTTAGAAGCCTCCCCCCATCCAACCTTTCACCACAACCTGAAGCTGTCAGCAGTGTCCAGACTTTCAACAGGGGCTCAGACCCCTACTGTCAGCAAAGGACTCCCTTCGCTACTGAGCCAACATTTTGGAAGATAATCAGGCATGAGGAAGGGAAACATGAAGAGCTTTATTTCAGCTTCAGTTATCAGAAAATTCAAAGATACAAAGCTTCCTGTAGTTATAAGAACCATTTAATCTTTTCCCTGTCAAATCCGAGGTTACCACCTAGAGCACACATCCTCTTCCGAGTATTACCTACACTGTCTGTTTAATCCACACAATCCCCCTAATGAGTAGGGTTTCCGATCACCATTTCAAAGTCAAAGAGACTCAGAGAAAGAAACAGTGACTTAGAAAAGCAGAGAAAATGTGGCATGGCACTTACTGCTGTGGACCTCATTTTTCTTTTCTTTTTTTTTTAAGAATTCTTTTTTTTTTTTTTTAAGATTTATTTATTTGCATACAAGAGCCGGGGTACAGGCCAGGTGTGCAGGACGGTGAGAGGATTCACCAAAGACAGAACGGGGAACAGAACAGGCAGACTGACGAAATACACTGCTGAGGGGAGCAGCAGTCGAGACAGGAGAGGTCTGCCGCACCATGTGGGATTCTTGCGGGCGCCAGCTGGGATTGAACCCACACTGCAGAGGCTGTGGACAGCTTCACAGCGGTGTGCTCAACTGCCTGCGCCACCAGGGCAGGCTCTCCCCATGACTCTTAAAGAGCCAACAGCCCCGCCCTGTGCATGGTGGCCGCGTGTTAGTCCAGAGCAGGATTCCAGGTTATGGCTTGTCTGTCCCCAAGTCCAGCAGAATGGCTTGACATCTCTTAGAACACAGGGAAGTGCTGCTGCCTTGAGGGTCCCTAAGCTACTTGAACCAGGTTGCTTGGGCTAAGGTGACCCTGCATTGTCCCTTCAGACTAAAATTTGTCCTGACACTTTTAAGGAGAACTTTAGAAACCACCACCACCTGCTTTGTCCCAATTGAACTTCAGCTGGCTTTGTTTTAAATTTGTAAACCATAAAGGATGTTATTATAATTAGACTTGGAAAAAATCCTGGAAGTGTTATTTAGAGAGTTCCTTCTTTTGTAAGTAAAAAACTGCCCAAAGAAGCTACACGACTTATCAAAGTTTGCAATCTGGGGCAGTGGCAGAGCTGAGTACAGCCTAACTTATTTTGGGACTCAAGGCAGGAAAATACTAATTGGGCATCTATTGTGTCCTCAACATGTTGACAGGCACTGGGGGAAGGAGAAGATGCAGGACATTGAAGGAGAGGGCCACATCTTTGTGCCAAGTCTAGTGACATGCTTAACATGCCCTATATAAATAACCGCTGAATGAATTAAATGACTCACACTTTTGTTTCTTCTTATGAACATTTGGGATCTAAACATTTAGTATGTCTGAATTCATCTAAGAATACCTCAGGTTTTCCTGTCATCATTTCCTTTCTATTTATTTGCAACCTCAAGCCTCAACGAAATTTGCATATTCTCAAGGGTGGAGATCCTAACCCTTCTCTTGCCTCCCCCATGTATGAATTACAGTTCTGGAGAGAGCCTGGGACTCAGCATGGACTGAGGAATCACAGTCCTGTGCCATTTCTGGGAATGACTGCTTCTTCAAGGCTGGCACAGCTTTGGTCTACACTAGAATACCAGGGTCTTCATTTGGAAACCTAAGTCCACGTAGTCCTGCATTAAGGCCCCACTCACCCTCTTCATTCCTAACCCCACATCACATCTGGTTAACCAGTGCAGAACACTCCCCAGTCTGCTCTATACACCTGCTTCACTTCCCCAGTAGGGATAGGACAATGAGGGCACTTTTTCTATGTCTCCCACCATCTTAACATCTTAATCAAGGTTTTTCACATGGCAGGTAGTCAGTAAACTTATGTTAAACACAGAACACATTTTAGCCACACATGGTTGGCTTGTTTGCAGCCAAGGCTTGCTGGCCTTTGAGAGTAAATGCTTCTAAGACCATATTTTTCAAAGAGCTCCTATGCGAACCCAGAATTAATAAGCATCTAAATTACAAATCTCACCATGTAGAACAAATTGGATTTCTTTTCATTAATAGCAAGGAAGCAGAAAACAAGTCCATTCCCAAGGGAGCCAAATGAACACAGTTATTCACTATTTTCACTTGCATTATTTTTTTTCTCCCATCTATAAACCTATCTTTATTCAATTATGTAGCTCATAAATACAGCCCCTGGATGTCAGCACAGCTAACAAGTGGTCTCCATTGTCAGGGACCTTCTGACAGCTCACGCAGCCTTGCAATAATGACTCATGGTTCTGGTTGGTTCTGGCCTGCTTTATTTATTTTTTTAAAGAATAAAACAACAACAACAAAAACATCAAAATCCAACAATGCCTCAAGTGATCACCCTGTTCTAAATATTAAGATGTCAGCCTAATGGCTTTTTAATCAAATAACTGTTAATGTTGTGCTATATAATAGCATATAAATCATGTTGTTGATGGAAAACAAAGGCCAGTGCATGCATGGAATGCTTTTTTGAAAATACAGCTGCTTTGAAAATAGGCCTGATGGGTAGTTAATTTATGCCAAAGGAGTCAAGATCATACATACAATGAAGAAAAGAAAGTCTTCCATAAATGGTGTTGGGAAAACGGGACAGTCATATGCACAAAAAAAAAAGTTAGAAATAAAATGTATTCAAAATGGATTAAAATTTTGAATGGAAGACATGCATGACATACACACAAAAGCCTATGTGATGTGCTCCTTGATATCTACCTTAAAGATGGGGAACTCAACTCCAATGGCAAGGGAAACAAAAGAAAATAAACAAATGGGACTACATTAGCCTAAATAAGTTCTGCACAGCAAAAGGAAGTATCATCAAGATGAAAAGACATCCCACTGAGTTAGAGAAAATATTTGAAAATCATACAACTGACAAACGGTTAATATCCAAGATACATAAACAATCCATATAACCCAACAACAGAAAAAAGCAACCCAATTACAAACTGGGCAGAGGATCTGAATAGACACTGCTCCAAAGAGGACATACAGATGACCAACATACGCATGACAAAGTTAATCATCACCTATCATAAGAGAAAGCAAAATCAAAACCACAGTGAGGTATCATCTTATGTTTTTCAGAATGAGTGATATCAAAAAGGCAAGAAAGTGCCTCCCTGGGGGCACAGGCGGTTGAATGCTGTGCTGTGAAGCTGTCCGCAGCCTCTGCAGTGCCAGTTCGATCCCCACCGGCCTCGGAGCAACCCACATGGCAGCAGACCTCTCCTGTCTCGCCCGCTGCTCCCCTCAGCAGTGTATTTCTTCAGTCTGCTTGTTCTGTTTCCCACTCTGTCTCTGGTCAGTCCTCTCACCCTCCATGCATCTGGACTGTACCCCGGTTCTTGTATAAAAATAAATAAATCTTTAAAGAACTAATGCCCATTTAAAAAAAAAGGCAAGAAATGAGTGTCAGAAAGTATGAGGATAAAGGGGACCCTATACACTGTTGGTTGGAATGTAGATTTAATGCCATTCTGGAAAACATTATGGAGATTCCTCAAATAATTAGGAAGAGAAATATCATATGACTCAGAGATTCCACTTCTGAGTATTTGCCTATGGGACTCTATAACTTGAAGAGAGATATGCATTTCTTATGTTCACTAAACCATTTTTTCAGTAGCCAAAATATACAAACAGCCTGAGTGTCCATCAATGGATGAATAGTTAAGCAGAGGTAGCACATATACACAAAGGAATATTACTCAACTACAAAAAAATAAAGATGAAAATTTGCCATTTGTGAAAACATGGGTACACCTAAAAAGCATTATCCTCAGTGAGATAAGCCAGACTAACAAAGACAAATACCACATGAATTTACTCATGTGTGGAAGACAAGGAAACAAAACATCAAAGGGAACAAAAGAAACTCTTAGATTATAAAAACACGGTGGTGCTTATTAAAGGGACAGATAGGGTGAAGGGCATCAACTGTATGGTGGGCAATGGAAGAGGACTTTTTGTGGCAATCACAAAGTAGTATGTACAGATATTAAATTATAATTCTGTTTGCCTGAAACCCATATTATGTCTTAAACCAAGCTTACTTTCATAAAAATCATATAAAACTAATTGGAAGATTTTGTGGAAATCTGAATACCCTACTAGCAAAGACTCTTCTCCATACTAATTTCTGTAAGAGTTTGAGTAAATTACCTCCACACTGGGCTTGTTCTTATACATTTCCCATTTACCCTCCCAGGTATGGGGTGGGCATGGGAGGTGTTGCTTGACAAAATCACAGGCTCTGGGAAAAGCACTTGATCCCCAAACCACACAGCAGAGGCCCCAAATCTAGCAAATTAGCCAACCATAAATCCTTGAGTATATTGCCTCCAAGAAATTTTCAATGTACCGTTCAGGTACTTTTAGGGTTCCCTGTGATCTTTGTGGTGGAAGAGTCCATGAAGTTAAAGCTATTAACATAATTTCATGAACATATTATTTATCTTTTTCACTTTTATCATCTCATCAAACTACATGAGGTATATAATATTGCAACAGATTGAATGAAAAAGCATAATTGAAAATTCTGCTATCTTCTATTAAATTAAACACTGAAAAGATTTGCAAGGAAGGAGGTAAAGCAATGCCAGTCTTCCCACTGGGTTTGTTTGTTTACTTATGTTAACATGTACTGAGTTGATTATTATTGAATTAGTAAATATTTCTAAAAGAGGTCAGTTTTAATTCTAATAAGGTAGGTGGAATAAGGACAGATGGAAACTGTATAAATAAGTTCTTTGTGGTCCTCAATAATTTTAAGAGAGTAAGAGGTCTGAGGTGAAAGAACAAGCGTGAACATTATCAGGGAGCCTCCTCTTTTCTTCGTGGGACTGCCTGGTTGTGACACCATCCCTGGAAATCCACTCAGAGCCCCTATACCCCACATGAACTCTGAATTGGCCTCTATAACAGCACTGATTACCCATTCATAGATTTCCCTGTCTGTACTTCCCAGTGTCAGTTCTCTGAGACAGAGCTGGGAGTTAACTCCTGTATTTTCAATGCTGAAGAGAGGACAGCACCCAGGAGGAATTTAGTAAATGCTGAAGAAAGGAAGAGAGGCAAGATAGGAGAGGGATAGGAAAGCAGAATTTTGTAGGGATTTGAGTCACAAGATTGTTAATAAGCATCAA
This sequence comes from Talpa occidentalis, assembly GCF_014898055.3. Lineage (NCBI taxonomy): Eukaryota > Metazoa > Chordata > Mammalia > Eulipotyphla > Talpidae > Talpa > Talpa occidentalis. The sequence goes on from NW_023604295.1 coordinate 97,208,705, forward strand.
AGATGCAGCAAGGCCCATAAAATTCTCAATCACAGATATATCCCAAGGCCTTGCATCAAGGTGTTGATTCCTGTACATTATTATGCATAAAGACACCTTTATGCAAAACCCATGTGCAAATCCTATAGAGCTGGTGAGAGATGGAGGGTAAAGAGAGGAGGAGACTGTTTCCTGGCAATAGCTCCTAATGAGGACTTCAAGAACTGTAGTTTTCTAAGCAACAGGAGAAATATTTTCAGGTTGTTCACCCACTGGAAGTTGTTCTCTTTCATCAAAAGGAAAGGCTATACACAAGTCTTCTCCCAACTATTAATAGAAACATTATCATCACAGGAGAGGAGAAAGAAAACTTCCACAGAGAGTTCCAGCCTGCATCTTAGTATAACTTGTGCCGACTTCTGGAATTACACTTGTCTGTGCTAACCAACTGGGGAGGGGGGACTACTAGTGTGACAGAACACAGGGGTGGACAGAGATGGGTGTCCCTGCAAGTCACTTTTCAGGCTTTGTACATGAAGCAGCACCTTCATGACTTGGCAAAGTGGGATCTATGGCTGCATGAGGCACAGATGAGACACAGTAAGAGAAGATGAGGAAGGGAATCGATGGGACGAGGGCGGTGACACTTACTCCTGGCGAAGGGTCTCACCCCTTCCTTGAAGAGCAAAGATTATGGATAATGCTTGGCATGTTTTACCATCCATGACAGACACGCTTAACATGAACGTTAAGTGTGCAGATATGCAGATAGATACAGATCTACTTCTGCATTTTTATGTCTATTATAGTTATCGTTAGTGATAGACAATAAAATTTATTATATGATGTAGTTTCATTCTAAGCTAATCTTTTAAGCAATTTTTTTTGACTGAGGACTCCTGAAAGTTTGGTTAAAAAAAGAGATGAGTTTCAGGGATGCCCAAGTAATCATGCAAGAGAGGAACTTGGGAGAGTTTGGCTGTTTAGGGATACAGCCCCTTCCTATATAATGACTGACAGGAGAAGGCCGCTCCCATTTAGTTAGGTCACATACTATAGTTATTGAAAACTTTGTCCGGGGGGTAATTTGGGAGGGCTTCCTATAGGAGGCTGTTAGGTTTTATGGTATTATAGAAGGGGTGAGAGTGGGCCTTCCAACCTATAGAGCAGCCAGGTGATAGTGAGATGTGAGACCAAGGAGAAGGAGGTAATTTGGGTCACTCTTGTATTGGCTGCTCATGGTGGTCCACCACCACCTAGTGGTCTACCACTAGGCCAGACACTATTCAAAGTCTCTTTATCGTAAAGTGTCTACAGATATTTCTATTCAGCCCTGTGGCAGGACCTCAGACCCCCTACCCCAGATTTTGCTCAGGCCTGAAGTGCCCACTTCCAAATCCCTGACCTCTTCAAATTGCTCTTATCCTTTCCTCTTATCACTCAATCCAAATCTAACAACTCTACTCTCCATGCTAGTCTGTCTCATCACTCTTACTACAGATTATTCGCATTTCCTTATATAAGGTCATGCCTGAAATTCTAGTTCCTTGTATGTTCACCCCACCCCAACCCACTGCTGGCCATTAGACAATGAATATTTTGAGGAAGTCCACTGTTCTTGAACTGTGCAATAAAGGTTTTATGAATGAATGAGTGAACCGCATATGGAATGAGTCTCCTCAGATCTTCATCTCCCATGGAACTTGGCCATTAATTTTGGCCTCCCCAGTATAAGGTAGGTGGCCTCCCAGCCAGAGTTTCCTAATGGCTAAGTGCTTCCTCTCTCCTGTCAGTCCATTCCGGGAACAAACCTTCTTTACCTTGCCAGACACAATGTGGCTTCTTCCTGCTGAACCCTTATGCAGCCCCTCTGTGTCCTCAGCACTCCTCATCATAGTATACTGCGCTGCATGCTCCTCTGCTTGGCTTTTTCTCTGGGCAGTGAAGTCCTTGATGATTCATAGGCCAATGTAAATGATAATTATTTTCAGTATTACTATTGTTAATGACTTTGATCTATTGGACACTATATTCCAGGCATTATTCAAAGACTTTATATAGATATTTTCTTAAATATTTACAACAATACAGTGAACTATTATATGTATTTTACAGAGGAACTATATTGTGCTCATTTTACAGGTGAGAAAACGAAGGCTCAGTGACATTAAGAGACTTGCTCGGTCACACAGCATGTATGTGACAGGGCCAGGAATTGTGTGCAAGCCTGTCTAGATCAAAGTCAGAGCTTAAATATTCTTTACATCATCCTACTTCTTTGCAGGAGGACTAGCACATAGCAGATACTTAACAAATTGTTGGTAATGTATGACTATTAGGGTGAGTCATTATTATAGAATTTGAAAGCCCCACATTTTATACATGATGCTCAGAAAAATATGATCCATGTAAAGTCACATCACTTCTTTGGGTCTCAGTTTCATCATTTATTCACTGATTATAATACTATACATCAGGGACCAGTAAGTTCCCCTTAAGCCAATCCCAACTTTATAATGTTTTTGCTTAGTCTGTGAGCTAAAAACAGTTTATATATCTAAACATAAAATGTACAAAAGAGTAAACTTGCAAGAAAACAGTTGCTCAGTTTGTCTCACTGCCCTGCAAAACCTAAAATATTTATCATCTGGCCCCTTCCTAAAAGAAGTTTGCCAACTCCTGCTTTATGTAGTAATGATGTCACAATTTACTATGAGAATGTCACGATTTACTATGAGAATCTAGAGAATGTTGGTGGAAATCTTCTAGAAGGAAGAGGTACTAACAAAGCCATTAATGAGAATAACAGTAAGGTTAGTATTAGCTATAATTTTGATGCCATACTTGGCTGTATTTCCCAAAGTCCTTTGCACTTCTTTTGTGAGATTCTACCTCCTTCAGCCTTCAGACAGCTGTGTTCACTTCAAGTTCTGACACTGGCTGACTAAATGCCAAACTGGCCAAAACACTTGGAAAACAAACAAATCAAATTGAATCCAAATGTTTCTTAATTAGTCAAAATATTAATGAGAAGTTAATTACTCTAAGTAATGCTCAGAGAGCTCCTCACAGAGAAATAGCTAAAAGGTCAAAATTTCACCTGAAGGAAGTCAGGCACAGTCAGGAGATGGTTCCTGAAGTCCAGACCTTGTCTATCTGTCCATCTGTCCATTCAACAGACAGGGAATGGGGGCTGTTTGTGGGGACAGCCTGGGTGCTCCTGCTGGCTTGGCCCCAGATTGCTCCTGTTTCTCTCCTGAACCACAGGTTCTAAATCTGCAAATTAGCTCAAGTTACACTGTTCCTCTTTACCTAACAGAACAGTTATAAAGAACTAATGGAAAAATGGATGTGATGGTACAGTTTTTGCTATAATTAGAAATAACAAAAAAGTCTTCATGGAAGAGAAGGTCAGAGCTAGGAACCATAAAGAAAATATTGGTAGTTTGGACTTTATTTCAACAAATACTTATACGTTCCTGTTAGGTATAAGGCACAACATAAACATTTGAAAAGGCCTCTGTTTAAGGGAAAACAAACTTAATCTCAAACAAGTTTTTTTAATGTTTGCATCGTTTGTGACAAAGGATTGTCATCTTTAATTTATAAATTTATAAACTGCATTGCAATTAAAGTAGGAAAGGGTGTGATTCTATAAAAAATATAACAAGTGAGTTGTAAACATTTGAAAAGATGCTTTTATCAGTAATCATAGAAATGCAAATTGAAATAACAATGGGAGGTCATTTTCTTTTTTTTCTTTTTTCTTTTTTTAAAGATTTATTTATTTTTATACAAGAGCTGGGATATGGGCCAGAGGTGCAGGAGAGTGAGAGGATTCACCAGCAACAGAGAGGGGAGCAGAACAGATGACTGAAATGCACTGCTGAGGAGAGCAGCTGGCGTGACAGGGGAGGTCTGCCACACTATGTGGGAATCTCCCTGGCTGGCTGGGAATCGAACCCATGCTGTGGAGGCTGTGGACAGCTTCACAGCACTGCGCTCAACCCGCTGCACCACTGGGGAGGCTCCTGGGAGGTCATTTTCTACTATGGCAATACAGGAAAGGAGTAAACACGTCTGGTGTGGACAGAGGTGCGAGGGAATGATTACAATGTAAATTAGGCAAACTTCCCAGAGTGGAATTTACCTGTACATTCAACACTTAAATCTACTCACCCCATATCAACTTTCCAACAGGTTGGTTTTTAGGGAACGAAAACAGTGATTCTAGAGATCATCTTCAAGAATAAACAAGAGGTCTGCCAGGGAAATTCAGAACAGAAAAAGTGTTCCAGGCCCTCAAACAGTTAAAGGTCAGAAGTAATGGATTGTAGATACAAGCTAAATGGATCAGGAAAATGGCACTGAGAATTCAGGGACAAATCCAGGTGTAAAGGCTGCCTGGGAAATCAGAACCAGGATGACGGTCAGCAGACTCCAGATGAGGCAGTTGAATAACTCCTCAGAGGGAAAAAAAACTAAATCTTTACATCACTTTTAAACCAAAATAAATTTCAGGTAGATCAAAGATGTTTATGTAAATAATACAAGTACATAAATGTTGAATGAAAATGTGGGTAAATATTTTTATAATTTTTGTAAGTCTTTCTGTAAAGGAAAAAATACAACAAATAAGGCTGAAAGATAAAATTTAAAACTAGAAGAAACATTTAACATATATGATGGATAAAAGGCTAAAAATCCCTAATATACAAACTGATTTTGAAGTCATTAGGAAAAGTTCAATAGTCATCACCACCTCCAAAAATGAACAAATTCTCCTCTGACTAAACACAAAAGTGACAATCGCTACCTGAAAGCACTGTTATGAGGAATAAGAGACAAAATATGAGTGAAAATACTTGCAAAACTGTAAAGTGCTTTAGCACAGCAAGGAGTCATCACTGCTACAGTTATTGGGACAAATATTGAATGGGGGGGGGTGGGCTGTAATAGAAGGTGAGGAAACAGCAAATGCAGACACAGGCTGCAGTTCATGAGCTCAAGGTGCCACGTAGGAGTGCAAGTCAGAGGCTCAGTATTAAGTCTTTTTTGACAGTCCTGCCACACTGCCATTCTCTCTGTTGCATGGCTAAGCCAGCTCTTTTCAATTCGTGTCTGCATGTGCTGTTTCCTTTCCTTCTTTGGCAGACAGCCCTCTGACTGCTACACCCCTCCCCTGTACTCAGTATTTTGTTCCAATCCCACCTTAGAGAGGAAGTGGCAATACACCTGAAATGCACCTCTCCTTCAGATATAACTGCTTTCTAGTTCAGCTCTGCTCTCACTATGGGAGATGACTGGAGATTTGGCCCCTTGAGGAGCTTTTGGATTTCCCCAGAAGACTTGTGGACTCATCACATTGTTGGGAGAACAGTATATTCTGAATTACTCCACCCCCTCATATTTTATAGACTCCACCCCCACCTCTGTGCACCTAGGATTACAGCTCCCATCATGCCATGGATATGCCATAACCCTTGACTTATTGAAAGAGGTATTGCTAGGAGCTAAGGGTGGAGTTAAGTAGCCGTAGTTGATAGTAAAGGAAGGACATGTGGGCTGGAGTGGACTTATTTTTGCCTGCCTTCACCATGCACCTGGGTTCCCAGCTCAGGCAGCATTACTGTAACGATATAATTTTTCTATATCTCTCTTTCTCACTTTCTCACTCTCCATACCCCCCCTTTTCTTTCTTTTTGTTTAAAGATTTATTTATTAATGCATACAAGAGCTGGGGTACAGGCCAGAGGTGTGGGGGGCGAGAGGATTCACCAGAGACAGAGTGGGGAACAGAACAGGCAGATTTACTGAAATACATTGCTGAGGGGAGCAGCAGGTGAGACAGGAGAGGTCTGCTGTGCCATGTGGGTCACCTCCCTGGCCAGGGATCGAACTCTCACTGCAGTGGCTGCGGACAGCTTCACAGGTTGCATCTTAACCCCTTGCACCACCAGGGAGGTCCCGCCCCCTGTTTTCATTTCCCTTGTAAATAAAACTTTCTTTTAACCTTTCTATATGTGCCTGCTCTTGGGTCTTGTTCTGAGTTGTTTTTAAAGTGTGCAGGTGAGGGCTCACAATCCCTCTGGGATTGCCCTGTAACAATATCATAAGCACTTACAATGTTCGAGACAATCTTCTAGGTCCTTGGCACTTAGTTCTCACAAACATCCTGTAAAGTGATACTATTATCACTCCCATTTTACAAGGGGGAAAATTGAGGCACAAAAAGGTCATGATAAAAAAAAATGGTCATGATAACTGGCATAGAGTTGATGGAGGTTAAGAGTAGAAAAATTGCCATGGAGACATTATAAGATCAAAAACTGGAGGTGGAGGTAGATGACTAATATACTCCTTAAACCAGCTACAGAAAAGAAAAATCTTCACATGGAAGTCCTTAGGCTGGGACTGACTGCTATAGTAAGTATCAGGTGGGGCCATGGAGATGGAGGGCCATTACAGAGAATCACCCATCCTTACAAGTCAACCTAGTCCCCCACTAGAATTGATTCATTTAACAATAGATAATAATTCCACAAAGGAACGAACCCCTCCCCCAAGTGAGGAATACTCTATCAATACAATGTCTGCGCTGGAAAAATGAAGCTCTCCTGCCTGCCTGTGATGATACAGGTGCCTCTTTTTCTTTCTCCTTTCCCTAATAAACTAGTCCTTTTAAAATGTAACATCTGCCTTCCTGTGTCTGTGCAAACATCTTCATCTCCTGGGTAAATTTGCTGCGTGCCACTGAAAGGGGAACTCTGCTGAAACTTTTCTCAGAGGGAACCAAAGGACCCTGCTCACTGAACCCAACATCTCATCAAAATGACATCAGAGTCACACATCTAGTTAATGTTGCCTTGGGAAGAAAAACCAGAGACTGGCACTGGCCATCTATGGCCCTTCACCTCCTACCAGTGGGTGGGGTGGATAATAAGAAAAACTTCTGGACCCTGTGTTCACAAGGCCTGTGCCTGCATCTTCACATCCACTACTGTGTAGTCATAACACAGCTCACAAGACATTTCCGTCCTGCTTCTTCTAGGCACATGAAGGCACAAACACTTTTCTGCCCACCTGAATTTAAGAGTGGCCATATAACTTGCCTTACTTGATGAAAGGTGGGTGGAAGTGACATGTGTCATTTCTGGGCTTCTAGAAGCCTTTAATAAGCAGAGAACAATATGTCACCTTCCTACCCCTGTTTCATGGTGATGGAGACCAGCAATGTTCTTAAAGATGAAGATGACATTAGTTTGGTGCCCCCAGTGAAACAGACTTGGAGCAAAATCCAATATAGGCATGTAGCATGAGTAATAAATAAACTTTTGTTGTTTCAGTCCTCTGAGATTATTAATTTAATTTAATCATGGCCAATAAAGCTTATAATTAAGCATTGTAAGTACCCAATTAGTTTATGTTCTTTCCCTTATTTGTTACTGAGGCTTGGAGAAGTTAGGTAACTTGATCATGGTCACAATCAGTGGCCAAGTCAATACGTCTAGAGCATGCTCCATTAGCTACAACATACTTTAACCCAGGAATCTTTTTTGATGAAATACACTAGAGATCCCTCAGTCCGAATGTCCCTTTGGATTATCAGCAAATGGAGACCCAGAGTCGTTATTTTCTGTGGGGTTAGAAGTGAATGTGGGTAAGAATAGAAGTCTTTTATTAGTCCTGTCATTCTGGTTTGCACCTTTATCTCTGGTTCTGAAAACATGTGACCCTTCACAAAACCAAGGAAAGAGAGAAGACGGTAAAGACAAAGGAAAGACAGACCCTGTCCCTGGGCAGGAAGGAGGAGGCAGGGACTGGCTCAAGACATGCAACATTTGGACATACATGCTTGAACCCAGCAAAGCCAGAATCAAAATATCAGGGTGCCTTCTGGGATTCTTATCCATTAATACATGACATTAGCATCTTCCTATCTGGGTTTCAGACCTAGAAACTGTTTCAACTTTTCCTCTCCTTTGTTCATGCCGTTTTCAGAGTCCTAGAGCTCTCCCTGTGTATATATACCTTAATTTCATCCTCTCCATTGCTTGCCCAGGCCATCATCATTACACGACAATGTAGCACAAGGGCCACCCAATTGGCTCCTCTATGGTCTACCATGGGGAAGAGCAGATATGTACTGTAGCTTCAGAGGCACCCTCGTCCTGGATGGAAGTGGGAATAAGCAGAGGGTACTCAAGTTGCCAGCCACAGAGCACCCCCACCCCACTGCCCCCTCTCTTCCTCTCCATCTCTCCAGTCTAGCCTAGAGAGCTTGCCTTTTTGCCAACCCATATGAACCTCCTTCAAGCACCTCTTCAAACACACTTCTCCCAGGAACCATAATTATTTTCTCTCCTTGAAGATTCAACTTGGACAAATTGACTGAGAATGCTGTTGTTAAGGACAAAAAGGGAAATCAAGCTGGATTCCCATTTTCTTTGCTCAGCTTTCAGCTCCTTTATAAATGTGCCATTTTGGTTCTGAGCTCTAACTGCTTTAATCATGTGTCTACTCTCAACTCCTGAGGATGGTTTTCTAATTACCTGGGGATTGAGGGCACAGGTGACTCCAGGTCAACCAGCAAGCTGAGCCTCAGGCTCACTTGTTTTCATAAATGACTAAACAATCATGCAGGTATTGAAAGCTGTGCTTTCTTCAGTTGCTAACTACTATTTGAAATATAGGATATTGAAAAGTACCCTGCTATTTATAAAGCACAGTCGCTCACATGATCCTGGGCAATTCTTCCAGCAACCCTATGAGATTGATATCATTATTCTAAACCTCATTTGACAGATGATGCAACTGAACCTGAGAGAAATAAAGTAACTTGGTAAATGTCACTTGACTAATAAACCTTGGATAGTGGATTTTCATCCAAATCTTCTAACTCTGCACCCTGCACCCTGCATGTTTCTCCTCTCTGTGTAGTATTTGTTCTAAAAGGCACTCAGAGATGTTGGACTAAACAAAGGTTTGTGCTGCATCACATGGGCAGGTGTGTCAATTGGTTCATTTCTGAGGACTTAGTGCATGACTGGGTGCAGCTGTGTTCAAGGCTGATCATGTTCCTGCACATGAGGTGCTTCATTTCAGTGGGACAGACATAAAAGAAACAGGTATCAATGGCATAGAAAGGCCTCATGGAGGAGATACCTAGGCTAAGATATTCACAAGAGGATGGACACACCTGAGAACCATGGGAAGAATGGAGCAACAACATCCTAGAGAGGGAGTAGCAAGTGCAAGGCCAAGCCTGTTGGGGAAAGAGAGAGAGACCAGAGGATCTGAGTGTCCTGAGCAAGGGAAAGAACACTGAGAGAAGAGCATGGAAAGTAGTCCTTGACCTGCCATGGGGATTTGCAGGCCATGGGGGCAGGGGTTGTTTTTTCTTGAGGACTTTGGGAACTCTTTGAATGAGATTAAAAGGGAGATAATGATGTGGAATTTTCTTCCAAAAGATCCTCCATTTATTTTTTAAAGATTTATTTATTTATGCATACAAGAACTGGGTTGTAGGCCAGAGGTATGGGGCAGTGAGAGGTTTCAGCAGAGACAGAGTGGGGAGCAGAACAGGCAGAATGACTGAAATACACTGCTGAGGGGAGCAGCAGGTGAGCCAGGAGAGGTCTGCTGAGCCATGTGGGTTGCTCCCTGGCTGGTGATGGAAATCCTGTTGCAGTGGCTGGTGGTAGTTTGATAGTGCATTGTCTTTAACCCATCACCAGGGAGGCCCAAGATCCTCCATTTTTGAATGGAGAGTGCACTGAAGGGTCAAGACAGGGAGCAGGGATACTGCTGGAACTCCCAGAGGTGCTCCATTGGGGAGATGACATAGCCATGGAGGTGGAGATGGTGCATTGATCTGACATACATTTTGAAATGGCACTTGACTCTTGGGATGTAGATGGCAGGGAGGAATCAAGTCTCAGTGGTTGGAAGCTCACTGTTTACATGGAGAGGGCCACAGGACAACAACTTGAGGTGAGAGGAGGGGACAAAGCTCTGTTCTTAACATTGGACTCAAGGTGCTTATGAAACAGTGGAACAGAGATACCAAATAGCAGGAGAATGTGTGGGGCTGGACTTCACCAGGGATCGGGGCTGGAGAATAAGGTAAAACCAGTGAGTAAAAGATACTCAATATTTGGTTATCTGGTAGGAGAGGAGGCATCGACAAGTTTGAGAAGGAATGTCCAGTGAGACAATGGAGTATCTGAGATAGAAGTGTTTCAAAAGAGGGCAGTTGGCACTGTTGAAAGATGTAAGGGGTACAACAGGGTACAGACAGAGAAGATTCATCCAAATGAGCTTCATGTCATTACTGGTGACTTTGACAAGAGCCAATTCAGCTACTTGTTAGGACAGGTGAGCATGTGGGAGGGGCGGGAGGGGTGATACAGTGAGGAAGCGGGGCATGAGTACAAGCAACTTGTTAGAGATCAGTAACTGCTACCCTGTGGTGACAGCTCATCCTGAATGCACTTTCCATGTGCTTTACACAGATTCGCTGGCTTAATTTTTCAACAAGCCCATGGGGTAGCCCTCTTTTATTGACTAGCAACCTGGGGCACAGAGAGATGAGCTGTGTTTTGCTGGAAATGGTGGTAGAGACCTTTGAACATAGCTGAAGATGAGGAAAAGAGAGGAATTTAAAATGTTTGGAGATTTTTTTGTTGTTTGCTTGTAACGTCAGATTATTGAGGTTCTTCGTGTGCTGATAGGAATGGTCCCTTAGTAAGGGTGCATGAAAATGAGGGTGTCATTGCAGATCAGGAGAAGAATTGGCTCTGAGAGGAACACGACCTTCTCCCATGAAGTGGGTGAGAAGGCAAAGGAGAAGTATTCTGAAAGTTTCTATTTTCACAATAATGAGGCTAGAGGAATAAAGGCTAATGGTGGCTTAAAGTAAGGAGAGAAAGCATTCATCAGAAAACTTATTCCTACACTCTGACTTATTCATGCCACACTTGGAAATGGAGGGAGAGTCAAGACTCCAGGAAGGATCCCAACCAGGGATGAGTCTTCCCCTGGAAGTTGCACTAGGACTGGGTGTGTTGGGTCTGATTTTCCCCATAGGCCGTGCTTCTCAGAAGACTTGGAAATGGCCCTTTCCACCCTACCACCTCCTTCTCGTCATTTACAACAATCTCTTGCCGCCTGAGTCTCAATCTCACCTCAAAGGCCACCCCTCCTGTACTGGTCTCCCCAGTCCAAATCAATAAACTCTTTCCCAATGGAGGATTGGCAAGCTTGTGTGAGTATTCCCATACATGGGAAGTTCCTATAACTTGAGTGCTCTTATCTTGGAAGCACCCTTTATTAGTAGTCCCCCAAACCCACACCCCAGAACTGGGTCCGAAGCCTGACTCATGGGGTTGGCTCCCTAAATGAATGCAAGGTGGATCATATTTCAAAGCAGGAACCCAAACAATCATAAAATGGGAGTTCCGAGACAATTCCAGACGCCATCATTTTCTTAAAAATGCAAAAAGATAATGAAAATCATTTCTGAGGCTGATTAGCAAAATTAGAGCACTAAAGGGATTTTTGATCTTTATAACTCCACCTTTTACATGAAGTCTGGTTTTAAAAGCCTTAAAAATGTCTGTTCAGCATCTAATAGACTGGTCGAAGAGGCTTCAGAGACTATTTTACATGCCTCTCAAGAATTTTTTTCAACCTGAAAACACAATTTTGTCTGACACAATATGAAAATTGGTTGTCATTTAGCATATATGAGGATCCTGATAAAATCTAGTTGTTTTTTTTTTTTAACTTCGTCTGATGTGTAAGAAACTTGTATCTGAGACTACTGATAGTGTTATATTTTAAGTTCATGATCAAGTTGGCAGTGAAGTGATTTTAGAAAGACAGCAATTGCTAAACTCCATCCTCATATAGGTGTACACTCTAGTGCATTCATTTATTTATTCAACAAATATTCATCAGCTATGATGTGCCAGGCATAGAAGGAAAGGAGTGAAGGTTTGCTCAGGTGTCTGATGCTGACTCTGAAGGCAATGAGGCACCACGGTAGGGTCTGAAGTGGGACAGAGGCCTGACTGCCCAGCTGTGTGCATAGATGGGCTTGTGCTTTGGAATTAGGCCCTGGTCCCCATATATGCTGTTCCTTCAGCTTAAGTGTTTGACCAGTTGTAAACAGATCATCTGTTTACATTCATAAATAAGAGTTCTAAGACAATTACAGAATCTATCATTTTCAAAAAATGCAAAAAAGATAATGAAAATCATTTCTGAGACTGATTAGCAAAATTAGAGCACTAAATGGACTTTTGAACTTCAGGTGCCCCAAAAAAGACCTATTTCTGAAAATACGACTCAACGGATGTCAATAAACTTCAGAATTGTTCTCTAAATAAGGCTGTCTAGATTTGAATTTCAGCATCTCATTACTAGCTGTGCAGCCTTGGACAAGTAATTGAACAGTTCTATGCATCAGTTTCTCCAGTCTATACAGTGGGTATACTGACACAGATGATCCCATAGGGTTCTTTTGTTTGTTTTTTAAAAAAATATTTTATTTATTTATTTTTGCATGGAAGAACAGGGGTGTAGACCTGAGGTGGGGAGTGTGAGAGGATTCACCAGAGACAGAGTGGGAAAGCTAAACAGGCCGATTTACTAAAATCCATTGCTGAGGGGAGCAGCAGGCGAAATAGGAAACAGGCTGTCGTGGTGGTAGTGCTGAGACTTGACCCCTAGGCCACCAGGCAGGCCCCCATAGGGTTCTAAACATTAAAGGCTTGAATGCAGGTAAAGCCCTTGGATCCACACCTGAAACACAGCAAGTATTCACAGTGAGCTATATTGGTTGCTTGTGTTGGTCCCTCACACAAAGGGGAAAAACATGGCTTTTCTCCCCAGGGATCGACCCATGGAAATTCCAGAGGATGCTGGCACAGGGTAATGAGGGCAGTAACCCAGCAACAGCAGCATGACACAGGTGAGGAGGGGTAGGGTACTAGGTTAGGGAGTAGAGGTGTCGGGGGAAGCTGCCTGGCACAGGGGAAGTGAGTATGAAGATGGATGGACAGAATTCATCTCTTTTAGAGGGTTTGGAAATGCCACTGTTTGCTCAGAAGAGGCTGGATTTATACCCTTACATATAGATTTACTAGTATCCAAGCCTGGTCCACACACGTTTCCATGTAAATCCCTTGGAAGGTGTCAATGGAATCTTCCAAGGCATCCATGGTGGCATCATCAAAGAGAATTAATCAGTGGTGTAGGTGGGAAGCAGGAGATGCTAACAGGAGCATGATAAGAAGAAGGAAAATCAAAATAATCGATCAGCATTTCTTCAATCCAATCTACAGACCTCAGAAATTATGTCCTGGTCTTGTGAGACAGAATTCCTCTAAAACACCCAGGGAATCAGTGTCCCAATCAGTTGTACTTTTTCTCAGTCACTGTTGCTAAAGACTCTTTCCAAAACATCCAGGAAACTGTGTTCAAAGATTGCATTAGAATCTTTCTCAAAATGAGCTCAGTGTCTAGGAGGATCCTAAGGGGCTGGAAGAGCACCTGTTCTTACTGCTACAAGTCTGGCACAGAGTGGAAGGCCAGGAGAGTGAACTAATCTTCACTGACCCATATCATGCCCCAAAGTGGACACTTTCCCTTTCTCTCCCTCCTTCCTTCCCCTTTTCTTCCCAACTATTTTCCCCCTCACCTTCCTCAAATTTTTACTCCTATTTTTATGGGATTTATGTTAATGATTACACATTCCAAGATTATAGTAGATATATATCTGAAACATAAGTTGCCCACATCTGACCTTCCTGATTTCCTTCTGTAAGATCACTTTTCAAACTAAGGTTATGCCTTGACAGTCAAAAAGACGAATTGATCAGAAATCAAATGGTTGGGTTAAAATTTTGAGCTAAAATCACCTTGACAATCATAAACTAGAATCTGTTTTGAAAGATGAGAAACTGAGTTTTCTGTGGTTTTGAAATGATATTTGGCTCAACAGTTCACCCAGCTCCCCTTCTGGGCATAAGTGGGGTGAAGGGGGGTGCTCTCAGAGAATGGAGCCTGAGAAGCTCAGATACAGAAAATGGCACACTGATTCAGAGATCAGAGAGACCTGTGTTTGAATTCTGGCTTCACCCATCACTCATAAGCTGTGTGACCCTGGGTAAGTCCTTGAACATCTCTGAGCCTCAGTTCAGAATTTGTAAAATAAGAAGGCAATACTGTTTGAAAGAAGTATATGAATTGAATTATATGAATTCATGCCCCAAAAGTTTCCTCAAGCCCCTTTATAATCACCCATTCCTCTGCTCCCATGCCCCAGCAGCCACTGATCTGCCTTCTGTCTTCAGCAATTAGTTTTGATTTTCTAGAATTTTATATAAATGGAATCATATAGTACGATTCCTCTTTGTTTTTTGGCCTGACTTCTTTCATTTAGCATAATGATTTTGAAATTCATCCATGTTGTTATGTATATCAATAATTTATTGTTTCGTATTGCTGAGTAATTTCATTAACTACACTTTTTAAGTCAAGACATGCCTTAACAAATTCTACAACATCCTGGAAAATCCGGAAGCCAGAAAGATCTTATGTCTCTAATTTTCAGAATTACTCTACTGCTATATTCTACTTAGATTCATGATGCCTACTCCTCAGCTGGACTGTTAAGGCCCTTCATTATCTGCTCCTCGGCTGGAGCCAGTCTCTTTTCCCCACTGTTGACCAGCTTGATTCCTCATACCTGGGGAATGTGACCCTCCCTGTAACCCACACTTTCGAGGATATTTCTAACATCTGTGCCCTGGTTAAATTATTCCATGGCAACAAACAGTCCCTTACTTCCCTGCCTCCACAAAGCCATCACCTGTCCTGTGTCCTCCAAGACTCCCACAGCTCCCCCAACTTCCCTGCAGCCCTTCTTAATCACATATATGCCACAAAGCCTAATAGGCTCCTCCCCACTTCAGCCAAAAGCTTCAGATTGTCATCTCCCTGTAAGGCCCTGAGTTGAGTGTGCAGCTAGGGAGAGAGGCAAGATGGGGTCCCTGCCCTCAGAGAGCTGACAGTCCAAGGCTGGGCATGGAGACACACAGGTGTACCAGCAGGCCTGTGGATAGGCAGACCATGAAGTGACAGGGAGAGGGTGTGTGCACATAAATCTGTCTATTACATTGGGAGATGGGAAAGGGCATGATCAGGCCATTCTTTGCTCCCCAATTTGTTAGGGACACTACCGGAGTAGAGGCCAAGCTTTATACCTCTTGTCTGCCACCTCCCTGTCAGACATAGTTCTGCAGGGCTGAACAGAGGCAAAGATCAATTAATATTTAGCTGACTTGGATGGTGAAATGGCCCAAAGGATCCTCTCAGTTTTCCTTGAACACATCACACCTACTAATGGAATAAGCCACCACCAGCTATGAATCAAAGGACCCATGTCTGATGCTGCTCTGTGGCCCATTCCACTGGCTGCCACAATTGGCACCATTAGAATCAGGCCCCAGATAGGCAGACTGGCTTCATTGCCAGGGCTGCATTTCTGGAGGCTACTCAGGGGGTCAGGAAAGGGTCAAAACCTCTGTTGCTCCAGGGCTCACTTTAGCTTTATGAAGTTGCAAAGAAACTCATCTTAAAGTTCAAGATGGGCAGTTCACAGGCATTGCAACCACACCTGATTCTCCCAAACACCCTGGAAATAAGCAGGACTTTACCTTAAACTTCCCATTTGGCAGGTGAATTCACTGAGTTGCAAAGCAAAGAGCTAAGACCGGGGTCACTGTATTAGATGCGTCTTGTCCTTCAAATAGGAATGATCTACTTGTCCCCATTTTTCTGAGGCTGTTCTGATTTTAACACTCAAAGACTTGTGTCCCAGGAAACCCTGCTATCTGGGTAAACTGGGCCAATAGGTCATCTTAGCTCCAACTCACATCCTCTGATCTATCTTTGAATTTAGCCCAGGGATTCTAGAAATATGATCATTTGAGCAGAAGCATAGGCAGCAAAAATGCTAGGGGTGTCCATTAGCAATCTGAGCTTTAGCAGGCTGTTCAGCAGCCCCTGTGCTAGCTGGGGCTAGAGAACCACTGTTACAGTATATCTGTTGCAAACAGCCTCATGCAGGCGATTGCATCAGCTCCTGCCTCAGCTGCTCCCCTGGGTTCTCACTGTGCCATTATGGTTAACGTGATGCAGCAGGGGGTGTCCGTACAGGAACCATATGTACCCATGCAGGCTGATGAAAAGCAGGGGGTGTAACAGCAAGCTCTAAGGGAGAGGTGAGAGCCAGTGGGTAAATGACACCCTCTTCAACCTCAAGGGTTGGCAACTCGAAAGCATCAGTCTGTATATAATCTTAAATAAAAATTAATTAAAATGAAAATATGTGAAAATTTAGTTCTTCAGTTTTACAAGAGTCCGCTGATCCCAAGAGGCTAGTTTATACTGTACTGGCCAGCAGGGAGGACATCCCAAAGCCCTTTAGGACAGCTCTGTCTACACTGCTCTGCAGAAGGACTCGGGAGAACCGGGTCCCACAGCAGAGACGAGTTAGAGAATGTTAGCTTTTATCAGTTTTTCCTCCTTCCCTCTTGCATTTCAATCAGTGTCCCCATCTTACTCCCTGGAATCATGAAAACCTTTGTCTCAGGTTTGACTTTCTTGGGGCAAGGGTGGGAGGTGGGAGCAGCCTCAGGTTGCTATGAGGACCAAGTCCATTCTGACCCCCAGCCCTGCTGCTGGTCCCAGCCCTGCCATCTCCCTGTCTGGCTGTCAGGCGAGCAAGCTAAACATGAGGAGGCTCTGGCCAAAGGCCAGCAAACACAGACTATTGACAGAGGCAGTCTTTACATTGAGATGTATAACTGAAGATGAACAGGGAACAGTCTTCGGAATGAGCTCTTTTATCTATCTATCTATCTATCTATCTATCTATCTATCTATCTATCTATTTATTTATTAAAATTATTTGTTTTATTTATGTAAGAGCTGGGGTACAGGCCAGATGCGCAGGAGGGTGAGAGGATCCACCAGAGACAGAGTGGGGAACAGAACAGGCAGAATGACTGAAATACACTGCTGAGGGCCGCAGCTGGCAAGACAGGAGAGGTCTGCCGCGCCATGTGGGCTTCTCACTGGCTGGCCTGGATTGAACCTGCTCTGCAGAGGCTGCGGACAGCTTCGCAGTGCGGCGCTCAACTGCCTGCACCACCAGGGAGGCCCTGGAATGAGCTCTTTTAGACAGAGCTTTGTGTTGACTTTGAGAGAAAGGATTTGTGTTTTGGAATTTCTCTATCCACAGGAACTAGGTACTTGGGGAGGGTACGCCTTGACGGAGTGGTGCTTGAACTAGGAAATCTACTATGGCAATACACAACCCTGATTAGACAGCTTGATCCCCATAATCCCTGCAGTTTGTGAATAATGCAATTTTCTTAGAACAAAATACATCACTCTTACATTGTCCTTTTGACTCCCTCTATCTACATATATAGAACAGCTCTATAACTTTACTTTAAATACTGGTTGGTATGATGGTGTCTTGACATCTTTTCAGCCAGTTCTATGACAAGCATTTATTGAGTACTTAAGGCAATACTAGTATGGCACTTTTGAATCATTTAATAAATTAAAAGCCCAATTTATTCTTTCCTTTAAAACATCTAGCAGCATATAGGTTTTGAAATATGTATGATTTTTCTTTTTGACAAAGAACAAACTGGTTTTCATATGACATGACCATGACTTTGGAGTAAAACTTTGATTTCAACAATAAACATCTCACTGTTTTCTCTTTTAAAAAACTAGATGTTCTTTTGGATGGCAATTTTATTTGACCAATAAATGCACTAGTTCCTGCCAAAAGCACATACTAGCTGCCCAAGGTGAAATTTACCAGATTCCAATTTTTAATTATCCTGTATCTCCTTTACAGTTGGAGCTTCTAACAGAGAATTAGAGCAAAGTAACTCACCAAAGAAAGGCAAGTCATGCAGAAAATGCCAATATCAATTTCCTAAACAAGTCATAACTTAAATGCCACCCACCCAGCTCCTGGCCGGAAGCTTTAAAGGCAGAAGCAATCAAAGAAACTGATTGGGCAGGGAACATTATCAATTAATGAGAGAAGTTAAAAGGAAAAGGAATGCATTAAATAAATTGAAAAAAAACTCCAAAGGAGACTTGCTATTTTCTCTCTGACGATAAAGGGCTTTTCTGTTTGGGCTCCTCTGTCTTTGTCTGCAACTGACTAGCCAAAAACAAACAGGAAACACTCCCTGTGTCTGGGAGGGCGATGCCCCTTGGTGCCAGGAAGAGGAAACCCAGGTAGAGGAGGTCCAGGTACGAGTCTGGTTCTGTCAAAATCTAGGGGACTGTGTGTCCCTCTCCTAACTCCTCTTAAAGTCTTCATTCCTGCTCCAGTAAAATGAAGGGGATACAATCAGCCCCACTGATCCCACAGGTTTGTGGGAGAGGTTAGGCAAGATAGGGGGCTGGATGTGAAGCAGTAATCACCGGTAAGGAAACTGCGGGTATGGGCGTGTGCACATATATGGACACGCTCTGGTGTACCTATAGATTGTAGCAGTGCACCTGTGTGTGTGTGTTTTGTGTGTGTGTGTGTGTGTGTGTAACCTAGGGAAGTACATAGTTTGATTCTCATAAAGATAAGGGAATTCAGGGAGATGATATGCACCAACTTCAAGCTGATGAAATCTGTAAGATTGTGTCAGAGAGGGACACATAGGGCTCCTGCACTGGTGATATTTTATTTTTTTAAGCTGGATAATAGGAACACAATATTTTTCTATGTTAATCTTTAAAGCCTTCTGTATTGTGAGCTATAAATATGTATATATTAAATCTATCTATCTATCTATCTATCTATCTATCTATCTATCTATCTATCTATCTATCTAAAGGATAAAGAGATAAACCCCAATTGCAATAGGAAAAATGCCATTGCTTGGGGGGATGACAGCACAGGTTCGTTCTCTAGAACGAAGCCACTTTGAGGAGTGATCATCACTTTCCTTCTAGAAATAATTCAGAGTCAGTGGATTGCAATGAACAGTCCTTTGTTCAAGCCAAGGTGCTTGCTAATGGCAAAAGTTGGGACTCCAGAAATTCTAAATTCTGTATGACAGCCCAGAGAAAGAAACACGAGTCTCTTTTGAACTCAGCCTCGTCTGCAAAACATAGTTCCTCTGACCACCAGCACTGAGAACTCTGCACCACCCCACTCCCCAGCTGGTTTCCTTTGTGTCCGTGACATAATAATCCTCTGAGCAGAGAGAGATCACATGGAGAATGGAAAGGGAGAAAGGAAGAAAGGAAGGAAACTTTGGAACTGCCCCCAAAAAGTCACAGACAAATTTCATTGGTTTATAGGGTGTTTGTTAAAAAATTGACTTAGTTGTCAACACTTTAAACTACGGAGACTTCAGGAAGCTCCAGGTTCTAGCTTCTTGGAGACTCAGCTCTGCCTCATCAGGCCTTCTGCCCAGTTACTGCAGTAGCCACTGCAGGTCCAGGGGTGCTGCATAGTCTTACCCAGTCCAGCACTCCAGGCCTGCTGCACCCCACTGTGCACTTTGCAGCTCTTGAGGGTGAGCTGCTCTTTGTGATGCTGGAAGGAATGCGAGTGTATCCCCACTATCCTTTGCCAAGCAGGTAGGACGTTTTGTTGACTAAATTTAATCCTCCTTTAGGGATTTGAGCACTGTGCCAAGGAAGCATGAGAGCCAAGCTGTCTTATAAGGGTGGATAAGTTGGAGCTGGCTCATGGCTGGGTAGCACACCGTCTAAGTCATGTGCCTTGAGGTACATAGTTACCCTATGTAAATATATACATTCAGCTTCTCTGACATGCTTTGTGCTGCAAATGATCCTGAAACAGAGCTCCATTTTTTTGGGCTTAGCAGAGCCAATTGACTGTCTCCTCTTGGAAGGGTCCCTGTCCTCTTGGATAAGTTGACTAATCTGATGCAGCAGTTTCTGCCTGGAGGGTTGATGATTGAGAGGGTGGGCAGTGCCCCTAAGGCTGGACATTCATTGCTTTTGTGTCCACTTTCTTTGGTTTTTGTCTTGGCAGCTTTTTGAACATTTTTGACAATTTCTTTTCTAATCTCCATCAGAGGGCTCCCTTAGGATTCTTCACCCTGCACTCCCAGTCTCAATATTTTCCACTTGTAATCACCTGTGGGTTGAAGGAACTGGACTGTCAAGATTTCTGAATCAAAGATCTCATTTTTCACAGAATCTCAATGATTAGACTATGAGTCTAATCTGGAAGCATCTCCCAGAATAAATAAGTTAGGTAACTGGAAGTGCTCCCTCCCAAGTGTTTGGGTTAAGAGATATGATGAAAGAACTCTGATCCAGCTCTACTTTAAGTGAAAAGTCACAGACATACACTATCTCAGGCACCAGCTGCCCAGAGGCTGATGGGATCAGGGTGAACTCTGTGTTTTTTTGTTTTGTTGTTCTCATTTCTGAAAGTTTCTTAAAGTTCATGGAGCTCATTGAGGGCAGGGGCTCTTAGCTACACCTGCCACAGTACTGGTACCAAATAAGTATCTGTTAAAGTGGGAAGAATTGGTTCTTATTATATGGCCACATCCGAGGCAGCCATATGCATATATTCAAGAATTCATTCAAGAGCGTTTGCAGTTTCTACTGCAAAATGTTCTTAAAATGAGATTTTAAATATGTAATAACATCATCCCTTCTCATGTGAAGCTATTTGTCATATATGTGGACACAACTGGACTCACACTCTCACATTTGAGCCTTGGAAGGAAACTTAGGGAGACCAAGCCATGGCCACCACACTGTCCACAGCATCCAGGGCAGGTACTGCCGGTCACTTATGTTAACCACAACACTCTTTCCTACTGAGCCTAGATCCTACCTCAAAATCTTTTTCGATATACTTGCCTGGGAAGATTATACCAATGAATCAAAGTTGGCTTGTGAATGAAAGCTGCGTGTCATTCCTGTTTGAGCTCAGTGCACCAAAGTCCTCACGTTACACGGGCTGGGGCTCACCCCAGACATGTCAGGTCACTTGCACGTGTCCTCCAAGTTCCCCTGGGAGCCCTGGTTCTCTGCTCCTAGGGCCCCTCACCCCTAGCCTCCCATCTGCTGGTGTGTCCTTGCACGTCCCGGAACCTCCAGTCCCAGAACAACAGCATGGAGACGCGAGTGTCCCCTGAACTGTCTCAGTGTATGCCCAAGGAGAGCTGGCCCCCGCTGCACAGCACGACACCCGGTGTGTTCCCTTTATTTTTCTCCACTCCTCACAGGCATGGCAGCTGCTTCCCAATTTTGGCCTCTTCCAACTCTTAAAAATTCTCCTCAAACCAGCTCCCCTGCCACTTGCCTTCCATTCTCCTTGTACCTCCAGATGTCTCCAATTCTCTCCCACCAATAATTGTATGCCTTTCCAATGCAAATCAATCCAGGCAGACTTTCTTCCTCTCATCTTTCCCACTTACCCATTACTGCGACTGCATGAAACAGACAGGGACCTGAAATGACAGTCAGCATTGTGGGCGGGGAACGTGGCTATTGAAATGGTAACATTTATTTCTTTTCACACATACACTCTTATGTAAGATTCGAGATTCGCAAAATGTAAGCTACTTTGGACATTTCTTCTTCCTTGCCTAAAACTGCCTTTTTTAAAAAGAAGACCTGAATATTACAGCTTGATATCTGTATATTTCACTGAGCTCCCTTCCTGACCAGGCCCTGTTTGGGGGCTGCAGACACAAAAGGGAACAAAGCAGAACCCTGCTCAGAGGTCAACAGACTCCAGGGACCCTGACTCAAGAGAGAGCACCCTGGGGCTGTCTTAGCTGCCAGGTGGTGGCCACTGTGCTCCTGCCAATTCCTGCTCATCTCTGGGGTAGACCAAAAGGTCCTGATGGGTGTTGATGCACCAGGATATCATGGGGAAGGAGGCCTGATCACTGTATCAAGGGTATTTGCAGAAGCAAACAGTGGGACTCTCACATTTCACCTCTCCTCTATTCATTGGCAGTGACTTTACTATGCCACACAACATCTGCTAGGTGCTGGGTACATGGGGACAAATAAGACAGGTCATTGGCCTAGAGATGCTCATGTCACTACATTTATGCAGATGTCACCTGTTTTCCTGAATTCACCCCATCAGGGCCTGCGCTAAGCCAGAACTGAATCACTTCAGGGACCAAAAAGGCACCACTTTGGAGATGGGGACTTGGCAGAACAAATCAGGGATTTCCTGAGAGCACAGCCATCTGCCCTTACTCATCACAACAGTTCCTTCGTCCTCTACTCATCTCCTTGCTCAACATAACTCCCCCTGGGAACACATTCTGGGCCACTATTCCTCCACGAAGAAGGGCTGCAGCAGCTTTGGCCCATAAACATGAGCCTGGTCACCCAGCAGTGACCTGACTCCTGTCCAAGTGCTCCGAGGTCCGGTGCTGAGCCTGCAGCAGCTGCAGGGCTCTGTCTGCAGTTCTGGATGTACCCTTGTCCAGCCCACTCAGTCTCCCTCAGGCATCTGAGTGGGGATCCCTGAAGGGGTGGGCTCAGCCAATAAAATGCAGGGGGATGAACCTGACAGATGTAGTGTTGAGGGAAAGCAGCCAGACACAAACGTCCCTGCTGCGTGATTGTATTTGTATAAAGGCCTGCAATAGTTAGAGATGAGCAATGGTGCTAGAAATTAGATGAGTGATTGCCCTGGGGATGGGAGGCAGAAGGACTGGAAGGAGCAGAGGGGACTTCCTGGGGTGCTGGAAATGTTCCATACCTTTATTTGTAGATAGCTACATGTTTGTGTGTACATGTGAAAAGCAATCTCTATGCCTATAGGGTTAGCACACTGTAGTATATAAAATTCTATAGAAAAGCACCTTTGGGGGCACTGGAAAGTCTGTGTGGGCTTGAGGGGACTTATCTGTGTACATTGGCTGTGTCCACATGGAGTTCCAGACATGGCTCTGTGCTGGGACCCAGGACTGCAATGAAGAGGCACAAAGCTCCTTCTTGCAGAGCTCACAGTCTTGCTGGGAGATCACCTGGTATTGGACCTAGGAGAGAGGGCAGCTGAAGGAGGCCAGGGGATGGCAGCAGGCACAGTCCTGCAGGGTCAGCGGTCATCAGCCTGGGGCGGAAGAGAGGGAGGGCTTTTTGGGCAAGGGCAAAGGGGTGGCCTGCAGGCACAATGGGGAGGAGGGATCTCTAACAGTCCGGGCACCAGGGCACACATGAAAGCAAGGGGTGCCTGGAAGGAGCACAGGAGAGACACAAGAGCCAGATCTGACAGTGAGGGCTGCGCCAGCTCAGAAACACCCGTGAGTACTGGGTCTGCTGAGAATTATCCCACCTTTTCATTCAGACCACGACTGTCCTGGGATTTAGAAAATGACTCCCCATAATCCAATTTAAAGATTTTGCCCTTGAATACCAATCAGATGAGGCAGCGCGGGGAAGGGCCACCTCAGACCACCCTGACCATGCCCACCACACTATTTTCCGCAGGTCCAGACAGGCCCGTGGGTAGCTGGCTTCCCAGTGGAGCACGCTCAGCGGACATCTGGCCCTGCGGGGTGAAGGCCTTCGGGAACTGGCAGGGAGAGTCTTGGCTGCCTGTTTAAGATGCAGGTTAATCCTTCCTCTGAAAGTATCGCTGTCAAGGCCAACAAAGAATTATTACTTGTCTACATGTATTGTTTATTTCCTCTTTCAATAAAACCTCACGGAACATGGGTATTCCTTCATTTCCATTTCTATTAATTGTGGTGTCTCCGAGGTGAATAATAAGGCTGTGCAATCAATAGTAATGATGGAACCACTGAACACAGACAAAATCTCCTCCACCATCTCTCCCCCAGCATCTATCTGCTTTATTAAGTGGCAAAGTATAATATTAAAAAAAAAAAAGTGCGCCGGTAGGGGAAACAAATCTACAAATAATTATTAAAAAAAATTAATCGGTGGTATAATTCAATTATGCAGCATGCAATGCAGAAAAGTTCTCTTAATTACAACAGAATTGAACGGAACATTCTTCAGCCTTAACCTTGTTATTTTTCAAGGTGAGCTATTACTAAATTCTAAGATGGCTTTCAATAGCCTCTCTTTGCAGCGGTTGTGTATGGAACTATTCAGAAGGAATCAGTCTGTGCTGATGCAATCGGAGATCGCTGGGGGATAAACAGATAACTGCAGGCAGCCAGTGAAAGGAAGGGGCACGGGTCCTCGTGGCTGAAACAAAGCCAGTGACCTTGGGGAAGCAACTTAACCTCATCATTCCCACCTTGCAGAGTTATGAAATGGTTGAACATGAACAGAGGCCTGAGGAATCACAGGTAATCGTAGCTATCCTAACTGATGCTTTCCCAGGTCCACATCTGGGTTCATCTGCAGCTCCCTGGCTGTTTGTGTTTTTTGGTAGCTTCTTACTTCAAGGGCCTGTATCATCTGGCTTCTCTGTCCTTGGCTTTCTCTGGGGTCAAAATTGTTTGCTCAACTACTTTTTAGGGGCAGCCCAGGAGTGCTGAACCCCCAAGGTAGCACTCCACCAAGAAGATACTGCTGTTGACAAATACCCCAACTTCCATCCTTTGGTCCACATTCTACGTGATACCAGATACCAGAGAGAAACCATCTGGCCTTCAAGGAGCTCAAAAGGTTCCCAGAATGGTTTTCAGTGCTGCCTCTGGATCGGTCTGCATGGACTGGGATTGTCAGTCACCCCCATTACACCTCAGAGGGTGTCTAGTAGGATAGAGCCCCATGCCCCAGTAGTAACCTGTTCATTCCTGCACATTGATGGGCTTTTCTCTCCCATCTACATTTCGTGTTCCTCACTCCTATATGTGGGCTTCCTGGTGTCACTTCCCTGTAAACCACCTGCACCCAAGTCCTCCTCTCAGGGGAAATTCAGACCAAGATAGCCAGGGCTGGCTGTATTCTGGCCCCCTTCCCTCTGCCTTTGCTGTTTCCTCTCGTCCAGCCATTTCTCATACCTGGGCTATAAGAGTGCAGTCTTTTAAGGTGAGCAGCAAGGACAGGGAAATGCAATTACAAGCAAGGACTGCCTGCTGGAAGTCCAGGAGAAGCTCAGGGCCTTCACCCCGAGTCTGCTGAAAGGTCCACTTCTCAGAGCATTTGCAGTTAACCTCCAAATGGGCAAGATGCTGTCCACACACTCCTTCTCCAGACTCCTTTGCCAGTTTCCACCTCTGGCATTCTCCCTGTTTCCCACATCCATGGAGTTACACAGGGTAGGTGGTATATGAAAGGCAAGTCTCTGGTTTGCACCCAAGTTCTCTACCCAACCCGTGGTGGTACCCAGGCAGTCAGGGCTCCCTTGTGCCTGGTACCCTGGTGCTTTTGTAGCTTTGCTCACATGTCCCACTGCTTACATCCTCCCTGGACCCTACTAATCCCTACATTTCAAACATCCAGGAAGCTCTTCTGGAAAGCTATACCCCACAGCCCATATGGTCCTTCATCTCCCCTGCCCGTCTCACCACTGTGCACATACTAACTGGGGCTGGGCCACTTGGCTGCTTCCCCAGCTGTGAGGGCAGCGTCAGGGGGCTGGATTCTGTGGCAGTGACAGCTTCTGGGGCACGCAGAGGGAACTCAAAACCTGTTGTAACCAGCAGACATGAGTCAGATGGCCTCTGAGATGGGGCTCCTCAGAAGCAGACCCTGAGATGCAGGTTCTTGGGTAAGTGGCTCATTAAGAAAACTCCAGGGGGGTACCTGTAAGGCAGTGGGGTTGGCTAAATGGGGAAGGGAGGAAGTCAGGCAAGGATGTGATTGTAGGCAGACCTGCATGGAGGGCAGTTTCATGCAGATCCACTGGTGAGACTATGGAGTATGAGGTACAACTTGGAGTTAACCTGACCTCAGGCCAGGTAGCTGGGCTCTCATAGTCCACCAGACAATCACCTCTTCAGGTGCCCTGGATGGGGCACATAGATTCCCAGGCACTTCCATCTCTGCCCCCAAGCCAAGCACATTCAGAAGCCTGAAGGCACCCTCCTACAAAAGGACTCAGGTGAGAACTGCTGGGAGTAGGGCCAAGGAAGACGGCCTGGGCCCCCCTGGTACATCCCCGACACTGTACACAAGTTGCTGCCACATCAACACAAGTACCTGGAACTCCCCAATTCCCAACCTAAATTCTGACCCAGTTGCATTAGTTCATCTTACCCTCTTTGTAACCTGTGCCTATGCTTTGCCCTCTGACCCCTGACAGCTTTGTCTTGTGATACTTCATCTGATGAGAGTACCACCTGTCAGGCCCAGACCTTTGACTTGCATTTTTGAAAATATGCACTCGCACCCATGAACTCTGGGAGCTGCCCACCCCATGGCCATGCCTCTGGGAAATGCGCAACAGGTCTGCTCTGGCCAGTGTGCAGACAAACTCTGCCAACACTTTGGACACACAGCCTTTCAGAACATGAACACTGCCGTCTCTCCTCTCTGTCCTGTGTGAAGATACAGACCTATGGCTGGCAGTTTTATGAGTAAGTCCTAACAGGGCCATATGCACAAACAATCATTCTCAGGACTGGTTGGATGATACAATTGCAGTAGGTCAGTCAGACTTTGGGGAGCTGTCCCAGCCACCCCACCAAGTGGCAGGGTCTGTGTCTAACTTGGCTTCAGCCAGAGTTCTCGGGGCTCGGAGGAGAAGTGTCAGAGCCCTTTGTACCCCAATGTTCTTCCTCCGGAAAGCAGAGTCTGTTAGAGATCTGGCCTTTCCTCAAAGTGTGAATGGTTCATGTCCCCATCCACCCACGAGAGCCTGTGGGAGGTGCACCTCCTGGCTTTTACACTGGAGACTGGGAACAGTCTGGAGCAGAGACCTGGGACTATAACCTTCGCTCAACACATGTCACTTGGGGATGCCAGTGACCCATTCTAGTGGCATTGTGAGTCCAGCCATCAAACATCCTGGGAGGTTTTTGTTAGTTGTTCTAGCCTTGTCTCTTTCTAGAATTAACCCAGACCTGCAGAGTCACTCATGCTCCTAGGGAGAATTGACTTCTAGTGAGTCCGAACCTGGAACGCGACTGTGAAGGAAATCAGATATGGGGGACTGTCATGTCCAGCATGCAGCAAATCTTTATTGTCTTAGTGCTCATTATATACTATTTTAATTGTAGCAGGTGTAACATCAAAGCATACCACATAATGATAACATGTATGAATGATTAGTCTATTTTTTTACTATTGTCTATTTACTTTAGACAGTAGGATACCAGGCGGTTAGTTCTCACACACATAATCTTATCGCCTCCTAGCCAGAGCCTGGGAAGTTCGCTCATTATTTTGTTGTTGTCAAACTGTGGAAATGTATGCAGTTTACTTCCAGGTTCTCAACACCAAGTCCTGTCACCCAGAGGATTTCCTCCGAGACGCATGTGTTTTCACATGCCTTAGGGACTCAGGTCAAGGCCCTTCTGCTCACTGCGCGGGGTCTCTCCATTTTGTTATTCTCAGACTGTGGAGATGTAGAAGGCCGACTCCACACAGGTCACTTTCCAGGCTCTCAACACCAAGTCCTGTCACTCAGAGGTTTTCCTCCGAGACGCATATGTTTTCACATGCCTTAGAGACTCGGGTCAAGGCCCTTTTGCTCACTATGCAGGGTGGCCGCCTCCAACAAGGGAGAGTAAGGGAGGATATATTATTCAGTAAAACTATTCAATACAAAACACCTTCCCACCATGGAATAGTTGAGACTAAATGTCTGGAAGACTTGGCCGGTGCTGACACCTGCCACAGAAAGTCACTAGTGTAGGTGAGATGTCATGAGGCAAGGTAGGGTTACTCCTGAGGACTTAGTGCTGGGACCCTGGCTGGGGGTGAGAGTAGGACAACCAAGACTGAGCATCCATTAGGGACTAAGCATATGCCAAACCCAGGGCTCTGACATGGCATCTCATTGATCCACACAATAATGTGTGCAGAATTCTTTCTTTATTTTAATAGTGGTATCTCTATTCACAGGTGCTATAGGAAAAATATGAAATTTGATGCACACTGAGTCACAGATATCTGTGAAGCTATAGCCCTTCTCCATAGTGCTATTATGAGGGTTAAATAAATTAACCTGAGCAAAGTATCTTGCAGCATTATGGTGAGCAATATTTTTAAGAAAAAGAAAGTGAGTATATTTTCCAACTAGTAACAATTCCAAGATGGCAAATCTGATTTCATAAGCAAAGTCATTATTTCAGGAATTTGCCCTCAAACACGAATGGCTCCCCATCTTGGGTGTTGTTTACCTCTGAATTTGTCACAGATGAAAAATGAGTGAGACTGTCAAGGAGGACACGGGGGTGAGGGACTTGATTCCCACCAAAACTGGGTCAGTGGGTGTCAGAGCTATTTCCTTCATGGTTTTCCAAATGGAGTCACAAAGGAACATTGCCAATCACAGCCTTTATTACACTGTGTGGTTTTTGGCTTCTAATCATCCACACAATGAAGTGTAAAAAACTAAACGTTACATTTTAAGTAAAGTCATTCTAATTATTATAACCTTATTGATTGGCTATTGTATTGTGGACAATGTAAACACCTCTTCTACAGGGACTTGTTTCTTTTCACACTTACCCCTTGAAGTATTAATTGTTAACCTTATTCATATCCTGGGCACATTGATTAAGTTGTCACTCTGTGTCTCATATCGGAGGGGAAGAAGCTGAGACCAGCAACATTAAGTGATTTGCCCAGAGGTTCTTGGCTAGCCTTAGAGAAGCTGGGATGTGAACCTAGATTTCGTGTGTACAAAACCTTTTAAGTTTTCTTTCCCCATGCCATTCCAAAGCTTTTAGGAATGTAGGGGTGAGGAAATAAAAAAAAAAAAGTGAC
Organism: Talpa occidentalis; assembly: GCF_014898055.3. Lineage (NCBI taxonomy): Eukaryota > Metazoa > Chordata > Mammalia > Eulipotyphla > Talpidae > Talpa > Talpa occidentalis. The sequence goes on from NW_023604295.1 coordinate 97,237,601, forward strand.
CCTTTATGTAGCTTCTCTCTCATTCTAGAAGGGCAGAAAGTTAATGACCTCACTTTGCAAAACAACCCTGGTAGCTGCTTTATGCACTGTGCTATTATCACTACTAGCAAGAAATCTTAAGGAAGCTGGAGAATGCAGAGCTGATTTCTACTTATACCAAAAACTGAATGTTTCCTACTTTAAATAAACACATTTTGCCTCAGCTGGGAACCCACACACCTTTGTGTGTCAGCATTATACAAATACACTTAGATTGGATTTCATGAGTGTTCCTTCTTTTGAAATCAGTCAGGCCCAGCAAGCAGCTTCATGTGCTACTAAACACGCAGACCTTTCAATGAAATCAAGAGTCAGCCCAGAGAGGAGGTGAGCAAACTGCAGCATGCCAAATAACCCGCCTCTTGCCCTTTCCTGCTTGGACACTAGCTGGCATTTGGGCTTCTTCTGCCCTCTCCTGTGCCCATGGCCCTGGTAAGCAGAGGTGACCTCTGAGAGATTTGGGTAAGTGCTGGCGGGCACATAGGTGCTCTAAATCCAGTCCACTGGGGGCAATGATGCACCAAACCATCAGCTGTTTGGTGAGCCAGTACAAAATTATTATGCTGCTCCCTGGAAAGGAAATCACCCAGAGAAAGGTAAAGAATTGTCTGGCATGAGGATGTTAGGGAGTAATTCCTCTTAAATTATTACTTTGGTTGCAAGATTATCCAATAATGCTAAATGGTCTCGTTTCTAGGATGGGAGGTCACAGGCAGACATCTCCCCACCTATTGGAGAGGAGTGGCAGTGCAAACTCTCCCTTGGGGCTGCTCTCTAAACCACAGGTTCCAGAAGTTTGCTATTAGCAGCCAGGTGATAATACTTAATGCTTTAATACATGAAACTTCAACTGTTCTGCAGACTGTAATAGAATCATCTGGATGTGCTGGCATCCTGCAGCATTTGCCCCCTCCTAGAGCAGGGCCTCCAATGGTAGATACAAAGACCCACAAAGTGGCCAAGGGGATCTCTGCATCCCCAGTGCCCCTTCCCTGCACACGCAAGCAGGCTAAGGAGCAGAGGATCCTGGTCCAATGTGCATCGTTTGGGTAGGGGCATGGGGCTAATACTAGCTGACGGTGGGTCACATTAGGGCTTCCCTTCTTGACTTTCAAGCTTTCTGTCCGCACAACCAGATCTCAGGCACCTCTCAAACAAGGACCGTGCCTCATTTTGCCATCAAGGTAGAACATATAGGAAGTTCTGTCTTCCATTCAGCCTCTTCCATCATATGAACATCCCAAGCAGAGTGGGGCCTAGCCCAGGTCAGGTACATGTGGGTGTGAGTCCAGCTCCGGCATACTCTTCCCCTTGATCTCTTTAAGTCTCTATCCCCTCACTTGTATCAGAGTTTCCATTAATCACAGGTGAGTGAAAAGGCAACCTGTAAGTAGCACCTAGTAGAGACCTATAGTTATTCATTAGTCTTTCCTTCGCACATTTACCAGAGAAAATGGACTTAATAACATGCACCTCTTTGGTTGACTCTGAGATTTAAACATGATCCTTTCCATAAAGATGGGGCTCCAGCAAGGAAGAGTTACTTAAGAAACAGTCCTGCATTTCCTCCCCTGGTTTTTTGACTATCTGTACTACTTCTGACCTGAAATCAAATCACTTGGAATGTGTACAATTATTGTTGTCATCATTTTAGAAATGAGACTCAAAGAGGTTAAGTAATTTTCCTGGGCTCATACAGCTAGTAAGCTACAGGGCTGGGCTTTAAACCCAGGAGTAAAGGCCCCTCTTGCCACTACTCCAAACTTCTGTAAGGCCAGAGTCCCCTGGGAATGCAGGTCAGGAGCTACGTTTTACACTGTCCTAACTTCTTATGACACTGGATTTGGTCCCACATTGGTCAAAGAATTGGGCTAGGCACATAGACCTTAGCTCAACAATAATAAAAGCTTTTCCTCCAGAAGGGGCCATTGTTTAATTACCTCCATTTCTGTGCCTGCACTAGAGACTTGGGCCACTCTGCTCCATATAAGTGTTGGTCATTGGATTTCCGTTAATTAATACCAAGTTTAATCTTCTTTGATTACCCACATTGATTGTTGCTGATCTTTCAGCCGTCCCTGCCAGCGGGTATGTATCTGAGCTCCAAAACACTCAGGCCCCACCATGCCAAGAGAAAGGTGAAATGAAACATTAAGCTGGGTTTATGGTCAATTTAATTAATGCAAATGCTCAGCTTGGTTCATTTGGCCCAATAATGCTTTCCAATAAAGCTACTGGGGACAAACACTTCTTGATGGTTTGTTTTCTATGTCCTCTCAAAAAACCCTTTCTGAAAGAAACTAAGCAAGGTATGGCCTAAAGGACACTATTAAGTTCAAAGCTGTATCCAATTCTACAACTCTATGGAAAATCTGCCCCTTGACTAAAATGCCGAAAACAATGATAAGGGTCTCCGAGCAAAAATGTATAAGCCTGTGAATTGGCAGGGCTGATGGTGGAAGGAAAGTGAGGGAAGAAATAAGGGGAGAGAAGAGAGAGAAACATGAGAAGAGTCTGTGGTGTGTAGGGTGTGCCCAGAATCATTAAAGATGTCTCTGCCCAATGAATGAATAGACAAAATTCTTTTTAGTTACATTTAATATGTGTGTGTAGCCTTTCAGGGCCCATAACACTCCATATACATTATCTCATTTGATGGTTGCTCACAACAATTGAGGTAGGGGCATATTATGATTTCCATCCTGAACATATAGAGAATGGAACTCTGAGAGGTCAAGTGGATTCCTGAGCATCAAAGTCAAGACTTTGAAGTTAAGCAGGCTGTATGCCTCTAGACCACTGTCATTGGGGAATTGTGTATTGTACAAGTGTGAGTGTTCCCATGAGTCACTAGCTAAGACAGCACCATGGCTGTGTACTGAGTCAGGTGGAGGAATTTGACGATTTTAATTGGCAAGATGATGTCTGTGCTTGCCAATCCACATGCTTACTGGTGACATCTTTCCAGAAGAGGTGTCATTCTCTAATGTGCCTCCAAACTGTCACATAGAGGCTTGCAGTCCTACCTGCCCATCGCCTTGACCATCAGATCTCTCTCGGCACCCATTACATGTGTTTCTCCAAATGCGTTTCCTTCCTGGAAGGAAGTGCAGAGCTTGCCATGTCTATGATCCCGGTCCAACATGGGGTGCGTGAACATTGAAGGAAAAATGGGTCCAAGGGCTGAGTGAATGACACAGGAAAGGCTCTCTGGTGCTCTTTCCATGCACATTCTGGTCACGTCCTCTGGTGGATGGTCCCTTCCCTGTAGATCCAGAGCCCTTCCGTCTCCCTGTCGTCTCCGCGCTCCCTGCGTACTATAGACTACTCTTGCTATATGTGAGGGCCGCTTCAAGGGCTTGCCATTGCATGCTATTTCCTTCCCTTTTTCTCTGCCTTCAATTTAATCCCCATTTCCATGTAGTCTGCTTCATAAGGACAAAAGATCTGCTTATGTGATAAGAGTTAATGGATATCAGAATGGGTGTAATTTCATTTCAAAGAATCAGTGCAAGAATTTCTTCACTTTTTCGAAAATCACTCTTCTGGAGATTTCTTCTGAGACTTCTATCTGTGCTAGGGCTACCGAGTCCTCCCAGAATTTTCACACTTTCAACTTCAGAGCAAAGATGAGCAAAGATGAAATTGGGGTATCAAAAAAAACTGGGAAACTTTTCTCAGGTCAAGCAAACTGGAAATCACTAAGGTTTCCCCTTGCACATTCAAAGGTGTGCCTGTCTACAGGCCTGGAGATGGCAAATCAATGGAACTTCTGTCTGAAGGAGGCAGCTATGGTTTAACCTCCTTGAACATGTAGGTAGGTTCCATCTGGCAAAGAATGTGTCTATGGTGATTGCTATTTCTCCAATCTCCCTGCTTCAGCAAGATTCAGCTTTTCTCCATGACCTTCATTGTTTTCTAAGAACTTAGAGGCTTTCATCTTGCTTTGAAATCCAGAAATGTGCGGCAGACCTAGAGACTGGAACTTTGGCCTGAGATGGTTAGGCCACGGCAGAGGTTCACATCAGTGCAAACTTATGAAGAAGCGACAAAGAACTGGATTTTACTCCAAAATCTCATATATCTGCCTCACCTTCTTTCTTAAGGAGGGATCTGAAGTTTCGAGAGAATGACTGATGCCCAGAAAGCCTTGATAGGTTGAAGGAAAGGACCTGAGTGTTGTAATTGACAAGAAGACACACCATCTCTACTAGTCACATACTCATCTAGTGGCCCGGGAGGGACATGCTCCATCTTCCAGACACCTGAAATTTCCAGGATTTTCCAAATGCTGCAGTTCTTATCTAAGAATGTCAGCCACATATCTCACTAGTCCCAGCTCTCTCCACTTGCACTCACAGTAAACTGTTTCCTACCGAGCCAGTGTCAGCCTTGGCGTTCTTTCCAACACAGTGTTCCAGACAACAACTACTATTCAGAATTGGCATATGAATTGCCACTGTTCTCTTCATATTGGTGACCTAGTAAAAGAAAAATCACTGGTTGATGACACAGCCAGACAGGACAAGCAGTGGACCTATGGATAGGTCTATTTAGGCCTACGGTGAAGGATGATCACTTGACAGCAAAGGCAGCGTCCTATGTGGAGGCCATCAGCCTGACACTACATTCTCTGAGCTTTAATTCTGGCACAAACAAGATGGATGTGACCAAACATTGTGGTGGAAACCCAGGCACATTTTCACTTATTCAGCCTCTACACAAAGCAAAACACCTACTTCAAACAAAGCTTTAGCAAACAATAGACATATCTTCGAATTGTTCCCTAGTAGCCGAGAACTGGAACTGTTTTTAGGTACACACATATGTGGATGAAGCAAGGCATTTGTTACACTTAATATAAAGGAAAGTTGGAAGATGCCTCCTTATTTTATAACATCAAGACTGCTTCCTTACGATACGAATTTAACGCCTTTTCAAGCTTGCTGTAGTTGTTTTGGGTCTCACTCTTATTGTGGAATTACAAAGTTTCTCTCTCCTTCTCTCTCTCTTCCACATTCCTTTCCTCCCTCCTTTCCTTCTTTTTTCTTTTTTTCTTTTTGCCCATTCAACCTTGTATTGGTTTTATTTACCATTAAAATTAAGAATTTAGAAGCATCTGCTCAGGGAACCACATCTTCTCTGCCTTCCCTCTGATGATGAGGGAAATCAGTAGAATCGGGAAAGAACCCCCATGAGTGCAGCGAGAGGACCCAGAGAGTAGGGTTAAGTCACCTCCAGAAATTTAGCACCCCATTTCTGGCACTGGGGGTGTCAGGCACAGTTCTGGGAGGCTAATTAGGAATAACATGGATTATGGTGGTCGAGTTGTAGCTGGGTTAAGCTGAGGCCATGCAGTGCTCATGTCCGCTCCAGCTCTGCCCACCTAGAAGGTGCCCAAGAACTCTAGCTCCTAATTATCCTGGTGCAGGGATGTTGTCTAAATTTACTGTGACTGATCAAAGAAAGGAGACTCCAAGTGGCGCAGAAGCCTTTATCTGCCTAATTTTCCTGGGCTGCTAGCTCTAAATAGCCCTTTGATGTGGATCATTCTTGCTGACTTACAAACTTCCCTCTTTGGGAGCTCTGTGTAGGAGTGGGAAGAATGAAGACAATCAAGTCCTTACCTGGGGAAACTCAAAGCACTGATGGTTTTATTTTTCTTCCAGATAAATCCTGCTTTTATTTCAAATCTGCAGCTGGAGAATAACTTTTGAAATTCAATGCCCATGAAATTCAATGCCCACATTCAAACTGCACTTACTCATACTCAATGGGGGCAGACAAACCAGAGTGATTGTCTTTTTTTTTTTTTTTTTTTTCAGAAAGGTTATTTCCTTGATGGCTGGGGTCATGGGGCCTCAGGTGTGGTGAGAACTATGACCACACAAAGTCTGTGGAGGCCTCTGAGTCCAAGCCCTCTCTGTTCTGTTGAGAAGTTGTTACTTCTTCCCTGGCCCACCTTCTCTCTCCTACCCCACACTGGCCAGGACACCTCCTTCAGGCTCCCTCAGCCCCTCTGAACATCACCAGCAATGACAACTTGAAACTAGCTTTGTTTCTACAGCTGCTTCCCAGCTGGCAGACCTAGAGGCAGCAGAGGGTTGGGAGATGGGCAGGGGGTGTCTGCAGCAACACTGTCTGGACTCAATTCCTGACTCCAATAGTACTAAGTAAATCCAGACAAGTATCTGACCTCATGTGCTCTTCTACAAAGTAACAGAAGTACCTCCTCAGAGTGTCTTCATGGGGCTGAGATCTATCATGTGCTAAGGCACATACCCATATTCAATAAATGTTGGTGGCAGGGATAAAAGACAATGTGCTCCTTGGGGACAGGGGCCTGTAAAAGTCACCTCTGTAGTGTCACGATGCAGTCTGGCACAGAGAGTGCTCGGGAAATGTGTGGGGAAATATTTCCACACTCCAAAGTCTCTCCTGGCCTAGTCCTTAACTATTGTCCAATGAGAACCAACATTTTGTTCTGCTGCTTTAAAAACCACTGACCATTTCTATTCTCCTCTCTCTGTCCTATCATCCTAGGTCTCTTCCCAAATAGGCCGGAGATTATCTCTTGTTGGCAGGTCAAAGGAAGGCAGTGCAGGGGAGTCATCCTCAAAAAGAATCATCATCAGCTAGAGTCAATGCTTGCTATTCACAATGCATCGACCCTTGAACAATTCAGACACTGGGAGTGCCAACTCCCAGTCCCCAGCCTGTACAGTTGAAAATTTATAACTTTGGACTCCCCCAAAACTTTACTAATAGCCTACTGTAGATTAGAAGCATTATCAATAATAGTCTATTATCACATATTTTGTTTGTTTTATGTGTTGTACCCTATATTCCTACAATAAAGGGAGCTAGACACATGAAAACCATAAGAGAAAATACATTTAGAGTTCTGTACTCTATTTATTGATAACTTAAGTTTGCCTTATCTGTTTATAAGAATATCTGTGTATAAGTGGAACTGAGCAGTTCAAACCTATGTTGTTCAAGTTCAGCTCTAGCGATAGCCTGTGAATCTGCCCAGACACTGAATTAGCAATACTGAACCATTGCTCCTAAGGGAAGTGTGGGGTCAGGTCTCCAAGAGCCTCTGGTCATGATATTTTTATCAGCCCGTCAATACACAATCCTGTTCTCTGTGTGTTTCTGTTTAAAGACACCTAGTTCAATATATCTTGTTGATTCCTTGACCTTGAGCTGATGGACAGCAGCATAATTCTCATGATTGACTGAAGGGCATCTAACACATCTTTTCCATAAGGCCCAGCACAGTTGTCTTGTGCGAGGACTAGGAAGCACTTCAGCACTATGTCTAGAAGTCATTTTAAACAAGAGAATCAAACAAAGCACAAAAATGTGAAAACATGGCACCAAAAACCCATAGCACTGTACAAAAGGTGATGTTCATAGTATCTGAGCTGAGACAAGAAGGCACCACTTGTCTCAGCTGGAGACATGTGTAGTTTTTGTCACTTTGCACATGTTCACAAAAGACTGCAAGAGTGCTATGAGTAGTGATATTGGAATTACAAGCATTTTTTAGCAAGTAGGTGAATTTGCAACTATGGAATTCTTGAATAATGAGGATTGACTGAATTGATTATAAAATATGGAGGAAAATAATAAATATGGCATTTGTAGTAAAAGCCTATAGAACTGCAGCTTTGAGTATTCTCAGGTTACCAAAGTTTAACTTTCAACTCTCTTTCAGGGATGTTTCTTCTTAGAATATTCAATGAATAGTTAATATGAATATTTTTATTTTTAAAATGGGGCAGAAAAGATCACTTTTCCTCCCAAAGGCCATCCTCACCACTCATATGCTGAGTCCTATTGATCACCATTTGCTTTTGCGCCTGCAATAAGGCCCTTTTGTTCCACATTATACATCATTTTATATTCTACTGATGACTCCAGCTGCAAATAAACATGCACATAAGCATAGTATATATAGACACAATGGCCCTGCCAAGTTTTGATCATAATCTCTAGTCTCTGTGTCTGAGCCTCAGAGATGTTAAAAAACTTATTGAGGTCACACAGCTAATCAGGCAGTAGTTTTTATGGCATTATACAGATTACCTGTATGGTTAACGTTGAAATAGCCCTTGGTATCAAGAATAACTAGTACAGCAAGGGCCAAAGAATTCTGATAGCTAAGATAAGTCATAACACAATACATGGAAGTCAAGGTACCCCGCCAAAGGGACCGATCCACATGAGTGCCGAGTATGGTATAGACAACAAAGTCATGAGGTTTTCCATTGATTGCCAAGGACACAAGCACATAGTGCTTAGTGTTTTCTTCACATAAACTGTCATGATTTTCACCAGAGAGAAAGCTGATATGGTGAATAGATTTTGAAAATAAAGATAATTATCTTTATTTGGAAACTTCTTAAGTAGTCCATGTCACCAGGCAGCTTCTAGTACTCCCAAGGCAAATGTCAGAATAATGGAAATTTCCAGCATATTGTTAGAACTCAAAGCAGTCTTGCACCACATAGAAATTGGTTCAAGGATATTAAGATGGAAGTTTCTACAAAAGATATTAAAGAAAGAAGAAAAAAAAGGAAGGAAGGAAAAAAGTGAACAAGGAGGAAGTAATGGAATTTAACTACAAGTAGAGAATTAACCCCGGTTTCAGGTTTGAACAGAATACATATCACAATGGCAAATGGGAAATGACAAGCCTCCCAGAGGAAACATGACTTTTCTTTTTCATTGTGGCACATTTACAGCTTTCCCAGGGATTTGACTAAAAAGATCCAAAAGAAGAAAAAAGATAAATGAACTGGAAACGATCTCATCCATTTTCTATGGCCTCATGCAGGAAATAATACCTTTCCAAACTGGACCATGGATTAGCTGTCAAATCAAAAGCCAATGTATAAATACTTGACCTAAGCACAAAATGTTAAAGTAATTTCAGCTACATATGTCTATGCAGAAGTCTCTGCCCATGTGGAGTTAGCAAATTATTAAATCGAAGCTTCCACACAGGACTTTCTTGTCTTAATCTCAAGGTCTGTTTAAATAACTTTACCAAAGGGAGCTTAACACAATAAAAGGAAACAAAAGCTAGGAGCAGAAGATAGGTAAAAGAGGAAATTAAAAATGTTATTCAGCTTTGAGGAAAGTGTCCAATCGATAACTAAAGAACAATATATTAAGATAAAGATGAGATGATTTTGCTACAAGATAGAAAAAATATAAAATAATATTTAAAATTGGCAGAATTTTGTGAAAGGGACAGCACCTGGCACTGTTAATGGAAAAGAAAAATGACAAATCTGAGAAGAATAGATGTGAAAATCTTAAAAAGTTTATAGCCGTTGACTTAATAATGGATCTTTTGGGACTTCAATTTGAGGAAAAAATCTGAAGTGGAGATGTAATCTGGGCACAAAAGTAATCACTGTGATACTATTCTTAACATTTATGTTTACATATTGTTTGCATATATTTTAATTGAATTATGGCATCTATATATAGTCAGAGCAGTTGCAATGATTTGAAAACATAATTTCAAGACATTTTTATGACATGTGAATATTCAATATTACACAGAAAAAATAATTTTGTGCAAAGAATATAATCTTTTAGCACACACACAAATAAACAGGTATGTGTGCAGATGTGCAAACACACACACACACACACACACACACACACCGACAAATAGAACACTGGGAAGAATTAGGCTGGAATACTAACAATTCTGGACACTCAAGCCATTGAGACTACCAGTGATTTTAATTTTCTCCTTTTAAACAACTGAGCAATAATTAATTTAAATACAAGAGGATATTCTGATGACACGTAGGATGTAGAGTAAATCTTTTCCATCATATCTCCAAGTAACAGAAGACCTTCCTTACCACCCGTGCAATCCATGTTACTGTAGATTACATATTGTATGCTGCCACATGGTTTTCTAATTTTTACCTAAGCATTTTCCTTTATAAAATCATTTTAATCTCCTAAGTAGTCCCCAGAGACCTTTCCCTTGCAGTGCACCAAGGGCTATTTATGGAGCATATGCTTAATTATTGTAGGGTCTTTCATTAATGTGGAGTATACTTGCTTTAAAGGTTAAAATTGATCCTCTATACTCTTCTTAAACTGTTCCAGTGAACACTGAATTCAGGTTCACAAATGATTCATTTATTTTAAAAGTATTTATTAAACACCCACGATATGCCTTTCTCGGCCACACGTTGCTCTCCAAAGCTGCTGTGTATTGCGACAGCCTCTTCAGCCTGACTTGGGAGTGTGCACCCAACCTCCGGTGAGTGGCCCTGGGTTAGGCACAGAGAAAACACTCCTCTGGCCTGTGCTTGCTGGGAGAGACATCCGTTTACCAAGCCAGAACGTGAATCACAAGCAAACAAACAAAAACTCAGTGCAATGACCCTGAGGACATGTTAGTTAATGACATTGATTTGACTAACTTTCTGTTGGAATGAATCAAACTTAAGTTTCAAATAATGAGAAATTTTTAAATGGGGGATACCCAAGTTCTAGAGAGAAGTAATGTAAAGCCTTGAGAAATACTCCCATCCTAGAATTCCTGGTCCAACCTGTGCTCTAGAAACTAAAGCAGGGACTATGTCCAGGCCCACAACCACTTTCAGGCTCCAATGTTGAGCCAGCCATTGAGATGGCACTTTCCCAATGTGTCCCATTCAATCTATGATAACCCAGTGAGGCTGATGTGATGATGCCCATTTTACAGAACTCAGAGAGATGAAGTATCAGACTGCAGTCATAAGCTGGAGTCAGTTGCAACCATTCCAATAAATATTTTCCTCATTTTATCAAGGAATAAAAATCACAGCACTTTCAAAGTTGCTTTTTGGAGCAGTGTGGCTCAAAATGAAGTTTAAGGTCCACTTTCATCAAAAGGAGGGCATGTATCTGCATTTTGAACAGAGCTCCCAGCGCCCAGTGCCCAGACTGGGGTAAACAATGGGAGAAGGGGCTCTTGTGTATATTTTTGAGGTGTGTCTTATCTTCAGCTGCCAAATCTAGACTAACATTGACCTAGAAATAGCAAGGCGCGCTACCTGTGAGTAAAAGATCAAAGACCTCAACTCTTTAGTGCCTGTTATCTCCTGAGATCCTGAACTTTCTGGCTTCTGGTAATAAAAGGAAATGAACTAAGTTCTGTCCCAGGGAAGGGAGTCATCCCTGATTTTGGCGGATCTGGAAACAGCTCTTGAACTTCACGTCTCTGGCTGTATCATCTCTCAGTGCACCCTTCCCTGTGAGGAAAGGCAGAATGCAGACCTGCCCGCGGCCCTGCTCCTGCTCTCCCTGCCTGCACGGTGCTGTCTGGAATTTTTAAGTGAGTTATAAAAGAGCAATTATACAAATTTGATTATGCAATGTCATAAACAAACATAGCTGCTGCCAACACTAATTAGGGATATCAACTCCTCTGTGCCACGTGCACAGGGCCCAGGCAACGAGGGGCTGACAACACGTTTCCTGGCTGTGCAGGCAGTTCCCGCATGAGCCGTGTGGAGATAAGTCTGTGCTCCATCCTCCCTGTCAGGAAGTACCTTACAGTGACCACAGCAGAGCTTGGCCAGACTTCATTTCACTCTGACATCTCGCTGGTCACTACGATTCATTGGCGATGTCTTTGCAAGTGTGACTCTATAACCTCAAATATGTCTCGTGCACTCTTTCCCTCTGCCTTCACCTTGGGGAGGGCTTCCACTGTCCCTCGCCTGATGTACCTGGCCTATACAGGTGTCTAGATAGATTCCGGTGATTGAACTTACCCAAGTATCAACAGTCTTTTTTTTTTTTTAAGATTTATTCATTTATTTTATACAAGAACTGGGGTACAGACCAGATGTGTGGGTGGGTGAGAGGATTCACCAGAGACAGAGCAGGGAAACAGAACAGGCAGACTGATGAAATACACTGCTGAGGGGAGTAGCGGGCGAGGCAGGAGAAGTCTGCCGTGCCATGTGGGACCCTTGCCGGCCGGCCGGGATCGAACCGGTGCTGCAGAGGCTGCAGACAGCTTCACAGCACGGCACTCAACCACCTGCACCACCAGGGGAGGCCCCAGTATCAACAGTCTTAGGCGCAAATGTACATTCAGCTGACAGTGAGGGTGTCAATGGGGGCAAGGAGACCCAGAGACTGGTGTTAATTTAACATGTTGATCTGGTTCCTTGGCTTCCATAGGTCACACTGGTCAACAGATCCAGCCACCACTGATGTTATAAATTGGGTTGAGCCAAGACCAAAGGGAAGCTCACGCATTCTTCAGCTGCCCATACATCTCTCACGTCTCGGATCCACAGCTGCTACTTTCCTTAAACAAAATAAGTCAACAAGATGCAGCTGTGCACCTCATGGCCTTACACTTAGACCATGGCTGCACTTAGAGAGTTGTGTTCCTCCTTCCCATGATTCTCTACACACATGCCTTTCAAACTTTCACTTACATCCAGAACCAGAGAGCTTATGAAAACATAGATTCTGGTTCAGGGGTTCTGAGGTGGGGCTGAGAGTCTACATTTCTAGCAGGTCTCCCAGTGAGGTACAAGCTGCTGGTCTGTGGATGGCATTTTGAATGTTCCAATGCTATTTTAGTTTGAGATCACCAAAAAGGGTGAACTGCTCCAAACTTTACACCGGGTCTCATTTCAAGCCTCGGATCACATTCTTCCAGTGTCCACTAAACCTTGCTTCTTATCTTGGGCCTTGCTCACCCATCACCGCTCTCTTCAATTCCCTTTCCAAAGTTCTCTTTATAAATAAGACCCACTTCTCATTGTGTCACTCCCCACTTGGAGTTCTTTAATACCTTTCTAGGGTGCTTAGAAATCAAATTTTTCTATATGGCATCTGTGACACATCATAACCCAGGCTGTCTCCCCACTGCAGACTTTCATCCCAAGTTGCTGCCAAACAGACGCCTGCAATGCCCAGTGTGTCATGACTGTTTGCCTCTGTGATCTCCTCCTCCCACCCTAGTGCTTCCCTGCAGAGTTAAATTCTGCTTGCTCAGAGTGCTAGGGCCTTTTCTTTTGTGTTGTCTGTTTATTTCTTTGCTTCCCCCACGTGACAGAGTCCCAGGAAAGTGGGAGCTGCATGTCTTTTTCATCACACACAGTGTGCCACTGACAGTGCAGAGCTTGGGGTTTGTAGGAACAGATGGAAGGAGGGGTGGAGGGACGGAGGTGTGGAGTGAAGGCAGATGGGAGGAGGGAGATAGAGCTCCCAGCAGCTGACCTTGACTCTCTTTTTTCCTACCACCCCAGTCAAAGAACCAGGTGCCCAAAGCAGATTAAAGTTGTCATTTCTAAACTTCATGAAACATTTTAGCTCTTTCTGCCAAGAATTCAAAGAAATAAAATCACGTTTTCAGATTCTTAGTTGCAAAACATTCATTTAATAACTAGGCAAACTACCAAAGTACAGAAACAAATCATACAGTCCAGAATAAATTTTAATGGAAAAAGATACTTATGATTCTTCTTTTAAAAACTCAATGGCCATGTGGGTCACCTGCTGGCCAGGGCCCGAACTTGTGCTGCAGTGGCTGTGGATAGCTTCATAGTGCTGTGCCTTCAGCCCTTGCACACTGCCTGTTCTGCTCCCCACTCTGTCTCTGGTGAATGGTCTCACCCCCCACACCTCTGGCCTGTACCCCAGCTCTTGTATACATAAATAAATAAATCTTTGGAAAAAAAAAAAAACCTCAATGGCATTGTCCCAGAGTAGATGCAAAATTTTAGTATGGAGAGAATGATAAAGTAACTTTCTGGTAATGTCATTCATTCATTCATTTTTTCTTTTAACAGACAGTGCCTGAATGCCCACCTAGCTGGATTCAGAAAGCCAGACAGATAATATATAGTCCTGGAACTGAGAGGGGGACCAGGCTCTCACAGAGGGGAACAGGTTCTCAAAGGGGGCACCATGCTCTCACAGACAGGACCTCACATGCACACATCCTACAAGAGCAAGAGCCAACTACACTTGGCACAAATGTCACATGTGGATGCATCTGCCACAAGGAGAACCAGCCAGTGGGATAAAGCTCTTCTCAGAACTTGACTGTTTGAGGAATCCTTTACTATTCCATATTGTCAGTTCTGGATTTATTAAAGGTCACACAAAAAGCAATATTCTTTTCTCCTAAAAAAACAGACTTTGAATTAAGGTCTGGATAAAAACCACATTTCACATCAATGAAGAATGTATTATTAAAATGGATTTTAATTTTAGTGTTTTACTTTTAAGTTTGGAAAAAGAGTAATTAAAGAGAAATGTTTTCTTTATTTTCTCCCTCTGGGTGGGTTTTCACACCCATTTGGCCTAATTACCCCTGGCCCAGGGCCCATGTGCTGTAGCTGAGTGCAGTTTGATTCTCTCTGGGCAGGGAAATGTGTGCCTGTGCCCCCAGGGGCTGAGAACTTACAGGGGCAGCAGCTCTATGCCACTCCAGGGAAACCTGTAATGAACAGCACTACATCAAATGATTATGTAAATTTAACTTCTAAAAAGTAATTGAAATAGATTTTTCTCATTTCTTTTCTATGAAAACTTCATAAGCACTAGCCCCAACCCCCAAAGAGGCATAGCCACATAGTGACTCTCAGCAGTAACCATCTGACATGGAAATATTCTCAAATTTATTCCCAAACCCTCATCCTTTTCACCATGAACATTTGGCATATTTGGAGGGTGCTGCAGGAGTGTGCGCTCCAGGAAGGTAGGTCCAGATCTAGCTCTCTCGGGGAATATTCCCTGATCCCCGTACAGTGCTGGAAACAGAGCGGGCTCCTGTGAACATGAGCTAAGAAGGCCTGACCCTGCAGACATGCTTGTTCTGGCATCGGATGCTTTGTTGGCAAATAACGTCTTCCTAGTACATTATCTGTTAGTCTTGTCCTGATGCATCCCTTCCTACCAGAAATTATTCCCAAGTTTCCAAAAAAAAAATTTAAGCTGGCTATTCTAAGTGCTTGAGGTGATCTCTAAAATGGATTGCTGCTCACTGAACCCAGACAATGCCACAAACTCATGCAAATTGAGGGAATCAAATCTTCATGTGTACTTTATGAGCAACTTGAAAGTGCCCAGGTTATCAGGGCACTGATAACTTGGTGACTGAAAAGTCACCAAGGATCTGACAGACGTCACCTTGCAGTGACTTATAAGTGCCCATGCTGTCATTACAATGGTGGACCTGGTAAGCGTGTCCAGGCCAACCAGCAGTGCGGCTGGACCCAGGGCTGGCAAGTCCAGAGTGCTGAGGTATTGCTGCATGTGCTTAACAATGCAGATAGGAATGCTGAAGGGTTAGATCTTTATATCTTACAGGTTTAGGTATAGACACATCATCATGGCAGGTAGCTTGTGGTTGGGTTGACCCTTCCTGAGCCCCACTGAGATGATCCAACTGAAGGAGGACAGACTGTCCCTAAACGTGGGCAGAAGAAAAATATATTCCAGAAGAAATAAAAGAAACAAAATATTACAGTCTAGGAATAAATTCAGTACAACATGAAGACACAAGTTAAAATATTAAGCATGTGCCTTCTGAAAGAGGCACATGCTGGTTCTAACACTGACATGATTCTTGACCAGCTTTTGAGGTCACACTGCCATCGCTCTGGACCCTATCTGCCAGCCACAGGCCAGTTTGCATGGCTGTGTTGCTGCTGCCGCCACTACTGCTGCGAGCCCATTGTCCTGCCTTTCCAAACCCTCCCTGACATCTCTACCTTCCTGTACTCCCAAGCTCTCTTGGCTGGGAATCATGTGTTATAGTAGATTCCAAGAATGGTGGATAAAATGCTAAGAGTTATCCTAGAATAATCTGATCAATGTCTCTCATTTTAAAATTGCACAAGGAGGAAAAGTAAGTTGTCTAGGGTCACACAGTGAGAGTACTGAGGCCGAAACCTGACTGACTCCTTATCTGTAGAATGTAGTTTCTTCTAGCCTTTGTGTGTAGGTAAAATCTTTATAATAATCTTCAAGCATAGTACAAAAGCCCTCAGTTGGGGAACTCTAGGACTTTCCACTGTGCACTGATCCCCTCCAGTGTGAACTGCTGAGATGGTGGACACACCCAGCCCTTCAGCCCTCTCTCAGGCCAGCAGTATTGCCACTGTCTCTTTCTCTGACTGCCTAGGGATGTCTTTCCAAATACAGATTTCTGCAAGTTTTCAGAATGAGTCTCTCACTACCTCACGAGATCAGTGTGCTTAGTGCCTCATAGCCCAGCTGCCTGTCACATTTGAGGAAGAGCCTTGGCCCCTGCATCGTTGCCCCAAACCATGGCTACCTGTTCTTCTCGACTTGGGGCTCCTGCCCTTCTGCTCACCAGTCACTGCCACCTCAGCAGTCAGGGGAGGGCACCTCCTTTATGGGCCCTAAGTGATGAGGCTCATGTCCCCACTTCAAGATGACCACTTTGGCTTAACCAAAAGCCCATAATTCTGTGTGGTAGCAAACCTAATGCTTTATTCTGCTCAGGGAACAAGATCTTCGCCTCTCACCTTTCTTCATTCCCACCTACAGGCCTTTGACATTCCCTCTCCCATGCCCATCAATCCACGCCCTCGGATGCTTGTAGGGCAGCAGGCCTGAGACGTGCTGGCATCCAGAACCACTTAGTGCTCACACATCCTGTTTGATGAGAAAAGCACTCTCAGGCCCCTGGCAACTTGTAAGCATCACCTTAGGAGCTTTTAAGGAATGCTGACACTTGGCCCAAATCCAGGTGAGTTACATAAGCGTCTCTGGGGCTGTAGCCTGGGAATCAGCATATTTGAAATGCACTGGAAAGCAGAAAGACAGTCCTTTGGGGGTATTTACTAGACTGAGGTGTGGGGGAGCTCATGGGAGGTCTGGAGCTCCTCCCTGTTTTCATGTCTTACTGCACAAAGTGAGACAAAGGTTTTTCTTGGGAGGTTGAGGGATGAGAATCTCAGTGCCATTTGCTGCCACCAGCCCCCTCACAAAAACTCCTCACTTGCCACTTAAATTACACAAAAAAGCACACCTCAAATCATGAGGAGAGGAGAACCATAGCAAAGTAGAGGAATCACATCATTCTGTTTTACTTTTAGAGACCCAGGTGTCCTGTGTCCTCGTGTCTGTTTTTAATGACAGAAATCTCTCTAATATGAAAGCTGGAAGTGGGTCTTTTTTTTTAAGTCTTAAAAGTGACTTGACACAAATGTAGTTTAGGGGACTATGAAAATTTCAGGGCAGACTGAAGGCCACGTGTCATCTCTAGGGTGATAAGTAGGGGCACCGACCATCCAGTTTGCCTGGGGCTGAAGAGCTTCCCAGGATGCAGGACTTTCAGTGCCAAATCAGAGTCTCAAGAAGACCAGCCAAGTCAGTCACCCTCCTAAGAAATAGCTCCTGATTATTGTTAGCAGATGGCTGGCTTTCACATGGCCCAGAGGGAGACAAGTAAGGAAGCAAGAATTGAGTCTTGTGTGACAGGCCTCGCTGAGAGCCAGGGCAAGACCCCAGGGTCTATATCAAGGTCCTCTGGTGGTCCTCAGCTCCCTTTTCTCCCAACCAAAATCTCACAGTATTTATCCTTAATTAGAAGAGGAATCTTTAAGCCCATGGGGTAGATGAACTCTCCATTCTATGTTTTCTGGTGTCAACTCATAAGTATGAAGCCCGAGTATTTGGCACCAAGATCTTGATGATGTTTTCATCCATTATTCATAATCCTCACAATTACTAATAATAGCATTATTATTCCCACTTTGATACCCCAGAATTCGATCCCAGGTCCACCTGATTTCGCAACACACTTCTTTTTTTACTAAATGTGCTGCCCCTCCAAGGCAAATGAGGATGCCCCAGCACATAAGCATCCCCACAGAGAACAGCTAAAAAGCCCAACACCCCATTTGGAATTCCTTCCTCACACTTGTCTTCCTGCGTGATCAGATGTGCCCTGGACTCTCTCTGCCCAGACCATCCTTGGTTGATTTATTAATTTGAGATTTCCCAGTTTTACAGAGATGATAAAACACTAGTAACATCAGTATTAAGTGCACTTACTATGTGATAGATGTTTCACTCTGCATTTTAACTTTCAGGAACATCATCCTATGAAGTAGGCATTATACCCATTGTGCAACTGAGTAAATAAAGGCTTGAAAAATTAGATAACTCATTACAGTGTGTCCAGCTACAAAGAGTTATGGATGGCTTCAAATCCACGTGTTGATTCCTTCTCCTGATTGGGAGAAGGAAGGGGAAAGTCATCGAGGATGAGTCTTTGAATTCATAGCTGTGAAGATTTCCCCAGTAGAAACTACAAATATTTACCAGGAATATTCTCTGATTGTAGGGGCAGGAGGTGCATTCAATTAACATTTCATGCAGAGTCAAAATTCATGACTCTCCTGGGGAAAATAATAAAACGTCACCTTAATCATAATTAAAAATGATGTTCAGCTTCCTTCTGATATGCATCTAAATCTATTTTAGTGTTATTAGTGTGGAAACAGATTCTCCATCAGTGTCGTTGCTGGCTCATAAATAAGCTAAAGTAAAAGCAAAATAAATTTTAAGTTGCAAGTATCAACGTAAACGCATTTTTACAAGTTGTCTTATTTACAGTCACAGATTCACAGTTTATTGATTGCAAGCTTAAAAAAAACTACACATATCTGTACTGCATAACAAGAAGACTTTAGGAAAATAAGAATGTCTATGACAAGAAAACCTATGACACGTGAAGCAGATGCCATGGCTATGCCTGCTGCATCAGGGACCAAGATCTACAGCAACCTCCCTTAGCTCCCAGGAGAAAAGCAGTGGCAGCTCACAGAGGGTGAGACACTGCCCAAAGCCACCCTAGATCCCTGAATTCAGGAATATGGCATGTTTCTGAAGCAAAGGCAGACAGAGTTGGTTGGGACTGCCTCTGGAAAAGGGATGTGACCAAGGGCTTGTCAGTCATTGCCCTTTGCTTTTTAAAGTTACTAGGATGTGGCTGCATATTTTCAGTGAGGTAGAAGCCCTTGACCATGCTGTACCTGCTCCCAAATTGCCTCCCCTGTCAACCAGGTAAATGCAAGTGTTATTCTCTCCAAATTCACTTGAGTCCTTATCCAGGTAAAAGATTAAACACTTCTCTTTCTTTGCAACCTCTAAGTCTCATCTGTTCATTTGCTCCATTGATCCACAGTAGAGCACTTTCTTTATTTAAATGCCTGTCTCTTCTTCAAGCCTTTGGGTTGCTTGGGGATGCAGTTGAGTCTCTTGTAATTACTATGCCTAGTACAGAGCCTGGCACAAAAGCAGTTATCAGCACATGTTCACACTGAATTGGGATGAAATTAATTGAATATGTTTTACCCTGGCATTTACATCCATCTTATTTTCTTCAGGCAGGCTTGATCTAGTTGTTCATGGAACAGCTGTTCCTTGCATACCTCCTATGCCCTCAGCCTTGAGGACTAAAAGCCAAGTACGAAACACATTGCCAGGTCTGTGCCATGTGGTTGTCACTTAGGAGACAAGTGACATGCACACTAAAACAACCAGATCAGTGTTTCCCAAAGGGTCTGCTGAGAAACAAGACAGTGTGAGGAAGAAAAGCTGGGGAATCAGCTTGGGGAGGGCTGCTTCTTGGGGTGCCCCCTGTATGTTAGCACAGCTCAGGTCTGACAAGTCCTGCAGCGAGACACGCCATGGGGTTTTTAAACTCTGACATTTCAGAATGTACTGGGCTATAGACCTTTTCTGTAATAGAAGATAAAATTAACATTCTGTAGGAACAAGTGTTATAGAGCACAGATTGCAATAAATACCAAACTAGAACTATAAGTCTATAAAAATATAAACACAAATCAAAAAAGAAATCTGGGAAGAAGTTCAATAGATCTGACCTCTCCTTTGGATAGGCGAGGACTTGCTCTTGGAGAAAGCCCTTTCTTTATTCTCTTACTACAACTGAGTTTCCATCAGACTTTTATTATGCAGCTATTACACGCCAGACATGAACTTAGGGCCAGACTGCAGAGATGGACACGGGACAAAGCCTATGGCTGGTGCTGTGAGCATGTGAGTAAGTGAGTGTGTATTAAGATTGTGTGTGAGAGACAATAAATGTGGATGTGGTTGTGTGGGGGTGTATGTGCATATATGTGATACCGAAGACTGTAACCTTCCCACCAGTGCATTTCCTTCTAGTTAGATGTGGATTCAGTGACAGAAAGGGGAGGTGACATTTCTCAAAGGAGTGGGGAGGAACCCATATGACACAAAGTCCTAATGGGCTGACATGTGACTTTCACTTCACATGAAAGAAATCCCCCCTCTTAGTTACTGATCACAACACCCTGATGTGTCAGGCAATCTGCTCGACACCCATTGCCCTTCCTGCTGTGTGGGTCAGACGTGCACCCCTGGAAGGACACCCCCAGCTGTGGGTAGCACTAGGAAGGCTCTGGTAAGTTGATACATAATTCTGGTCTGATGCTTTACTCCTCTTAGCCACATCTGATCTCAGATGTTCGTGCTGCTCTCTCTCAACCAGATAGCCTCCTTGCCGCTCTCCCTAGATGTTTCTGGCAGCTCTAACTCTGTACAGGACAAGAGCTGCACACAGGCCTGAGCTGTACCTGGGGGGTCCAGAAGTGTGCTGAGTTTTCAGGTCCCAGTTCTGACATGGACTGACTCTGTGTCTGTTTTGCCCCAGAGTAGTTCAAGAAGATGAACACTGAGCATGTGCTTCTCAAACTGAACAAGCAAATCCCCTGAAGATTATGTTAAATGGCACAGGCTGTGATATCAGGGCCTAAGATTCTGCATTTGTAGTTAGCTCCCTGGCCTACTCCAGGAATCAGTGTGGGTTTCCTTGAGAAACAAACCACCATGCCATTTTAAAATGCATCTTCAACACTTTCCAGGAAAATCTATCTATGAGATATTTGAGTAGACATGTGGGAAAAAAAAGCACATTTAAAATACAATATTGAAAAAGGTGGCCATTGTCTTGCATGGTCAACTCCTGAGTACATTTTCAGAGACCCATTTGAGCCTGTACCTCATTCTGTCTTCTGTGCTGCAGCTACCCAGAGACCAGTGAAGTTAACTTTTCCCTCCACAAGGCAGTGGCGTCCCACTTGGCTGAAACTATGGGGTTTTTATGGATCTTTAGGGTTTTGACTATCAGCCATCACCTTCCCATGGGGAAATGTACAAGCAGCGAGTGCTCAGAGGACTCTGAACTTTACGAGAGGACATGACTCTCATTCCTCAGGGTGCTGTGCCTGGCATTCAAAGAGGCGATGGGGCCTGACGGAGTCCTCACTGCCCAGCAGCCCATGGAGGAGGAGCGCTCATCCCACGTGACTCTCTCTCAGAGGAGCACTGCCCCTTCCCTGGATGAAGGGCCTCCGCTGACCTGCGTCATCCACATATGGGACTCAGATGCACTTGCAGGGGCACTGCCTTGGCTAACACATTTCTATGTGCTTCCCTTTGTTAATATCCACTTCTTTGTCTACTACGTCACCGTTAATTTCTGATTCTTCAAAACCCTGTCCAACCACTACAGCCACTGCACTTTCCTCCTTCCCTGATGTTCAGAAGCACAACAGAAGCTGCTAACTGCCTAAGTCCCATTTTTCAAACTATATTTGAAGCAAATGGCTTCTCTGTTCTCACAGTCCAGCCCAGCTCATCATGTTCAAGTCAGTGACATGCAGGAGTGTGCAATGAAACCCAGTGGTAAGGGATAGGGACAGCGTGTGCTGGTCTTCTCTTCCCCAGTGAGCATATGATTGCTCCCTCCAGTAAGTTCTCAGTGTCATTGATAAGTTCTTAGAAGCTGAGACTTTAAACAAGACAATTTATAACAAAATCAGATCCTTAATGAATATGGTTTTGTTCAACCTTAGCCAGGATTGTTTTTTCTCATCAATGTTATAATGAAATGACATTAAAGAAAATAACCATGGGAGGACTCAACGTTTTAATGTAGACTTTAGAAAGTCATTGTTGCGTAAATGATCAGCCAGCTGTGTGCCACCCATGAGTCATGAGGGAGTGTAGCTGTTCCTAGACATCCTGGGTAATGTTGCTTTCATGGGTTTGTGATTTAGCCTATGGAGGGTGGGTTTGGGTGAATACAGGGAAGTGAAGAGGGAGGACATGTGACATTGCACATACATGTGCATGACTATAAAGGATGCATGCTGTATGGATGCTCATTTATCCCTGTGCGACTTTCAGTAGCTAGTGAAAATGCACCATTTGGGTTTGAACTGTGAAGCACACAAGCAATGATTTCCATTGTATTCCTGCAGGGCCTCCACTCCACAGCTTCTGTGGTCTCAGTCTTCACTAGAAGTTCTGAGAATTTGGACAGTTGATGCTGGGAGAGACAATGAAGCTGAGGGTATTGATTTTTAAGGTGTGGGCTGTGGAACAACAGTTTTGGCATATGTTCATTATATATTATACTCACTCATTATATACATATATTCGTTATATACTGTGCAGTCTTCGGCAGCAGGCAAGGCAACTGCATTAAATAACATGTGTGCTTGTTGAAGAACTCCCTTCTTCCCTGAGAGCAGGATTTCAGGGACTCCATCTGTCTTGTTCCAGACAGATTCCAGTTCTAACTCCAGATTCCAGTTCAATTCCTGATACATAATAAGTGCTCAATGAATTTGTTAGATTACTGGTTGAGTGACTGAATGGATTCATAATCTATTCACTTTTGAGGGTAGAGTTTGGAACACTAAGATTAAGACAAGATACCTAAAACAGTTATTGGACTTTAATATGAAGATTAGAGTTAAGTGCAAGATGAACCCACTCCTTGGTGAGCTCTTGAACACTTATTCTAACAACTAGATCTAGGTGAGTGGTCTAGACCACAAGACAGGGTCAGTGAATTCATGCAATATTTAGGGTATTCTCCTCTCCCTCATCCATAGAAAATACTAAAATTTAAGACCTCACAGAACACTTTCTCACTGAACTTGTCATAACCTTAACATATCTGTCAAAAGAGCATTCCCAGCAGTCACTGCCAATTGATTGGAGATGACAGGAGGTACAAAATCTATTTACCATCCTGATGATTTGTGCTATGGAGGGGCAATTTGATGAAATAGATATGTCATACTATGAGATGACACTGCTAATATTTCTTTTAAAAAATACTATGTTACTACTTTTTTTAACTTACACATACATCCTAATTTCTTTTTTTTTGTGTGTGTGTGGTGTGATGACACACATATGAGGCAATTTGATTGTATGCCTCTGAATTACACAAGTGTTGTAAACAAATGTTACATAAATTTAAAAAAAAAGTACACATTTCCATTTCAGAAAATCATTATTGTAGTGATATGAGATGATCCTCACTGTAGAGATCAATAATAGCAAACACATTTTTAAATAGCAACACAAAATCTGTATAAACATAGATTCTTGAGTTTAAAGAAGTCACATATCTTCAAGTCCAAATTAAAGATTTGTATTGAAGTACCACTGCCATATTATATTATTACATATTTTTATAACATTATATATTTCAAAGAAAAAGAAAAATACCGGATGGTCTCACTCATAGCAGGAATCTAGAAAACTTAAATAAGGGACCAGGAAAATGAATAACTATAAGAAAGTGAAAATCAAGGTCATCCTAATTTCTATAGCTGATTTCATGCATTATACTTTTCATGTTCTGTCACATTGTCAACAGTTACAATACCTCATCTGCTGATATATCAGTATATTACCTCCTAATAACAGGTGGATACATACCATTTCTCCCACTCTGAATCCCCAAAATGATGGTGAGCCTGTCATCTGTGAAAAGGATGGTTTTCTAATGGAGAGGATTAGGGGAACAGTAGGGGCCCTAACAATGTCAAATAAAAGTTTGTCTTCTTCATTTACCCCAGTTCCAGAATGAATACTCCTTCTTCTGGGTCAGTCTTCAATTTCTCAAAGCTGGTTTATGTCCTTACTTACTATCTATTATGCCACTGTGCTAAGAAGAAGCTCAAAGGCAAAGGCCCTATCTCTTAACCTGCAGGACACATGTCATAATATTGGGTATAGAAGAGAAATTCACATGTGTACATCTGTGTAAATGTTATTTCATCTGCTCCCTCAACAAATCTGTCAAGATGGTATTATTGCATCATTATCTTCATATGAGGAAATGAGTCCCAGGGAGGTTATATAACTTGGATAAGGTCTCACAGCTGGTAGACATTAGAGCTCAGTGGGGTTCAAATCTTGCTTCTTTGTTTCCAAATCTCATTATTTTCCCACAATGTCATGTGGTCTCCCATAACGTATTTTCTTTGTTCACTGTAATTTACTTGGTAAGTACTATAATAAAAAGAGCAGGACTTCCAGGTGCAATTAAGGTAGTGCTCATTGGCTGGGGCTGGGCTAGGGTTTAGAGAAATGTCAAAGGTAAGTGCATAGATAGAATATCTGTATCTGGGAAAGGTAGAGAGGTATTCTATGTTTTGAAGTGAGAGGGTACAAGATAAAATTTCCTTTTCTTTATTTTAAAAATGTTTACTATACACATATGCATATATATATACACACATATGTGCATGTATACATCTACACAAATACATATATATGTTCAATTTAATCTTTTCTAAAATGCATATTTTTCATCTTGAAATCAAGGTGTATCATACAGTTAATAATCAGTGACATTTCAATTTCAACACTGTACATGTTTTTCCTTTCTTAGTGGTACATAAGATAATGGCATCTTAGGATCAAAAAGTAGAGCTCACATGTGTGTTGTATGAGTATTCATGTGTGTGTCCATTCTGTAGCTCTAAGGGAAAGGTAAGTTGCAGGTCTGGACTTAGTCAGAATTGTGGAGTTAATTCATTTCAATTTTCATGCCAACAACCACCCTGTCCTATTGTCACAACCAATATCTAGGAAGACTGTGACAAAAACTATGGTTGCTGAGGAGTTCCTTCAACTCAAATGTGACAAAAGTTGCAAGGATAGATGATGAGATAAAGGACATTTGAGAAATACACAAAAACATTTTTCTCATGTGTCATCTTGATATCCCCTCCCCCTAAAAGAACATTTTCAATTAAGTTAGGCGAGCTAACTCGTCCTTTAGGTCCACATCCATTGTACATTACTCCATGAATGTTCTGGAATTCAAATCCCTCCTTGCTTTAATCACTCTATTATTTCCATGAATCTCAAAGTTCTCTGTAGCCAAACTGAAGACTGTGAGGCATTCTTAAAATAATTCTTTAAAAGCTGACATTTTTTAATAACCCCTAACTCAAATTAAAATGGTTTTGAAATGATGTTCTGAGAAGGCACAGTACTTAACAAACAGCAAACACTTCTCATGTATTAAGCAGGATTAGTCAGCCTAATTCTGAGAAGATGTCATAATAAGCGTGCCACAATAGCTTTTTAAAAATTTGAGCCAAGTTTGCTCCTATTTATTTTTCTTTAAATGTCTCAGAACATGAAAGGAAAGTTTCACTTCTGAAAATGAAGAGAAATCTTTGATTACCAATTACAAAACAAAATGCAAGAAAAATAGATAAAGTTCAGGCTTATTATTTCATTTCCCTAGTAGATGTAAAATATGTCAAAAGTAGTTGCTTCTGGACAATATAGACTCTTTTTATTCCACTCTGTGCAGGAAATTTTCTTAAAATAGAACACAGAGAACTTTACCTAGCAGAAAACCATGCATAATTCAGCATAGAGAGTGAACCATAATCTCTTTACAGTGTTTGCGTAAATGGTTTGTGCTCTGAAAACAGGATTTTTCAGATAGCAGTAAAAAGTCAGATTGTATTTCCTTCAATACAAGTATCTGTCATCACTGGAAGCTCTGGCAATCTATCCTGTGGCCCCAAAGGGTCAGGAGAAATGCCTGCTGTCCTGAGATCTGAGAAAGGATGCAAATACAACATCAGGGCTGATGCTCAGAAAAGCACCCATGTCTTGCTCTGAGCACAAAGGTGAACAGAATGGGTCTGCTCCTCTGAATGCTGGATGCATTTGTGTGAAAACGCATGTTGATTTTCATCTTCTGTAACTGGAAAATACCAAATTATCATTGGTAAAGATTTTGACTTCATTTGCAGAATACTTTTGAGACAGTAGAGCCTGCAGTTTAAGAACATGACTTCAAATCCCTGGCTACTCCATTAGCGAGTCCAACTGACACAGTTTCGGGCAAAATTACTCAAGCTTTTTGTGCCCCTGTTTCATCCTTTATAAAATGAAGATTAAAAATAGTACCTAATAGAATTTCCACCTCCCACCATGATGGAATATAGAAAGCCTCTGCCTTAAAAAGCAAAACATTGGCAAAATATATGTAGCAATGGTATCCAGATATAATTCAACAGGCTACTTGGCATAGTGATCCTTGAAAAGATAAACAAATGAGTCTTATGCCTAGCTTACTCCTGGCCAGAGTTTCCAGGCTGCCAGGGAGAGAGTACCAGAGAGATCAGCAGTTTCTCCTGAGTGAAGAGGGTAGACTTTGAAGGTTAAGAAAGTTAGTGCATCTGAGATTTGTGAGGAAGAGTCTCAGAGATGATGAAGATGCATAAGGGAGTGTGCTGGACATGCTGGGCTTTCATTCAAGCTTTTGAGTACCAAGGACAGCACACATGTGAAAAATACCATGGCTGGGAATAGAATACTGAAGAAGATTTGAAAGAATAATCACTGCTAATAATAATGTATGCTCCCAAATCCTTGTAATAAATAAGTAAGCATCAAGTACTGCCTCAATAGTGGGGGCAAATTATACATAGACTAAGAGCTAATCTGGTTCCATCTAACAATGCTTAAAAGTTAGCCTTAAAAGGATCAAACTCAGGCCTCCCCAGTGGTGCAGCAGGTTGAGCGCCACTCTGTGAAGCTGTCCACAGCCTCTGCAGTGTGGGTTCGATTCCCAGCCAGCCAGGGAAAATCCCACATGGCGCAGCAAATCTCTCCTGTCTCACCCTCTGCTCCCCTCAGCAGTGTGTTTCAGTTGGTCTGCCTGTTCTGTTCCCTGCTCTGTCTCTGGTGAATCCTCTCACCCTCCTGTGCCTCTGGCCTGTACCCCAGCTCTTGTATAAAAATAAAAATAGGGCCTCCCCTGGTGGCGCAGTGGTTGAGCGCTGGGCTGCAAAGCTGCCCACAGCCTCTGCAGCGCCGGTTTGATCCCTGGCTACCGGCGAGGGTCCCACGTGGTGCGCAGACCTCTCCTGCCATGCCCGCAGCTCCCCTCAGCAGAGTATTTCCTCAGTCTGCCTCTTCTGTTCCCCGCTCTGGCTCTGGTGAATTCTCTCACCCTCCTGTGTTTCTGACTGTACCCAGTGCTTATATAAATAAATAAATAAATCTTTAAAAAATAATAAAAATAAATCTTTAAAAAAATTAAGAAAAAAGGCTCAAACTCACTCTAAAGTCTTAACAGCATTCCAGAATGGCATTCCCCCAAATTAAAAAGCATAAAAAATAGTCACAGAAGTAACCATAAAATATACAATCTCCAAAATCCAATACAAATTTAATTTACCAGACTTACAAAGATGGAAAACAACCAGTGAGGGAAACAGGAGACCTGGAAGTAACACAGATGATGGAATTGGTAGACAAGGACATTAAAATAACTATTATAAATATAGTTAATATGTTCAGAAAGTAAAAGAAAGTATGGGCAGATGAGGAAAGGCATGGAAATGAGAGAGAGACAGAGAGAGAGACAGAGAGAGAGACAGAGAGAGAGAGACCATATTCCTATTATCTAGAATAGCTAGGTATAATAGTTTATGTATTTATCTGTCTATATATTTATCTATAATAGAACTTTTAGAGACAGGAAAATCCCATGATTTCTAAGATTTAAAATATACTGGGTAGGATTGGGGGCCTCCCTGGTGGTGCAAGGGAGCACCACACTATGAAGCAATCGCAGCCTCTGCAGCATGAATTCGATCCCCAGCCAGCCAGGGAGCTACGCACATGGCACAGCAGACCTCTCCTGACTCACCTGCTGCTCCCCTCAGTGTATTTCAGTTAATCTGCCTGTTCTGTTCCCCATTCTGTCTCTGGTGAATCCTCTCACCCCCCACATCTCTGGCCTGTACCCCAGCTCTTATATGCATAAATAAATCAATCTTTAAAAAATAAAATATTCTGGGTAGGATAAATGACAAATTAGATACTTCAGAAGAAAGAGTGGTGAACTTGAAGGCATAACAATAGAAACTATCCAAGTTGAAATAAAGACAAAAAAGATTGAAAAATAAAGTGAACAGTGCATCAGTGAACTGTGGGATAATATCAAACAGACTAAGATAAATGTAATTGGAATGCCGGAAAATAAGAGTGGAGACATAAAATATTTGAAGAAGTAATGGCTATAAATTGAGTATATTTGGTGAAAACCATACACTTACAAAACCTCATGAAATCTTAAGCAGAAGAAATGAAGGAAACAAATAAAGTGCATATTAATTAACTTGCTGAACATTGGTATTAAAGAGTGAAATCTTTAAGGTAGCCAGAAAAAAAGACAGAGTGCACATAGAAGCAAAAATAAGATTGACAGCAAACTTCTCCAGCTTTCATCAGAAATAATACTACTCAGAAGATACTAGAGCAACATCGTTAAAGTACAGTTCTAAAAAATAGCAGTTAAATCTATGTTAAGATTTAAAAGAGACAGTATTTTTATTTAAAGATTCATAGGCTAGCACAAAGTAGGTACTGTTTTCTAAGTATTTGATAAAACAAACAAACAAAAGCAACAAAAAGCCCAAGTAGACTTCCATTCCCAAGAGATCCCAGAATTTTAGATTTATGGAGAACACTTAGAAATAATCAAATCCAATAAGTTATCTTCTAGAATTGATACCTGAGGCTCAGAATGGCTATGCCACCCAGTGAAGGGCACACAATGAGGTGCAGGCAGAGGCAGCTCTGGAACCCCAGGAACTCATGAGTTCTCTTGACACCATCTGCCAAAATCACCATCTATGACCAGCCCCTTAATTTTCTCCAGACTCATTCTTACTCTTGCTCTTAATTGCTACTTCCTCTTCATCTTTGTGGCTTTTCTCTATAAATTGCTACAATTTATTCTTCTCTATTCTCTTCCTTCCAACAAATAGTATTCTCGTTTCTTTGTCTCAAACAGGTTTTAAACCTTGGATGAAGACACCTCCCCCACTTAACCCAAACCTGGGAATTGGAAAAGCATCAATCTACTCATGAGGAGGGGTCTTAGAAACCTGGTTATGTTCTGGGGCTTCACCTCTGTGTTCCTATCTCTCAAGCTTCATCGGCAAAACTATTCCAGAGTCTATTGATGGTGCAGACAAGATAGACAGCAAGGGCTTCTCAGCAGCATGGTGGAAAGATAAGACCAAGTCCTTTGTCAGCTACAGCCAAAAGCACTACATTAATTAAAACCACTAAGATCACCAAGTGGGTCCCCAGAGCTGAAAAACGCATCTTAAGCCCTGATTTATCAGTTAACACTGTTATCACTAAGTATGAATTTTAATTTCTTCACAAACACACCAGTCTACTTTCATGCCCAGTATCCTTCTACTGGAGGGCTACATGGCTGACCTGGAAAATCTCCAAGGGAAAAAGGGAGTAGAAATCTCCCTCCCACACATACAATCTGACCCTCAAAGGCCGTCACATGGAACAATCTACTCTCTAGGTTAATGTCCATTAATCAGTTATGTGCAAAGATGCATGTGCAAATAGCATGGAGGACAAAATGAATTTATTTTGAACCTACTATATGCAAGTAACATTTGTTACATTACAGTTAATCCTCACAACAACCATAGGAAATATTATTATTTCTATTTTATAATTGAGGAAACCAATGCTTTGAGAGGCTGAGTGGGTCATATATCTAGACAAAGGCTGAGGGGACAAATCTCACATACATGACAGTTGTCCTCTCCTGGGAAAAAGAGAGCACTGTCAGTAGAGGCTGCAGTCATGGGTGGCTTTCTGTACTAAGTGGCACTGCCTTGGGATTTGAGAGACAAGCAGAAAGGAAGGACAAGATAATGTGACCTTACAGGAACAGCAGGATAAAGCAAAAGAGACAGAAGGGTCGGGTAATATGAAGGGCAGTAAGAAGATCCTCTGATGGGGACAGAAGATGGAATGACCTGAGAATGGATGAACTGTGGAGACAACAATTTTGATATTCTCATGTGGGGACCAGGATAAATGGAAGATCTCATAGGGGAAAGAACATATGAGGAAACTGGTTATTCCTAGATAACTAGGTTATTCTTTCTTGGGAAGGAACCCCAAATCCAGGAGACCCCCTAGAATTTCTTGCCATCGTATTAAAACACAACTGAACAATGCTGTAACAGCTGACATTTATAAGTTTTTTAGATAAGCCAAATACTAGGATAAGAACTTTCCATTTTTCTCCTACCCTGCACTATAACCTTGATTGCCAGATGGATCTTTCATTGAACACAGTTTACAGAAGAGGAAACTGAGAGTCAGAGAGATTAATTACCTTGTTCAGTTCACCCCATTGTTAAAGAACAAGACAGATTTAGGCACAGGCAGTGTGATCTTGGGACTCTGTTCTACCACCACAGAATTTAAGTGTGGTCTGCAGAGCCTCAACTCAGGCCTCACCTGGGAGCAGTATCATTTGTAATTGAAGATTTTTCCTTAATGAATATGAAAGTACTTATAAAAACATAAAGCATTATCAAAGGTAAGGTATTAGAAATGCCTTTCAGCCATGAAAATTGAATTTAAGACCGTGACCCTTTCCTGGGTATTGCCTTGCATATATGAATCTCAGCAGAGAGCTAAATGGGCCCAGATGCTCATGAGCAAGGCCTAATGCAGACATCAGCAACCTTGTTTTAAGAGGGACAATGAGTTAATATTTTAGGTCTTCTAATCACGCGATCTCTGACTTGACTGTACAACTCTGCCATGGTAGCACAAAGAACAACCATATGAAAAGGAATGACTGTCACTGTGTCCTGATAAACCTTTATTTACAAAAACAAGAACTGAGCTGAATTTAGCCCTCAGCCCTATAATTCACCATGCCTGTCCTAGAACACCAGACAGTATCCTCTGAAAGAGGGATGGGGAAGGAAGGTGAAGGTAAGAAAATGTGTTCAAGCTGAAGGGATGCCTGGATGCTACCAGGGCTCAGGGCATATTAATAATGGGCAAGAACGTTTGGTTTCTGGGTGTTTGAGATATACATCCCAAGCACTAACTGAGAGAACACCAGGGTATTTAGGACAGGGAAGATGTTTTGCTCTTTCATCTCAAACACTTGTTGGACCAGCTCTGAAGAGTAGTAGGAAGTATCAATGAGCATCCAGGGATTACTTTCATTCATTTATCTTTACTGAATGACTATTATATGTCTGGCAGAATAAATAAGATGCAGGATAAATTGTGCAATGCCCCTTTTTACAGAGGTCATAGCTTAACAGAGGAGGAGGATAAACAAGAGAGCCCAGATAGATGTGGTACACAGACAAAGCTATGAGGCGAGCACCTTATGCAGACTGGGAGGAAGAGATGGAGGAATTAAACTCTGTTGAAATTTGAAGACGTAGAGGCTGCAAAGTCAACTGAAGGAAGAAGAGCAGAGTGAACAATGTGCAAAGGCTAGAGGCAGGAGGAAGTGTGGAAGAAAAAAACAATGAGAGTGCAGAACTGGACAATTGAATCTGAGGAGGAAATATAGGGAAGTGAGGGTGAGGGAGAATCTGGGCTAGAATATCAAAGACATTCGCACTCTCTGAAGGAGGTGAGTCCAATTCTTAGGACAATGGACTACCTTAAAACTTTGTAAGTCAGTGTGAAATAGCATCTGGAAATTTTACTAAGTGTTTATTAGATAAAATGGGTGGACTTGTAGGGGCAGCAGGTGTGCAATGCAGAGAAGGGGCCTGTCAGGAAGCTGCAGCAGCCACCCAGTAAAGAGCTGGTTTCCTGAACTAAGTTTATGACACTGAGGGATAAGGGGGGAGTGTTGAAAAAAGAATGGTAGAGGTAGAACTGAAAACATGGTGGGTGTTAAAACATGGGTGGCAAAAAGTTCAAGAAGACTCTCAAGTTTCTGACTGAGTCACTGGATAGGTGTTAGTGCATTCACTGCAATATTCAGTTGAGGACGAGGATCAAGTTTGAAGTAATGAGTTCGGTTTTGACTCTGAATGTTTGTGTGACAAAGTAATGAAGATGTTGAAGATGGTCTGTAAGGCTGGCATGTATGGGGGAGATCTGGGCAGAAGGGATTTGGAACATTGATCATTTGGAATTGTGATCAAAACCACGGGAAGGATGAGATCACACAAAGAGAACAGAGAATAAGAAAAGCAGAGGGGGCCTCCTTGGTGGTGCAGGGGGTTAAGACTCAGCACTGTGAAAGCTGTCTGCAACCACTGCAGCACAAGTTCGATCCCCCACCAGGGAGGTGAACCACATGGCGCAGCAGACCTCTCCCATCTCACCCGCTGCTCCCCTCAGCAGTGTATTTCAGTCGGTCCGTCTGTTTTGTTTCCACTCTGTCTCTGGTGAGTCCTCTCACCCCGCAACACCTCTGGCCTGTACCCCAGTTCTTGTATGCATAAATAGGTAAATCCTTGAAAAAAAATAGAAGAAAAAAGAAAAGCAGAGGGCCTAGGAGGGATTCCTGGAGGCAGATGGGCAGAGTAGGCAGACCTTGGAGGGGAGGGAAAGGACACCCTGGAGGAAGGAAGGAGAAAAGGAGACATCCATTAACAAGGATGGCATGCGGGCCATCTCCTGTAATGCTTCCAAGAGCTGCATGAGTAGACGTGATTGTTCTTATTTTATAAGAGAAGGAGGCCTCAGTAGGGTAGAGCAACTTGAATAAGCTTTTGGTACCAGTAAGTTTTGGAGATGGCATGGAAACATACATTCGTTTTTTCTCTGAAGCCTGTGTCCTTCTGCTTCCATCCCACAAGCTCTATCACAGGTTTCAGTACAAAAAACAAATGAGGAGCATTTATCTATAATATACTGTGTTTTAAATAATGTTATGAACAATTTAGAATATTTACTCATTCAGTCCTCACAGTAATCCAGTGATATATACAATACCAATGAACTAGTACCTTTATTATCTTATTTTTCAAATGAGGAGACTGAGGTACAAAGAACTGGCCCAAGACAACACAGCTAGAAGATGAAATGTCTGGGATTTGCATGTAAGAGTTCTGGTCCTTAAGTCTGTGTAAAATTGATATACTATCAATTTTAATTGTTCTGAAATCTTTCTTTCAGCAAAGGCTAATGGAGTGACTACTATGCACAAGCATTATGTGTGATGTTACAATTGAGCTAAAACCATTGCATATGAGCTGAACATTATAAGAACATTACCAAAAATGAGCTAAGACATTACAGTTCCCTCCCAAATGTATCTTATAGTCCAGAACCTCCCAGGATTGATTCTCAATATTATATAGAAAAGACGAAGAAGATTCAATAAACTTTAGTGACAGAATATGGAGGAGATTTGAACTGGGGACCTGCTGAGAAAAATACAAGCCTTCATTGACCATCTCAGTGTGGAGACCTTTTATAGACCTGAGATAAACTAACGGGTAAACTAATTTAAGGTCATAGTCACTGGGTATTTCAGACATGCTTGACCTGAATTTGTCTTCTCCTGTAGCAGGTATTTTTTTTTTTTTTTGTGGTGGCTAATTTGTTCCTCATGAGATAGTCTGCAGTTTTTAAAAAAAAATCATAAACCTCTTTCAATCTTTTTTTTTTTTTTTTTTTTTTTTTTTTTTGTAACAGTAATGGAGTTAGTTAGATGTCTAGAACTTACAGGGCTGGGAATTATGGAATTGTGGAGTTCATCCATTGCTGGATTATGGCAAGGATAATAACAATTCTGGAACTGGAAAGTGAGCAGAGTATGTTCATGTTCTATAGCAACAACTCTCATGTGACATCATGAGAAAGTGAGGTTGCAAAAAGAATCTGAAACACTTATTGCTAATAATGGTCCCCTCTATCTCCTGATACTATATAACTTCTCAGTGCTCACTCTTGTATTTGATTGTTATGGCAATGAGAAAGGTCTGAATTAGGAGGGGGTCTAAAATGATGTTTCAATGTGGTAAAACACTGGCTTAAATATCTGAGAGTACCTCTCCCTTTAAAGCCAAGTTTGAGATATCTCAGTGCCTCAGGAACTGTGAGACTGATCTGCCAATGAAGACTTCTAAGAACCTGTAAGGATCTTTGTCCTTACAATATTATCCGACACCCAAGAATGACAATATTCTGAGGGTGGTTTGGAATTATTTCCCTCTATAGATAACCAACTTGGCATTATCTTTAATTCATGCTATCCAGAGGTGGTTTCTGAAATGACTGTATCTGCTGTTTGAGTCATGCTGCAGGGACTGGACTACGGAATTATAGCTTTGTCTAAAATACTCCTGCAGTTGACAACTTTTTGCACTTAGTTAGTTACCTGTTGACTTCACATGGCTATACTGTCCTGTGAAGTCTTCCCAACAAATACACTTACCTCATGTCCCTGCTGTCTGATATATTGTTCTATTCATCAGAAATCAGTACCAAAACAACCTCTTGCCCTGCTCACTGAAGCCTGATATTCTATCAGTGCTCAACCCATCCATCCATCCATCCATCCATCCATCCATCCATCCATCCATCCAAGTCATCCAGTGAACACTGGTTAAACATTTACTTTACTGAGCTGTACCCTGGGGGTAAGGAAATGAATCAAACACACCCTTCAAGCTCCTCACAGTTGATTAAAAAGACAGATAAAAAGACTAAAAAATTTAATACATTGTGATAGACTCTCTAATGGTTGTATATCAAAAAACAACAACAACAAAAATGGATTGAACCCCCCACCTCAAATCCTGTTCAGAGTGAAAATTATGAGAGGGAGAAAGAGTGTGAGGAAAAAAAAACCAGCCAGGTGAAGGCTCTTACAGAAAGGAATTCCTCATTGTTGCTTTACATTTCACAGAACAAGCTCAATTCCTCTTTGTGAGAGAACATCTTGACAGGGAGAAGACTAGAAAGCCGGTTCTAGAAAAGCACTGGAGGTATATGTGGAGGAGGCAAGAAGGAAAGAGTGGGTATAGTATTTTAAGATTACCAGAGTGAGCGTGATAGATCGCCACTTCGTCCTTCACATACTTGGGTACCAACTTCCATCCCCGCTTGAATGACTTTTAGCTCTCTTGAGTGATCACATGAGGGACATCAACATGGCTTTGGCTTTGTTTAAAAAAAAAAAAGACAATGATGGGCACTAGGGAGCACCATGGAAAGCCTCAGATCCTCCTCCTCCCATGGAGGTACAGAGCCGACAGCATTACACAGATGAATTCCTTATGTGAGAAAATTAGAAGTCAGTTAAGAGGTTCCTGTACCATAGGTGAGCTCAAAATTAATAGAACTCATGGAACTCACTCCGTATAATCACCCCCAGTTCAGTGTGAGGGCATATGGCATGATTGTGAGAACGCTCCCAGCTCCTGGATTCTCTCTGCAGAGGGAAAAAGACTGAACATATATTCAATGTGCAGACTTTTGGGAAGGCTTTCCCAGAGACTGGTTTCTACCTGGAATCATGAATCTTAGTGCTGACAGGGAAGTGCACAAGGTTGAAGTGACTGAGAACAAGGTGAAGGTTTATACTAACATGCATTCATTTTCCATGCTCCTCCCCACCTCCTTTGTTCAATGTAGAATGAACAGAACGAAGTCCCAACTCCTGACTTCTTGGGGAAGGAGAAAGTTGGAGTTGTTTGGTCAACATTCTGGTTTTTCTAGGGAGGGCAGATGCTGGAAGAACTTGCTTCTATTTCATCTATTTCAGAGCACTGATGGGACCAAGCATTTGATGGCTGTCTGGGAGTGGGGGTCACTGAGAACAAAAGAGATCTGGGCCGCTGTGGGAGTGCCCGAGAACCTGCAGTTCCATAGATAGACACCAGATGGAGCAAGAGGTTATGCGTGCCTAAAAATTGAAACTGGAAAATCTGCCAGTTGGGAATTAACACACAAGAGTCCACAGGGATTGTGGTCAAAATAAGGAGGGGGGGGACAATTATATGGGGAATATTAAAAAAAAAATAAATCTTAAAAAAAAAGATTCTCCATAAAAAAAAAAAGTCCACAGAAAAGACTTGAGAGGTCTAGGCATCTTTAGCGGGGTAAATTAGTGAAGGTCTTACCTGTGTGAAACAAGTTTTTAAAAGAGGTGACTTTTTAATTTTATATCCCAAAGTTATGAGGTACATGAAGAAACAGAAAAACAGGGCCCGAAGGACCAAAATAAATTTCCAGAGCTGATTCTAAGGAAGCAGAGGTATATGAATTAATAACCATCATTAAAACATTTAAGAACTCAGTAAAATGAGGAACAACAGAGATGGAAAATATTAAAAAAAAAATCAAACAGATAATTCGGAATTGAATTCCAAAATGTTGAATTCTAATTCAATGACTGAATTGAAAAATCACTGCAAAGGTTCACCAGCAGACTTGATCAAACAGAAGAAACCATTAGACAACTCAAAGACAGGCTATTTAAATTTTTTTTGTTGGAAGAGCAAAATAATTAAAAAAGAGTGAAGAAAGCCTAAGAGACTATTGAATAGCAACAAACAGACCAATATACACCATTATGGGAAAGCCAGATAGAGAAGACAGGAAGGAGCAGAAAATTTATTTGAATAAATAAAGGCCAAAGATGTCCTAAACCTAAGTAAGGAAGAAAACAGACATAAGATTCAAGATGCCCCATGGACTTCAACAAGGACGGGCCGCAAGTAATCTAAACTGAGACACATTATAGTTAAACTGTCAAACGTGAAAGATGAACAGAGCATTTTAAAAGCAGCAAGCCCAACCCATCGTATACCAGGGATTTCTGATGTGACTACCAATAGATTTCTTAGCAAAAGCCAGCATGAGAGTGGGTTGTACATATAAGGTGTTGAAAGAAAAAAAAGCTTCCAATGAAAAAATAATATACCAGACAAAACTGTCTTACTGTCCTTCAAAGCAGAAGGAGAAACAGACTTTCCCAGATAAAGAAAACCTGAATCAGTTCCTCCCCACTAGACCTGCCTTTCACGAAATGCTAAAAGGAGTCTTTCAAGATGAACTAAAGGACACCAAACAGCAACATAAAAACATGAGAAAGTATCAAGCTCACTAGTAAATTAAATATATAGATAAATACAGAATACTGTAATATTGTTAAGGGTAGTATAAATCACTTTTAAATATGGTATGAAAGTTAAAATACAAAGTATCAAAATAAATATTACTATAAAATGTTAATGGATACACAATATAAAGAGCTGTAATTTTGATATCAATAGTATAAAGAGTGAGAAGGGAAGAAGTAAGAGTAGTTTTTCTATGTGATTAAACATATGCTTTTATAAGTTTAAAATAGATCATTACAACTATAAGATATTTTATGCATGCCCATGTTAACCACATAGAAAATACTAATAGAAGTTAGAAGATACATAAATGAAAGCAAGAAAGGAATCAAAACATGTCCATACCAAGAAAAGAAAGTAAAATAATAATGCAACATGAAGAAGAGTACTAAGAGAAGAAAAAGAGGGACAAAATCAGCAATAGCAAGTCCTTCTCTATTGTAATTATTTTAAATATAAATGGTTTAAACTCCCCATAAAAGACACAGATGGGCTGAGTGTACACAAGAATAGGATCCCACTATCAGCTGTTAAAAAGATACTTACTTTAGATTTAAGGACTCATACTAGGATGAAAGTGAAAGGATGGAAAAAGATATTCCTTCTAAATGTGAACCAAAAGAGAGCAGTGATGGCCATACTTATATCAAACAGAATGGACTTGAAGTTAAACTGTCACAGGAGATAAAGAAGAACACTATATGTTATAAAAGGGTCAATTTATCAGGAATAAATAACTGTTCTAATATATATGAACCCAACATTAGAGAACATAAGTAGATGCAGAAACATTGACAAAATTAAAGGAAGATCTAGACAGCAATATAATAATAGTAGGAACCTTTATATCCCACTTTCAATAATGGCTATAACATCCAGACAGAAGATCAATAAGCTAACAATGGACTTGCTCACTACTACTGAACGAGTGGAACTAAAACAAATGTAAAGAACATCCCACCCAACATCAACAGAATACATATCTTTTTCAAGTACACAAAAACATTCTCTAGGGTAGATCATGTGTTTTAAAGAAAAGAGCCTTAACAAATTTAAGAAACTTGAAATGAAACCAAGTATCTCTCTGATCAAAATAGAATAAAGCTAAAAAGCAATAACAGAAGACTGCAAATTTCACATATATGTAGAAATTAAACAATGTACTCTGGAACAATCAAAAAGAAAAATAGAAAATATCTTGAGACAAAAAAATAAAAACAACATACCAAAATTTGTGGGGTTGTAGCAAAAGCAGTAAAAACAGTAAAGTTTATAATGGTAAACATCTACCATAAAAAAAAGAAAACTCCAAAGACATTAAATGTACAACTTAAGGAGCTAGAAATATAA
Organism: Talpa occidentalis; assembly: GCF_014898055.3. Classification (NCBI taxonomy): domain Eukaryota; kingdom Metazoa; phylum Chordata; class Mammalia; order Eulipotyphla; family Talpidae; genus Talpa; species Talpa occidentalis. Next base: position 97,276,312 of record NW_023604295.1, read on the forward strand.
TAAACTAAACTTAAAATTAGGAGAATGGAGAAAATAATAAATACTATGCAGAAATAAATGAAATAGAGAATAGAAAATAACAAAATCAATGAAACTGAGTTATTTGAAAAGATCACTGTTATTGACAAACCTCTAGTTAGACCAACAAAGATTTAAACAAACAAAATCAGAAATGAAGATGTTTCAACTGATTCCACAGAAATAAAAGGAATTTTACAAGACTGCTATGAACAATTTTACACCAAATAAAATGAGTAACCTGGAATCAAGACAGATTCATAGGAAAAAAATGAATAAATAACTGACTAGAAAGGAGATAGAATCATAATCAGAAACTTCCAAATTAAAAAATAAAAGTCCCTGACCATATTGCTTCATTGGAAAATTCTACCAAATATTTAAAGAATAATTTATACCAATGCTTCTCAAACTTTCTCCAAAAATAGTGGAAATGGGGGAAAGTTTCAATTTCATTTTATGAGGCCAGCATTACACTGATACTAAAGCAAGACAAAGACACTAAAAGAATGAGAAAACTATATACAAATGCCGCTGATGAATATAGATGCAAAAATCCTCAACAACCATCAACATGAATTCAACAGCAATTTAATAGTATCGTGTTCCATGTCCAGCTAGGATTTATCCCTAGGTTGAAGGACTCTTCAACAGACAAATATCACTGTGACATACCACTTTAAATAGAATGAAGGATGAAAATCACATGATCATTTCAGCAGATGCAGAAAAAAATTCAGCACCTTTCGGTAAGAAAATGCTCAATGAACCAGGAATGGAAAGAAATTACCTCAACATAATAAAGAACTTAACATAAAGTGAGAATGAACAAATACCTTCAGTAAAGTTGCAAACCAACATAAAAAAAGCAATAGCATTTCTATACACAAACGATGAACTCCTGAAAAAGAAATTAGGAAAACAATTCCATTTACAATAGAAACAAAAAGAATAAGGTACTTAGGAATTAACTGAGGAGGTGAAAGACTTGTACACTGATTGACAAAACATTGAGGACAGAAGTTAACAAAACAAATGAGACGACATCCTGTGTTCATGGAGACTTGATATTAAAATGTTCACACTACCCGAAACAACCTGTAAATTCAATGTAATCCCTACAAGAACTCCGCTGTTACAGTTTTGCAGAAATAGAAAGAAAAATCTAAAAATTTAAATTGAATAACAAAAGACTCTGAATAGCTATCTTCAGAAAGAAGAAAAATGTTGAAGGTCTCACACTTCAAAACTGACTGACTTCAAAACATTACGTCGCTGCAGTAATCAAAATGGTATTGTGCTGGCATAAAGACAGACATAGACCAGTGAAACTGAAGAGTGAGCCCAGAAATGAACCTATTCACATAGAGCCAAATGATCTTTGAGAAGAGTGACAAGAATACCCACTAGGGAAAGGTTAGTCTCTTCCATAAATGGTGCTGGGGAAAGTGGATATCCAAATGCAAAAGAATGTAATTAGACCTCTATCTTACAGCTTAAACTAATATCAACTCAACATGGATTAAAGACTTAAATATAAGACCTAAAAATACAAAATTCCTAGAAAAAAATTGTAGGCGAATAGCTTCATAACATTGATTTTTGCAATGATTTTTTGGATATGCCACCCAAAGCGCAGGCCGCAAATGAAACAGTAGACAAGCAGGACTACCACAAACTAAAGATCTGTCTAGCAAAGGAAGCAATCAACAGTGACAAAGTCCATGGAATGGGAGAAAATATTTGAAAACTATATAACTGAAAAGGGGTTTATCTTCAAAAATTATAAGGAACATCTATAATTCAACAGCAAAAAATTCAAATAACTCAATATAAAAATTAGGCAAAGGACTTGAATAGACATTTTTCCAGTGAAGACCTACAAATGGCCAGTACGTATATAAAAGGATGATCAACATCACTAATAATGAGGGAAATGCAAATTAAAATTTCAACGCGAGGTTATTTTATACCTGTTAGGAGAGCTAATATCATACAAAAAAAAAAAAAAAAACCAAAATCAATCAATCAATAAATGAATAACCTAAAAAACAGCAAGTGAAGAGAAACTGAACCTTTGGCTCAACTGCTCTGGTAAACAGTATGGAGATTTGCCAAAAATTTAAAAATAAAACTTCCATATGATTCATGTATCTCACTTCTGGGTATTTATCCAAAATTATTGAAGTCAGGATCTCAAAGAGCTATTTGCACTCCCATGTTTATTGCAGCATTATTTACAATAATTGAGAAGTAAAACAAACTAAATATCTAACAACTGATGAATGATGAAAAGATCATGATTCTATACATACATGGATATTATTCAACATTTTAAAAAGTAAAAAAAAAAAAAATCCCTCCATGCTCTACAACATGGCTGAACCTTGAGGACAGTATGCTAAGTGAAATAGGCCAGCCACAAAAGACAAATACTGCATGATGCCATTTACATGAGGTACCTACTGTAGTCACACTCACAAACAGAACAGTAGTTGCCAGGGGCTGGGGGAGGGCAAAATGGAGAATCTCTGTTTAATGGGTATAGAGTTTCAGTTCTGCAAGATGAAAAAGTGCTTGAGCTCTTATGTTCAACAGTTTGAATACAGTTACCAATAATGTGCTTAAAACTTTGTTCAGAGGGTAGGTTCCATATTATTTCTTTCAGGAAGCAAAGAGGAGAAGGAGGGAGGGAGGGAGAGTAAAAGGGAGGGAAAGAATGATTTAAAGGCAAAAGATTTGTGAACCAAGAAGAAGAGGACTCAGGGCAGGGGTCTGCCCTGAATGTGGTCCCTGGAATGTGACATCTCAGGCCTTCCAGCCTCTGAGTGAGGAGCTGCAACAGAGATGCTGAATGGGTTAGTGGACCATTGCTGGGTTTTATTACTTTGATAAGGAAATGACAGCAAGATCATTGTTGGGAAACATTTGGCACTCCATTTTAAGCTATTATCTCATTTATGTGTTTTCAAATTCACATTGTCATGGTTTGTTCTTATACACACTCCTAGCTCCTAGGAATCCTGGCCGAGAGACAGTTGGCGCCTGCCTGGGGCTTCAGACGCCTGCCCTCCTGGAACTCAAGCCAATGTGTGTGGCTCCACTCCATAGAATTCAGTTCAGTGCTGGACGCAGGCATCCCTCTCTGGCTACTGGGAGGACCAGGAAGAAGCATGAATAATCTGAGCCCCGAGACTCAGCTCAGGGATGTCTTCCTCCTTTATTCACAGAATGGAACCATGTTCTTTCTCTGCTCCATTGAAGAGGGGAGTATGGGGAGCTCGAGGGATCCACTTTGATTTCTGGCACTGCACAGTTTGGTTTTGTCCTATATCTGTTCTCTATTAGGTTATCGCTCACATTTTCAATTTTTTACTATGAAAATTTTCAAGCATATATTAATTTGTATAATACCCTGTATAGTGCACCTTTATCATCTGGCTATCTATCTCTATCTGTCTACCTACCTTCCTACCTATCTGTTTATCAACTACCTGATTTTCCAATGGACTTTTTAAATTAAACTTTTATTTTGGGCTAGTTATAGATTCACATGCAGTTGTAAGAATTCACGCGGAGAAACCCCACCTACTTTTTCCCAGTAATCACATCTTGCATAACTACAGTCAAGACAGCATGTTTCCATCACCACAAGGACCCCTCTTTTTTATAATTACATCTATATTGCCCTTTCCCCAGCTCCTCCTCAACACCTGCCAACCTATTGCTTACCCTTGGTGAGTTGTTCTCCATTTCAATAATTTTGCATCTCAAAACTGTTATATAAATGCAGTTACATAGTTACAGCTTTTTGAGATTGACATTTTTTCACTTTGCAGCATTCTCCAGAGATTCAGGCTGTTTTGCGTGTCTCGAGAGTTCATTCCCAATGTGTTTTCAAAAGCATTTTCACACCTAGAGGAATTTCTTCATCCACTTGTATTCATATCACCCAATAAAAGCCCTAGCCATGTTATGGGAGGAAATAATATTCTTTAGAGTCTTTCATTTTTTAAAAGCAATCAACTTATGGAGTTTTGACACTTTATAGTATTGGCCAAAAACAGTTTGAAAAGTGTGATTTTTGTGTGGTTGAATTTGAGAAGAAAATAAAAATGTCAGTGACCATATTCATCTTGCATAAAATATTTGAACTTTATGCTGCATTAAAACAATAAATTGTCTCTGTAATAAGACATGGACAATTAAACAAGCAAGAGAAACAACTCACGTAGCTTGAGATGAATAGAAGCAATGCAATTGGAATAATGTAATCATACCCTGGGAGCCCAAGGAGGGGGTGTGTGCCTGGGAGAGGTGACTGCTTTATGTTTCTTTATATAACATATAAGGGAAATGTAATTTAATTTGCAAACAGCAATCTTTAGAAATCAATTAGGAGTTATTCCAAAGAGGGCAAACTCTGGTTAGAGATTTATGGACTTCTCTGCATGAGGAAGGAAGTTTAGCATTTAGCACTCAAGCTCAGCTCCTCTCCCTCTCCAAAACACACACACACACTCACACACACACACATGCACGAATGACACCTGGGGGAAGGTATTTGGTAGAGTCACCAAGGTAGAAGTCCTTTGCAGGGGGCTGCAGCAGAGAACTCTGCAGTGGCATGTGAGACTGTGCCCCAAAGCTGAGAGGCTCTGACCAGGATGATGCTTCTCTGAGAGCTGTTACTGAATCCCAGGGCTGGCTGATGCTTACTAGTGGAGACAGCAGAAAAAGCTTTTGTTTTGGTGGGAGATACAGACCTCTATTTCTCACTCTATTATGGACTTGCCTCCTCCAAACATAGATCTATGGAGGCCAGTCTAGTAGTAGGAATTAACAAAGATCCTGTAGTCGTGTTGCTCTGGGGAATGCTGGTTTAATCAAAGTGAAGCATGAGTCTTTCCTGCAGGACTACTTGGATCCTTTTATATGACACTGCATTGACATCTTTAAGATTATAATAAAGACAGTAGAGTCATGATTACTGATTATAAAGTTATAACTAGGATTTCTTATCTGACCAGGGAACCTCATTTTCTTTAGCAGCTTCACCCAGAGGTCAGCGCTCTGGGTCATTCTTTGAGGATATCTGACCTGCTGAGTTCCTGCCTGAGGCTGTGCCCATGAGTACAGTGGACACAAGAGGACAGGTTCTGTGCCAGAGGACTGCCCATTGTGTTTACTGTTGCATCTCCACTGTATAGAGGATGGGCCACCTGATTGGAAATGCTTAAAAAAATATTTTATATGACTAAAAATAACCACTATTTCTTGAATTCCAAAATTGCTTTAAACTGTTTTTAGGTGTTCCTATGTTTATAGCAGCACTATTTACAATAGCTAAACTATGGAAACAACCCAAATGCCCAAAAATAGATGACTGGACCAAGAAGATGTGGTATATACACACAATGGAATATTACTCAGCAAGCAATCCAAAAGATAAACTCATGTAATTTGCAGCAACATGGATGGAGCTGGAAGGGATCATGCTCAGTGAAATAAGCCAGAAAGAATAAGAAAAGTACTGGATGGGCTCACTCATAGCAGGAATTTAGAAAAACTAAATACGGGACCAGGAAAAAGACTAATTGCAATAAAGTAAAAATCAAAATCAACAAGCAACTATAGACCAGAGACACACTACAGTGGGGGCAGGGGGAGGAGAAGAGGGATGAGGTCAGAAAAAGGGGGTGGGAATTGTATGGGGAATATAACCAAAATGAAAATGCATACATTATGCAAAAATGAAAAATGATTTAAGAATTATACAAAATAAAATAATTCATAAAAAAACCTGTTTTTAGGTGTTTCTCATTTAACTCTCAAAATAATACTGTCAATGATGTGCCATTGTTAACTTCTATGGATGTGGAAATTGAGGGCTATGATGGTTCAGTAGCTTCCCCAGGGTCATAAATCTAGGAGAGGTGAGACTGGGACTTGAATCCACATGATTTACCCTCAAAGTCCACAATGGTAACTTTCTGCATTACTTCTAGGAAGGAAGAGATAAGTGAGTAAATGAATCCAAACCCTTCCAGGCACCACTCACTGGAAGGGAACTCTCCTAAGTGGCCCCACCAAACACTCCATTCCCTAACTAACTTATCCTTGGAGCTCACCTTAAATATGATCAGGGGTAACACACATTTCCAGAACCTTCCTGGTTGCAGAGGATGGCACACACACACCTGTGGGTCTGCAGCTTCACCAAAAACAAGATTCACTTGAAATATTTGACTTGATCTCATTTAGTAACATGCGTGGTTCTCTTTGAAAAAGTCTACACTGAGCCCTGAAGAATTTGGGATAAAAAAGCCACAGGAACAGGGACTGGGGGGCTTGAAAGAGGGGAAGATGATGGTCTTAGAAACAATTAAATAATCATTAAGTCTTCCAAGCAGGAAATTAGCATTTATCTAGCATAGTCAGTGGAGGCCTAGGAAAGAGGCATCTCAATCTCTCGACCTCCTTGTGTCTGTGAGATTCCTATTCAGCACTGAAGTAGACTGGAAATAAGAGCCAGTCTAAAAAAAAAAAAAAAAAAAAAAAGAGCCAGTCTAGGAAAGCAGATGCTGATATGGTAGAGATAAATCAGCTATAAAAGGTATTCTGAGGACCCCTCTTTGAAAACTGGAAGTGCATCTCTCAGAAAGTTCTAAATTAGCACTGAAGTGCTCAAGGGTCTCCTTCAGCAACTTCTGAAGGCTGAACAGAGCCCTGGTTCTGCAAGGGGCTAGCCCAGGTACTGAGCTGGCTGCTCTGTAGAGCATCCTCAAGCAACACTTCGACAGGCAGGCCTTGAAGAAAAGCAGCCACTAGTAGGGTTTGGACGCCTGAGTCACACAAAGAGATTAAATTATTGTTGTGAGTCAGGAGTGCATTGTAAGCACACTCTACTAGCTAATTTTAGTTTCATCCTGCTGATTCTTCCCTGTGCCTTTTGTCTGAAGTGAGCAAGGAGACTTGCTGCTGTCTCCAGGGATGATGTCAGCTCTGCCAGGGACATAAGGCTGTGAGTAGGACATTTCTCAGTCATGATCACCATGGCTCAGCATAGGACAGTGGAGAGGAAGGTGGATTTTCAAGCCTGATTGCTTGGGTTAAGTTCTTAACCCTGTCACTTACTATGTGTGTCTCCTTTGAGCAAGTTACTTTATTTCTCTGGGGCTCCAATTTTCTGAATCTACAGTAGGGATTAAGACAACAGCATGCATCTCTTAAGACGATGACAATTACTCAAAAAGAGAACAGATGTAAAGACCTGGCAGGTATATATTTGCTACCATCATTTCTAATTCAGCTCTCCATTTCCTCATCCCCAAATTTTGAAAGCAGATGAGTTGCAAAATTCACTTTTTCTTAATTTAGAAATGTAACATGGTGCACACGATTTATATTCAGCAGCACTGCTGCAGGATTGAGTGCAATATCTCATAATCAAATAATTGTTTGTATATATATAATATTTATGTAGCTAAATATTGGAATTAAGTGACACGAATAAACATCTTAATTATTGTGATATTTCACACTTGTAATCAGGGAAATGCAAATCAAAACTACCATGAGATACCATCTCACACCAGTGAGAATGGCACATATTAAAAAAACTAGCAACAACAAATGTTGGCGAGGGTGTGGAGAAAAAGGAACTCTCCTGCACTGTTGGTGGGAGTGCAAACTGGTCCAACCACTATGGAGAGCTGTGTGGAGATTTCTGGACCTACTAAACATAGAGCTTCCACAGGATCCAGCAATTCCACTCCTAGGTATTTACCCAAAGGACACAGAAACATCAATTCCAAAGAACACCTGCACCCCTATGTTTATAGCAGCACTATTTACAATAGCTAAGCTTTGGAAACAGCCCAAATGCCCCAAAACAGATGACTGGATCAAGAAGATGTGGTACATATATACCATGGAATATTACTCAGCATTCAAAAAAGATAAACACATGCAATTTGCAGCAACATGGATGGCGCTGGAAGGGATCATGCTCAGCGAAATAAGCCAGAAAGAAAAAGAAAAATACCGGATGGTCTCACTCATAGCAGGAATCTAGAAAACTTAAATAAGGGACCAGGAAAAAGAATAACTATAAGAAAGTGAAAATCAAAATCAACAAAAAACTATGAACCAGAGACACTTTTTGGGGGTGGGGGGCGGGAGGGGAGGGATGGGTTCAGAATGGGGGGGTTGAAATTGTATGGGGAATATAAAAATAAAATTTATTATTTAAAAAAAATAAAAAATTAAATTAAAAAATAAAATAAAATAAATTATTGTGATATTTCAGATAAATTTTTCCAAAGAGATACTGAAGCCAAAAATAACTGTTTACCTCACCTGAAGCAGTGGCCAGTGTTCCCTAAAATGGTGTCTTTCCGCCACTAAGGACCTGGAGTACCCAGACTATAGGCCACGATCCAACTCATAAAGACAACAGAGGACACAACAGGAGATGCTCCCCGGAGCTGCCGAAATGTGCCAGCACACCACCAGACAATCAACCCGACAATTGACACTGGAAACAGCAGCTGCTGCAGCCTAACTACTTGACAAATGGCCACACTCACAGCTCAGCTAGGCACCAGGCTCCTGGTCGTCACTTCCCCTGACAGGCTGTAGTAGCAACAAAAGTGTAAACAGTTTCCGTTGCTCAGCTACTTGCAAAGCCTCCGAACTTTTCCTCTCTGAGGTTGGCTGGTGGAAGCATCTCCATGTTCTTCAAAGGTCCTCAACAGCCTTCTGGAAGATCGGCATAGTGGGGGCAGAAATCGCTGACCCCCAAATCCCTGAAGATCCGAAAATGCTGAAATCCCAAATGCTGAAATCCCAGGGACTGCGGAAGCAGTCCCTTATATTTCTTATCGGAAACTCTACCCCACTGATACTTTGTTCGCATTTTCTCTGGGGCTATCCATCCTCACCAGCACCCCCTTCCAGGGGGCACTACCTGTAACAGTCTTTGGCTTCAGCCACAGGTTACACTAGGACACACAATAGGGCCAGCTCTCAATGAGGAGTGAGCAACATCCATAAACCAGTGAGAAGTCCTTCAAGAGAAAGAACTCTGGAAACAAGATCTCTCCTAAATAAAAAGCCACCTTGCTTTCTTAGAGAGCTTTGAATTCTCTGACTTAAGGAACTGTGGTTTGAAAGGTTACCTGTGGGAAATCTGGAGCTTTTAAAGCCCTGGGCTTTAATTAAAACTCACTCATGTGCAACTAATGTGTGTGCCCAGAGGTCCTCAGTGTGCTTTCTGGAAGGCAGGCCAGAGAAAGTCTTTGATGAGAGGAGAAACTCCAAAGTCCTAGGCCCTGCCTGCGAGGCCCTTCTGCCCCCATTCCTGTCCCTGATCTTCAAAAGTTGCACACCCCGCTCTCAGACACAAGTGACCCAGGCAGCTGAATGTCTGTGATTCCTGCAATTCACCTGTGAGCCTCACCATGGTCTGCACCAGTGGGCCAGAGCATGTTGGAGTTGATTTTTTCATGCTGTCAAAATTAATTTGCATTATAGAATAATAAACAGGCCCATGTGCTACCTATAACAATCTGTCATGAGAACCAAACTCTACCAACTGGGGTTCTCTGCTCCCTCCAGGTTGGGTCTTCTTGTTCCATTCTGCCACCTCTTTTGCTCAGCTGTTCATGGGGATGGTTCACAAGATAGCACCATTTAATCCTGCCTCATGTGACATGTTTGTGAAGGCTGCTTCTGCATCTTCATCCTCCCAGGGACTCCACATAGAAGCAACTCAGGGCATCATTCCCCTCAACAGATTCTGCTACTGCCACCTGGAAAGGTCTCTAGGGAGAAAGTTCCTGTGGGCTAAATTAGGCCCAATGACATGTTTGCTTAATATATGTAGTATTCTAAGATATGTAAGCTGGTTGCTGCTATGTAAAATGCAGGAGATTTTTATGGATCAACTCAGGTTCCACTCCAATGTCAGCATAGCTAGCTAAATGGCCAACGGGTCAAGAAGGCAACAATTGGCCAGGTCCTTCCTCCAGTGAGAGCAGACTTTCTCCAGCTCACTCCAACACCTCACACTCCCACTCATTTTCATTTCATTTCATTTCCTGCTTGGCCCTTTGCTAGTAGAAATGAACTAGCAAAGAAAGGCTTCTGAGTACCTGGACTGGGCTGTGAGCATCCCCCAGATCCCTTCCAGTTCGAGATTGTGGGAATGGAAGAAGGTACATTTTAGCTTGTAGAGCATGGAGATCAATACAAGCAAAATGATAGTCAGTGTGGTGACTCTAAGGGGATTTGTATACAAATATGAGACTCTCCCAGCTAATAGGAGTGGCCATTTTTCTCACAGATGGGGAAATTTCTGCTGACAAAACTTAATAACACAAAACACTGTGTTTTACAAAATGACAGCAGTTACATTTTTATCAACGTTTATTTAGGTTTGTTTTTACTTCCTGAGTTCCAGCCTCTTGATGAGTTCTTGGAAAATGACTACAGGTCTTATTCCTGATCATTCTTCTGCTGGAGTAGACAGAAAAGGGGCCAGTTCACATAGGCTGAGGTACTAACGGAGGTTTGGTGAGACTGGTTTGCTCCAGGGCCACGCACGTTACTAGTGTGCTTCTGAGCTAAGCTGGGCATGACTTGGTTTCTTCCTCCTTGCTGCTGCAAAGAACTTTTAAAATTTAAAGCCATAATTTCCAAGCTCCCTTTGCATTTGACATTTCTTAAAGGGTTTCATTTTCTGGCCCAACAAGAGTGCTCTGACTTTTTAAGGCAAATATGCCCCTTTCTGCTTGAGAAGGAGCTGACTGGGAGAAAACCAAAGGTGAGGGAAGCTTATTAGAAGAACCATGTCATGTGCGGTAAATCCTAGGGCTACAGATCTCTCCCAGGCCACCAACTATTTCTATTTCCCCACATCTTGAAAAGGTACAGACAACAACATAATTACAGTATAAAGCAGGGTCTTTTTGCCTTTATGTTTTTCTATTTCCTATGTTTGTCATGTACAAAGTAATTAAGACAACTTTTTTTTTAATGGTAATTTGTTGAATGATAATCAGTTCTTCCTGGATCTCAGAAAACCAGGTTGGGGGTGTCACTGTGGGTAGAATTAGGATGGATTCTAAAAAGAAAAGACAGGTCTCAGGATAGGTTACAACTCCACTCCATGTGCAGTCATCCTGGGGCAGAGTTGCTTAGTTACCTTGTCAAGTTCTTCTTGATAGGAGAAAACACCCTTGACCTTGGCACTGAATTGCTTCTAGAAGAGTGGAGAACCCAAGCTTTTAAAAATAACCTTTACTCGGAGGATGTGAAAATCAGACTGGCGGATGTAACAGACCCTCAGCTACAACCATAGCCTGTTAACCAGGGAATCCTGAAGCCAGCCACTCCAGCTAAGGAACTCTCCTTTCACCTGATAGTTAAAATTTTGTGCCCTGGAGTCAAACTGGAGGGGTTTAAGTCCTGGATTGATGTTTAATCAGAGGCTATGACCTTGAGCAAATTGCTTAACTTCTCTAGATCATGGTATGATGTATATAGTGATAATGTCTCCTGCACAGGTTGTTGCAACAATTAATTAATTGAGTTAGTACCTGTAAAATCTTTATAACAGAGTCTGGAAGATCATAATATCTTTTTTAATTCTGCAATGCGCTCCTCTACCCTCACTCATCCCAATATCCTCACAGGCAACCACTTTTTTGCCTTTAGTGAAACTAGTCTTAAATTTTTGCATTTTCCTTTTAATTTAGAAGAGTTTCCCAGAACTTTTTTGTCTTTCATAACATCATCATATCAAAGATTATATAATGTCAATTTATTTCATGATTAGATGATGCCAAATTTGACCATTTCTTTAAATTCATGTCAGAATTCTTTATTGTAAAGTACATTCTCCCTTGGAAATTTCTCCCCAAAACATCTTTATCAGTGATATGATGGAATATATTGCCAATTAATTACTTTAAAGTTAATAAGTATTCTGTTGGCAGGTTTATTCACCATACATTTTCACTTAATGGTTTTGGCAGCCAATAATCATTGTATTGATAATTGCAAAATAGTGATTTTCTAATTTCATAAATTCTTTTAACTAGCGTTTTCAGTAGAGGAGCATTCCCTTGAGAAGGTGAATTTTTTCCTCACCACCATTTCTATACCCTTTTGACATTTTCCCTCTCTCCCTTCACTCTTAACCTCCTTTATTAGTTTCTGTTAGATTTTACAGTATTTTGCTTTGTTGAGACATTCTCTATGAAAATATTCAATATTTATCTTTGTCCTTGTCTTTCTGATGTGCTTTACTATATATAATTCTTTCAAACAACTTCCATTTTGCTGTACATGGCAATATTTCATCTTCCTTTATGGTTGAATAATATTCCACTGGGTGGATATACCACATCTTTTAATACAATCCTCTATCAGTGGAAACTTTCATTGTTTCCATGTCTTGGCTCTCATAAATAATGCTGCAAAAAATATTGTAGAGGGGCCTCCCCTGGTGGCGCAGTGGGTGAGCACCGGGCTGCAAAGCTGCCAGCAGCCTCCACAGGGCAGGTTCAATCCCCGGCCACCGGGGAGGGTCCCACATGGTGCTACAGACCTTTTCTGCCATGCCTACTGCTCCCCTCAGCAGTGTCCTCCGTCTGTCTGCCTGTTCTGTTCCCCGCTCTGGCTCTGGTGAATTCTCTCACCCTCCCAGTGCTTGTATAAATAAATAAACAAACAAACAAACAAACAAACAAACAAATAAATCAATCTTTAAAATGAATGAATGAGGGCCTCCCCGGTGGCGCAGTGGTTGAGCACTGGGTTGCGAAGCTGCCGGCGACCTCTGCGGCGCCGGTTCGATCCCCGGCTGCTCCCTGGCCACCGGAGGAGGGTCCCACATGGCACGCAGACCTCTCCTGCCGCCCGCTGCTCCCCTCAGCAGTGTGCTTTGGTCCTTCTGCCTGCTCTGCTCCCCGCTCTGGCTCTGGTGAATTCTCTCACCCTCCCGCGCTTCTGACTGTACCCAGTGCATGTATAAACAAAACAAACAAATAAATAAAAAAAAATGCCAAAAAAAATGAATGAATGAATGAATGAATGAATGAATAAATAAATATTGTAGAGGATAAAAATTTGAGGCAATAGTTTCAGGTCCTTCAGATACATGCCTGAGAATGGGATTGTTGGGTCAAATGGTGTTCCCAGTAGTAGTTTTTTTTTTTTTTTTTTTTTAAGGTAAATACACACTGCTTCCCAAAGTGGCTGTGAATAACAATAGTTTCACTTTTTCTTTTCTAACCTGGATTTTGTTATTTACTGTTGCTCTCTGATACCTCTAGTTAAAACCTCTAAAACTAAATTAAATAGAAATGGTGTCAGTCGGCATTCTTGTCTTGTTCCCAATCTCAAAGGGAAAGATTTCAGTTTTTCCCCATTGAGTATTACATTGGCTGTTGGTTTATGATATATGTCTTGAAGTAGGCTCTTTCTGCTTCCATCTTATTTAGAATTTTTATTATGGGTGGTGAATCTTATTCAATGCTTTCTCTGCATCTATTGAATTATACTAATATTTTTATCTTTCCTTTTGCTGATGTAATGTACTACATTGATTGACTTACACATATTAAACCATCCTTGCCCCTGGGGTAAATACCACTTGATCCTGATGCATAATTCTTGTAATGTATTGTTGAAGTCAATTTGCTAATATTTTCACATCAATATTCATTAGGGACATTGTATGTAAATTTCTTGTGCTCTCTCTGTCCGGTCATTATATCTGGGTAACGGTATCATATTGGTATCATAAAATTAATTGGTATTAAGGAGCATTCCCTCTTCTTGGAATTTTCAATTTTATTTGAGTAAGATGGGCATATAGTTATCTCTATGATCCTTTGTATTTATAGTAATCTCTAATGATCCTTTGTATTTCTAACCTGTCTGTTGTAATTTTTCCTGTTTCATTTTTTTAAATGATTTATTTATTTATGTTATACAAGAACTGGGGTACAGGTCAGAAGTGCGGGAGGGTGAGAGAATTCACCAGAGTGAGAGTAAGGAGCAGAACAGGCAGACAGACCGAAGACACTGCTGAGGGGAGCAGTGGGTGAGGCAGGAGAGGTCTGCTAAGCCATGTGGGGTTCTCCCTGGCCGGCGGGGAATTGAACTGGCGCTGCAAAGGCTGCAGACAGCTTTGCAGCGCGGCGCTCAACCGCTGCGCCATCCTGTTTCATTCTTTTTCCACTTATTATTATCCTCTCACTTCTCTTCTTTGTTAATCTACCTAGAGGTTTATCAATTTTGTTTTTCTTTTCAAAGAACAACTATGGGTAGTAAATTCTTAAATGTGTCAAATTGCCTAAGGAATGTCTTTTCACTGTAGTGTCACTTAATTTCGCAGGCTTTCTTATCTGCTCTCGGTTCATTGTCTGGCCATACTACACCCACTTCATTCTAATTACTATCACAATCTAATATCTGTATGGAACTTTGAAATTCACAAAATACTTTTACACTTGAAATCTTACATAGTCTAAATCAGCCCTGCTATCACCTTCACTCTACCACACCATTTTGGGTAACAGAGCACCATCATCTCTCCTATTTCTTTCCCTTGAATCACAGGCTTAGAGTCCTAGGAACTAGACCTCCTAGAATTTTAATCTAGGGAATGTTTGTAGGAGTGACAGCAGAGAGGTCTACATGGAAAGTTTGCAGGTGGGAGAGGGCAGAGATTTACTTCTCCTGAGGCAGTGGTGGGCAGCCACAAGGTTCTGCAGCAGAAAACAGCTGGTATGGAGCAGTACTAGTCACCCTGGGCACCTCCTGCAAATCCTCTCCATTGACATGACAGTTCCAAACTTCCTAAAGGCTAGTGGTGGCTTTCCCTTTCTCTTACCCCTCAGCCATTCTAAAGACCATATATCCTCTAATCCCCTCTATGCAATACATTCCTATTGAAAATACCTAGAGTGCTTTCCATTCCCTCACTAACCCAGACTGCTATATCAGTTTTCATTATAACACACATTGAGTGCCTATTAATCTGTCAAACACTGTCTTAAGCATTTTATATGAACGCAGCTTGAAAAGTGGCACTATTATGACATTATCCCAATTCTACAGATAAGGGAACTGGACACAGAGCAATGCAGTTAGTTGTGCATGATTATTATTAGACACTGCTGACAATTTATTGAGTGTTCACTGTATGTCTTGTAGTATGATAAGCACTTAAATGAACGAAGAGTCTCAGGTTTCCCAAGACAACAGAGACAGCTAAAAGTCAACCAGTGGTTCCCATGCCTCCCCAGCTCCATAGCCAATGCTTCTGTCTCTCAAATCTTTGATACCGTTTGTACAGAGACAACCGTCAGATGTTGTCCACTATGGGAAAGTGCTCATAAGGGGTTACAGTTAAAAGGCATCTGGCTAAGAACAGGTTGCCTACCTCCTGTTCTATATACTGTTGACATTTTACCAAGGAAATGGTTTAATTTCAAAGAAAAAGCATATGGAAGTGGGTCTGGAGGTCTGGGGATAGTTTGTTATTGTCATATAAGATAGAAATGGGAGATGACAGGGCAGAGGAGAAAGAGAATGAAGGAGGAGGGAAAAAAGAGGTAAAGTAAAGAAAAATGGTGCAAGAAAGGTGAAAAAAAAAGAGTAAGGAAAATGGATAAGGCAAGGACAGGAAGAAGGAAGACAAAGTAACAGCTTCTTCTGATCATCAAACCTACCAGCTGCACATAAGAGCAAGGACAGAAAAGAGAATCTTCCTGATTCCAATTTCATTTAGGGGATCCAGTTCTCCATCATTGCTAGGACTATGTGCAGTTATTAAAATATTCATCCCTATGCCCTAGATTACATCATAATGCACCATCCATAACTGTTATTTTGGTTGCTTGATAAAAATTTGATACATTCTGATTAACACACATATAATAAATAGTATAATTTTGTTATGTTGTATAAAGACTTCAAAAATATATAGCCATCTGTGATTTTCCAAAGTGTAAGAAAACAGATAAGGCTTCAGACAGTAAAAGAAAGATTGCTTTCATTAAATTATGCAGTTATTGAATTTCTCCCCCTATGCCTTTCTCTCTGTTCTCAAAGCTTTTGTCTGCCACATAGCCACATAAGCAATCACTTGGGGTAGACCTCTTCCCTCAATCTCTGGAAGTGATCCTTGAAGACACTATTTAAATAATTAGGATATTCTTTACTGAAGACTGGCAAGGATGTGTTAGAAAGAAGTCAGAAGAGTTGGGAGTGCAGAGATGAAGCCCTAGCTAGTCCCTAGGATGTCTTGAAGCTGATGAATGTTCATCTCCTGCACTGTGCTAGACACCTTAAAAACCCTTTAAAGTGAGTGGGTATATTCATCCCTTTTTATGCATAGATAAAGAAACTGAGGCTTGGAAAACACAATCTGTGATACAGTTAGAATGGTTGCTTTGGGGATGCCTTATACTCATCACCCATTATTTTAGATTAGAACCATAAACTAAGCTGCCAGGTCAATTGAACTTTCCAGATCACTGAATCTTGAACGGATTGACTCAGGATGGGAATTAAACCCTGCCTTCAACCCCCTCTGGGGTCTGTAAATTCCCACTGCTCTCATATTGTTCCAGTACATCTTTCTCTACTTCTGCCAGTATGTCTGCTTCTATTGCTGCAATCAAAGCATGCTGACTAATAGAGAGAGCAGGGCTAGATTTGAGCTCTGATTTTGGTGAAGCCAATATCAATGCTCTATGAAGGAAACTGAGACTCCCCATCCCTGCTAGTCCTACTAGGGAGCCCAGAATTCACATCACAAGGCCAGACCTTAAAATAAGTGAATGACTAGACATCCTCCTGTACCAAAAAAAAGAGGAGAGGACATTGAGCACCAAAAACTACTCTGCAGCACAGTGCTCCTCCCCAGCCTCAATACCAGATGTTCTTCACTTTATTTTAATGAGAATCAAGAGGCAGGACTGACTTTCTTAGAACTGACTTCCCCTCTCCCCCAACCCCAGCTCATGCCTACCACAATGGTCTGGTAGAGAGATTATGCACTTTGTCCCTTTTGCTTACTGGCATTTCCAGGGGCACATGGAATTCTCTTACTGTCCTCCTTCCCTTGCCAAGGCCTGTATGCCTGGAGAACAGGCCTCACCAAGGTCATGCAAGTACCTATTTCCCGTCTGATGCAAATCTATATTCCTCCTGCTTTCTTTTTCCTGGGGCCTGAACTTATGCAGATAATAGGTGACATTAATAGAAGTATAGTGGTTAGACTGAGAGAGATGAAAATCCCAAAGAGCCTGGGGATGTTTAGACTATATCTAGTGTGCTGCATATCCTTCTAAGAGTGACACTTTTTAAGAGCAAACTTTTCAATTGGGTGCATTTGAGAGGCTATCTTATATGATCAAGTCCAGAGAACAAATCTCAAAGAAGTTAAAGGATTAAAAAGAATGGTTAGTGGGAGATGTGACAGTTCCCGACACACATTCAGAGAGCAGATGTGCTGAGGAGAAGGGGATACATTGATAACAAGTCCTGTGGCTCCTGGATTAGGGGTGCAGCAGAGAATGTCTGGCTTCCATGCAGGGTTCCCTGCATCCACCACCACACCAGCACCAGCCAGGTTTGATACCTAACCTTGGTGGTTTTCATGCCCCAATGAGGTTTTGGTTTTGAAACCTGCACAATTTTAAAAATGATCCAATCAGGTTTGAGTTAGTGCCAGTGCCAATCAAAGTTTTGTAGCAGGCATAATTTTGAAAAATGGACCAATCAAGTTTGAGACCTGGGTATCCTGAGAGGGATATAAGCCAGGACATCAGAGGGATTCAGGCAGAATCATTGAAACCTTTGCTTGAGACAGACTCATCAAGACCTTCACTTCCGGGATAGACTCATCAAGATCTTCACATCTGATCTCTACTGCCTGACTGTTGCTCCTACCTCCAGCATCCCACCCATGGCCATTGCCTCTGAAAGAGCTGTACACTGGTGCCTGATCATGCACATTGCCACCCGCTGACTGGTGCTCACTGGCACTACTGGCCTGTGCCTGGCCACCTTTAGGAGCAGTCCAACCATCTCCAGGAATTGTTCAGGCCTTCTGATCCTCCAGCACTGCCGTCTGACTCCTGACTCCAGTGTGCCCAGCACTATTGTTTCTGACACTGTCTGGAATGACCTCTGGATAGGTGCCATTGGCTGGTGTGATGCCACCTGTCAGTGCCACCTGTGATCACCTCCATCTCCCACCATGAGTTGGGTTCTGGTCCACCACTTATCAGCCCCAGACTCTCACTGAAGGGACAATACCATCTTGCTGGAGTAGATTTTGGTTTGGACTACTGAACACCACAGGTACTCTCTAGGGTAGGACAGATGGCCATTTGTGGCCTTAGAAATTCTTTTCTTTTTCCCAATTTCCCTTGTTAATAAACCCTGTTGTTGTATTCTGAGCCTGAGTGATGTCTTGTAGTTGTAAGCTCACAGACGAGGACCCACAAACACTGACATCCCGAGGGTTTGCATGGTTTCACACTCAATGATTGAGGTTCCAGAGAGAAGTAAGAAAGTAGGATGGAAGGTAAAAGGGGAAAGATTTTGGTTTTAATGTGGGACAAGTGTTCTAATATAGGTTGCTTCTCTACTAGTGAACACTCTTTTCCCTTAAGTATGGAAGCAATGTGGACAGCATCGGCACAGGGATGCTAGTAGAGGGACTCCAGGTGCTGGAGGAAAAGAGCAGATCATGGGATTCCCTTAGGCCCTCTCTCTGGAAGTTTCTAGGGTTACATTGTACTTAAATATTGATGGACAATGTGGGAGTAACTAAAGAAACTGTTCCATTCATATTCTGAATTCTTGACAGACTTTAAAAAGAATGAATTAGAGCTAAGGGTGCTAACACAGGATAAAATTTACAACATGTTGTAAATTTGCAAAAGCAAGCTGCAAATAGATCTTTCCACACTCTATATATCCTTTAGAGGGTATGTGGTACATGAATAAAAAAGATGCAAACACACAATATACAAAAGTTAGGGAAAATAATTCTAAATATAGGGGAGGAGTCTGAGGTTAAATGATAAGAGATGAGTTTAGCCTCACTTAACAATGCTTTTGTCTCTTTTTCCTTTTTTTTTTTAAATATGGAGTATATATCAATGTGTTACTTCTGGTATTACCAATGAAAAGAAAATTGATGGCTATGAGAATCTTTCTCCCAGAAAGGGAAGAGGGCTGAGATCTGGGGGGTTTGTCGATTGGGGGATGAGTATTCCCAGCTTGAGGGACAATCAGCAGCAAGGCTCCCATGGACAGAAGCATGGCCTACTTGAAACAGGAGATTAATATTGCTGCTGGGAGGTAGAGAAGCATGAGCAATGAAGCTAAAGATGCTGGCAGGGTACAAATATTCGGGACCTGATGGGTCATCTTATGGAGTTCAGGCTTTAGTCTAAAAGCAGGGGGAGCCATTGAAGAATTATGAGCAGATGAGAAGTTAATAGTGGAATTTAAAGCTATCTAAGGGATCTTTCTGGAGCCCTTGTGGCTCAGGGCTGTGCTCAGAACATAACACATGAGCTTTCACTTACATATACCACATTCCTGATTTCAAAGAGGTACAAATGAATCTACTTGTAATTATTTGTATGTAAATTAATTGCTTTTCAGATTACCTGTGGCAAATGAAAAATGATAACCCCCACTGATTTCCTTTTCTTTCATGGGACACTGATAGGCACTTTCCGTCATTATCCTTCCCCATTAGTCACCAGCTCCTGCAGGCCCGCAAACTCATTTTAACACTGGACTGAGCCAAACTAAATCCAGAAGGGAAATCTCTGCTAAAAATGATTAACATAATGCATGAGAAAGCCAAGTGTAAATGACTACGCATTCATGGGAATGCCCACAGCCAGTACCCATCACATTCCCCAGAAACCAAACATCCATGCAATGAATTCAGTGCAGTCTTGCTGGAAACTGGAGACAGAGAAGTGGCCTCAGTCATTAGGTGCATCTGCAATTGAATCCTGGCTCCTTATTGGACCTGCGACATAGGCAGGTCACTTTATTCCTGGGCATCCATTTCTTCATTTGGTATCTAACATGGGTGATGTAGGGAAAATCTATACAGAGTTAGGGTCAAAAGTCAGCAGTCATGCTGAGGACTGAAAATCAAGCACAAATTGCATTTGAAAAGAAAAAAAAACAGCAAAACTTTAAATCCTTTTTAAATTGTGAACACCAGGCCCTTGGAAGTCCAAAAGCTTCCGTTTATTATTTTTTTCTGTCTTTTCTCATATTTTTCTGATTCACTGGGAGCTAAGTTCCAGCTTGAAAGGCTGAAGGAGAAATAATAAATAAGGCGAGGGGTGGGGATACGGAGGTGAGCAATCACAGAGTAATGGATTTTCTCTCACCATCCACATCTGGCTTCATTCAAGTATATTAAATGTGCATTATGATCCAACTCCATTGTGTCACTGTAACTATTATGAAAACCTACAGTGTTGGTTTTTTTTTTTTTTTTTTTTTTGCAGGGGATGAAATAGATCTATGAATTACCCAGCATACGGTATGTGGTTTCGAGCACCAACTTCTGTCTATTGGTCATGGATAATTGAGAACAGATTGCTCACCCCTGCAAACCAATCACTCTAGAATGAATCTTAAATAATAGAGCTAAAAGTTTCTTTAAAATAATCTAAATAGAACTGCTCAATTTATAAAGAAGGAAACAGAGACTGGGGTGGGGTGGTGATCTACCAAAGCCACACTGCTAGGGAGTGGAAGCACTGAGACAGGGTCCTAACTCTCCTGACAGCCCACAGAGCTCGTGCAGGTCCACTTTCCATCACGTTCACCCTCCACAGGGTCCTGGCGGCGTGAGACAATCTGTATTCCACATCCTTCAAACCTTTCTTAAAGCCCACGCTCACATGTGTGCAGTGAGCATCATGTTGCTGGAATACCTGTGGGGAGGGGGAATGTTATTATGAATTTGGCAACTTGAGGTTCCTAGGAAGTTAAGGAAATGCTGAGGTGGCCCTTAGTTTCATGGCCATCTAAGTATTTGTATTCATTGACCACCTATCTCTTCCCAAATGCTGCCTCAGTAGAATTTGTAAGTAGGTCCATTTTACATGTTTCTATAAAGAATCCCCTCCCTCAAACCCACTGCATGGATGGCACCATCCTGGATTCACTGCTCCCTGCAATGGCGTGAAGACTGCAGACATAGTGTGGCTTCACAGGCATGATCATCCAACCTAAGAGACACTTCCTTGAGCCTCTGTGACCGCAGCTTAGGTGACCGCATGATTTCCCTGAAGATTACAGGAGGAAAACTGGAAAATGTTCTCAGACAACAGGAGTCTATACCAGATGGGACCACCCTGTTGGATGGATGAGTGTCATGTTGGTTGACTAAATCACTGATGCCAATACCTCCCTAAAAGTATATAGTACTCCCAGATGTTTCTTAGCTCCTGGATGTGCAGCACATCCCAGCTACTGCTGCTTCTCTGGTTCTGCATCCTTACAAGCATATTCTGTTCATTCCTGGGATGTGTGAATTGGGGGATTTAGGAAGCATGAGCCAAGGACTTAGAGCCAGGCAAACAGAAGGTCAGATCCTGGCCCCCTGCTGACACAAATAACAAGTTCCTGTGCCTCAACACCTCATTTGTGAAATGGCAACCACAGCAGCAACTCCCAGAGTCGCTACATAGATGTGGGGATGCAGGCAAGGCTTTTGATAAATGAGGGTGGCATGGTGAGTATGCAATGAAGAAGATTCTCTCAGAGGGGAGAGGGAAGCTTCTGTCTTGCTCACCACTGTATGTACAGCACTTAATAAATAGCAGGGGTGTGCCTCCCCATTGGTGCAAGGGATTAAGATGCAACCTATGAAGCTCACTGCAGCCTCTGAAACATGAGTACAATCCCCTGGCCAGCCAGAGAGCTACCCACATGGTGCAGCAGATCTCTCCTGACTTGCTTGGTGCTCCCCTCAGCAGTGTACTTCAGTCAATCTGCCTGTTTTCTGTTCCCCACTCTGTCTCCGGTGAATCATCTCACCCCCTGCACCTGTGGCCTGTACTCCAGTTCTTGTATTTATAAATAAATAAATCTTTAAAAATAAAAATAAATAAATAGCAGGGGCTTAGTAAACATGAGTAAGGGAGTGAATGAATGAACACCTGAGTAGCCTACGATTTGCAGCCCTGTAGATGCTTAGAAAAGTTTTTGAAATCTATGTACATGTAAATAAAATGTTAGAATCTTTTCAAAGCTGAACCACTGAAAAGTCTTCTTCCAAGCTCACCTGAAACAAGGATTCACTCCCTTCTATCATGTTGGCCTCTTTATATCGCTCGTCCTCTCCAGCGTCTATCCATGGGAGAGTGTGCTATGCAGGTACCCTGAAACCTTCTCAGTCACCAAATACCAGGGTGCTCAGTGCTCCCAGCCTGGGGAGCTGCAGGTTCAGAGAGCAACACAGACATCACTGCACATCAGCAGGGATCTACATTCTGGCCCGGAAGGGACCCTGGTTAGCAGCAGCTGACATGGTCTCCCTCAGGCTCCACAAAAGGATGCATGAAGTCACCCTAGTATCAGAACTCACAAAAATTGACTCTGGCAGTTAATGCCATAATTGAGAGGAAAATGCTATGTTCCATGACTAAATACAAATGAAAATATCCTTTGGGCATCCCCTGGTGGTGCAGGCGGTTGAGCGCCGTGTTTTGAAGCTGTCCGCAGCCTCTGCAGTGCCAGTTCAATCCCGGCTGGGCTGCAAGGGTCCCACATGGTGCGGCAGACCTCTCCTGTTGTGCCCACTGCTCCCCTCAGCAGTGTATTTCGTCAGTCTGCCTGTTCTGTTCCCTTCTCTGTCTCTGGTCAATCCTCTCACCAGAGAGGATTCTTGTATAATAAATAAATCTTTAAAAAAAACAAGAAAAGAAAATACCCTTTGACAGCCACCAAAGCCATGTGGCTGGAAGGAACGAATCTGCTAGCTGACCTGAAGATAAAAGGTGGATAGTCGATTCCCCATGTGTTCCATCTAGAAATGCAAAGTCAATATCTATTAAAATACTGAGCCATCTTTTTTTCCCTACTGAGTGAATCCTGGTTTGATCATCCAGAATACTGCCCCATAGTCGTCATTCCCACGCTCCATTCCCATGCCTCCTTACAATCACAAGACACGCACCTTGACTTTTTATTTCCACATAAAATAATTTCAGAAATCTAAGAGCAGGAAATAGGTGTGGAGTAGATGGAATGGTAGTGACACATTTTCCCTAAATAGGTGGCTCTCACAGGAAGGTACTGAGAGTGACAAAGATAGGAAGAACCTTAGGGACACTCCAAACTGGGTTGTCATTTTCTATACATTGTATATATTCAGAGTGTGAAACAACCAGAAAATGGTGATGATGGGTATGAAATAATAGGCAAAATTAACTGAGCCCTTACTGTGAAATAAGCCAAAAAGAAAAAGAAAAATACCGGATGGTCTCACTCATAGCAGGAATCTAGAAAACTTAAATAAGGGACCAGGAAAATGAATAACTATAAGAAAGTGAAAATCAAAATCAACAAAAAACTATGAACTAAAGACACTTTTAGGGGGGCGGGGGCGGGAGGGGAGGGATTGGGGTGAGAATGGGGGGGCTGCAATTGTATGGGGAATATAAAAATAAAATTTATTATTTAAAAAAAAAAATTAACTGAGCCCTTACTATGTCCCAGGCATGGCTACAAACACTTTCTGATAATTGACTCATTTTATTCTCCTAGTTACTCCCTAAAAGTACAGAGAATTTACACAGTTCCTTTAAATTTTCAGGGTCTCATATGCAGAACTAGGTTAAGTAATGAATACAAAAATATTATAAAACAGTGGAATTAACTGGGGAAAAACAATGAGGAAAATAAAAAAGTTGCAACAGAACTCAAAAATGCAGCATCAGAATTAAAGGATGCATTGGGAGCATATGAAAGAAAAGTGAACACTGGAAAACTGAGTCAATGATGCAGAAAAGGAAATAAAAAGATGTCCAAGAAGGCAGGAACATGACAAAATAACAAACGACAATGTCAGAGCACACAATACAGACAGAGGACAGAAATTTTAAGCATCATCTTTATTTGTGGGGAACAGAATTAGTAAATAAAGATACATTTCCCCTGGTTAAAATAAAACAAAAAAGATTAATCATAATTGTAAAATTAAAAAAATCTCATTGTAGTCCATATAAAGAGGAAAACGCCAGTGAAAACAAACCATTTCCTAGACATAGCCAGCTAAATTTACTAAATTAAGAATTAACAAAAGTGATTTTCAAAACAGTGATTTTTTTTTGCTATTAAGAAATTTAATCCTATACCAAAACAAATTTCAGACAGTTTAAAGAGTTAATATTTAAATGAGCCATATATAACCTTGGTTAAAAATAATACCAATATTGTCTGGATTTTTGGTTGAAGAACCTTTTAATTTTTGCATAGAGCAGAAAATAATGGGAAAAATTCATAAAAGAAAAAAAATCAATGGATTTGACTAACACAGTTGAAATTTATATCCAAAACATCCTAATCAAAACTTAAAAGCACAGAAGTACAATATTTCTTGCAAAAATGATAGCAATAGGTTACCATTAAAAAGAGAAAGTTAAAGATAGACATTTTTGCGTTTTAATAGGGTAGGGATAAAGATTTCCATTATAAATGTAGGTGAATATGAAACTTACAAAGAGAAACAACATACCACTTTTGTCAGACCAGAGCAAACTTTGATCCTACTGAGACTGGGAAGTTTAGGCAGGTGACCAGGGCTGCATTGTGGTGACATCTGCCATTTCAGGCCACCAGGTGTCTACTGACCTGGGAGCATTCTCTGGAAGGGCCTTGATGAGCGACTGGAAAGCCCTCCAAAGAGAAAAAGCCCTAAACAGAGATTTTCTAACAGAGCAAGTAGAAATGTCCCCTTGGGGAGGCTGTGGGGTGCTTCCCTGGGAGGTTGTAAACCTGGTTTCAGTCTGTATCCTCAGCTGACCAAAACCACCTAGTAGTGCATTTATCAGATAATTCATTATTTAAAAGAAGAAACCCTGAAGAGTTGCTTTGGGGAGATAATTCAGGTCTAGAAGATAAGAGTCATGTTTTGCTCTTGCGAGTCAGGTATCCTCACATTTGATAAGAGCGGATGGGTATTAATGGAGCCCACCTGGAGCACTTCAAGCTCATTTCCTGCTGGCCAGGGTGGCAATTACCTGATCAATTCCTTGGGGTCACTGTGCTAAATCCCTGCCCTGCCACTAGCCCTTAGTCTCTCTGCCTAGGCCTCTGTCTCCATGCTGATGAGGCAAGGCTGAGGGGCTCTGCAGGACTATGGCTTCTGAAGGATCATGCCCTCCCTCCCAGTCTCTGCCCCCTGTGAGCCCAGATCTCCACTCGAATGAGGGAGGAGGTCCCCCATGGACTCCCTTGCTGCCTCTCTCAACTGCCCATCCTCCATCCACTACCAGATAACACACCCTCCTACCAACAACTTGGAATTGTTTGTAGCTGTGAATCTCAGTATTTCCACAGGCAGTAATTTGTTACTAATAAAAGTGGATGTTCTGAAATTTGTGAATGGTTTCATTTCTGTTTTTTTTTTAGATAAGAGTGAATTCAATGCTATTTCAATAATAAAATCCCTTATCCCTGCATATGCTGGCATATTTTCTTCGAGGATAAGAGAGAAGACAAGCAATACCCCCGAGCTCAGGGCTTGCCCCAAGTGGTCCACCACCCTGCTTGGTAGCCAGCTTGACTGGTGGGGGCTGCTGCTTGGAGCTTTGGGAGAGGGCTGGTTGGACTGATCAGGAGCTAAGAGCTCCTCAGGGCATCCCATATTGTCCTCAGGTCTCTAAGCCCCCACACAATGCCTGTACACAGTAGGTGCTCAGTCATCATGGAGGGGGGAGCAGAAGGCTGATGAGCTCAGTGACAGCCAAGACCAGAATTGCGATCACACAAAGAATGTAGCCCCAATCTCTTCACCCCTCCTCTGTGTTTTTTTTTTTTTTCATAATTTAATTTTTATATACATTTTACATCATTGTTCACTTTTGTGCAATGTTTGGTTTCTCCTCTCAGGTGTAGTCCCCGTAAAATTCCCACCAACAATTCACTGGAGCACCATCGCCATAGTTCCTTGTGCTCGTCCCTCCTCTGTTGTGGTCCCTCTCCCTCTCCCTCCCCTGCAGAGTGTCTCTGATTTATAGTTGCCTATTAATTTTGGTTTTTTTATTCATTGTTACTATGTTTTCCCTGATCCCATATTTGGCCCCCCTATATTTCTCCTATAAATGAAACCATCGGATATTTTTCTTTTTCCTGCTGGCTCATTTCACTGAGCATAATCCCTTCTAGCTCCATCCATGTTGCTGTGGATGGCATGAGTTTACCCTATCTGCTCTCCAACCTCAGTTCAATATGTTTCTGGCAGTCACCCATTTTGTAACCCTGGAAGTACTTAGAATCATCTCTCTCTGAATTCCTGGGTCATTGTTGGGCTAACCTGGTCGTTGCACATTTATCTCAAGCTCAGTTGCTCTGGGAGCATGTTCCACCTTCCTGTCTGCACTGAGCACTCCTCAGGAGCGGCCAGCAAATCTTCTGCCTATGCATATACCCCCTTTTCCAGCATGAGGAGTCATTGTGAGTATCACAAGTGGGTGAACTGAATTGAACCACAAATAGGCATAATAATAAAGAAATTAAAAAAAAAGCAGTATTTGGCATAGTGGGGCCTGGATTCAGATCCTAACAAATCCCTTTGGATACTATGTGATCTTAGGCACATTACTTAACCACTCTGAATTTTGATTTCCTCAACTTTAAGATGCACTTGACAATGTTTGCCTTGTCACAGTGAGCCAAAGACCACATCTCTAGAAAATGTTTTAAATCTTCTCACATATCCCCAGAATCCTCCATTCCCCACCATATTTTGAGCCCCAGGAAGATCAATAATACCAAGCGGTCCACCAATGTGTTGTCATAAGGATTGCCAGTCCCTTTCCTATGGCCTTATAAATCCAGAATGGGAAACAGGCAGGTTGCCCAATTATTAGTACCTATATAGTCTGCCTGCCTGTGGGGGCAGTAACTCAGCAAAATGAGAGCCCTGGCAACTGCAAGGATCTTAAGATGGCCCATGTTGCTCTGCAGATGGAGGCTTCTCCTCAGCACATGTGACCCTTCCCTCCCAGACCTCACCCTCCTCCCCAAGACATTTCTGCCTATCTGGAGAGAGAAGCTGAGCATTACATTGTTTTTTGTGTGTTTTTTTTTAAAAGGATCTATTTATTTATGCATGCAAGAGCTGGGGTGCAGGCCAGAGATGTGGGGGTGAGAGGATTCACCAGAGACTGAGTGGGGAACAGAACAGGCAGATTGACTAAAATACACTGCGGAGGGGAGCAGCGGGAGAGTTAGGAGAGGTCTGAAGCACCATGTGGTTGCTCCCTGGCCTTCATGGACTCGAACTCGTGCTGCAGAGGCTCTGGACTGCTTCATAATGCAATGCTTAACCCCTTGGGCCATCAGGGAAGCCCCTGAGGATTACATTGTTGTCCTAATTTCAGATTCCACACCCCACCTGCATGCTCTCCCAGTTCCAGGCTAAATACAGCCAACGCGCTAAGGGATGTGCCTTTTCTAGTGTGATTATCTTCACTTTATACAGAAGGAGAGAGAGGTGCAGAGAGGGGAGAGCAACTTGGCGAGTGTGGCAAGATGGCAGTGGGTGAGAATCTGCACAGCCAGGCTTCCCTGGCCCGTAACATCTTAATGAATGGCCCCAAATAAAAGTCACCAACACCCATGTCATAAGTTTTTTCAGATATTAAGATCTCTATAATCCAGAATGGAAAACTGAAGATTTGAAGAGTTAGGGAACTTAAGATCACACAGGCAGGAAGAGATGAGGTAGGAATTTAAAGTGAAGCTATTCTGGGGCCTCCCTGCTGTCACAGGAGTTAAAATCTCAGCGCCATCAGGCTATATTGCCAGCCACTGCGGCAGGCTTGAGTTCTATCCCTGGCCAGGGAGCTACCCACATGGTGCAGCAGACCTCTCCTGCCTCACCCACAGCTCCCCTATTTCAGTAGGTCCGCCTGTTCTGCTCCCCACTCTATCTCTGGTGAATCCTCTCACCTCCCGCACCTCTGGGCTCCACCCCAGTTCTTGTATGCATAAATAAAAATAAATCTTTAAAAATATTAATCAAGTGAAGCTATTCTATCATGCCACACAGCATCCAAATGACACTTTTCCTTTGGGAAATTGGGAGCAGAAAGAAAGAGGAAATAGCCTCCCAGGAAGGTCCTAATCGCCTCCCACTAGCCAAGACCCTGCAGGGACACACTTTGCTGGGCTTTGTTCTCTCCTCCTCCATCTGTCAGTTAAACAGAACCCTGGAGTTTACTTCCTGCCCCTGCTTCACCGTCCACATTAAATAAAATCTTCGCAGCATCCCCCTGCCCCTCCACTCCTCTTCCCCCTCTGTCTTCGCCATAATGCTGTTCATTACTACCCTGGCGCCTCTCCAAGACAAGCACCGCCAGGAGAAGCCATTGTCTTGTCAGAAAAGTCCATTAAGACTGTCAGGCTCCCTAACAAATCAATCAGGCACCAGGAGGCCTTTCAAAACGATATCATTTGCTATTCAGGCGGAAACAAATAACTATCCCAGGTGAGCCGCAGAGGCACGGGCCATGTGCCAAATTGCACCAGTGGTCTCAGGAAAAGAGCTGACGCTTTTCACCAACAAATGGCACAGAATGTGCTCACTCCTCCCATCTTAAACAAAGCCAACAACAAAACCCCTCTCTTGACCCCCTTTTCCCATCATCTAGCACCCCTTTTTGTTCTCCTATAAAGTCATGTTCCTCTAAAGAAATTGGGTCTGGACTCAATGTCACCAATTTCTTTCTATTTTCTATTGTATCAACTCCAATCAGACTTTTATGAACCTGTCACCTGAAACTACACTTTTCAAGGTCACCACTGACCTCCAGGTTGCTGCACACAATACTCCTCTACAGGAGTATTGTGACCTACCAGCAGTGCGATCTCCCTGTCTTTGTCAAAGGATACTAACTGCTATAAGCACCAACTCCTACATTTCCGTGGCTGAAAATAATAAAGGCTTATTTCTCACCAATGACACATTTTGTGTGTTGGGCGGGGGTGGGGTGGGGGGGTGGGGGGGCAGTTACTCTTCTACTTGAGGATTAGGGACAAGATTGTACCATCCAGAAGCTTCGCCCTCCCTAGCCACCTCCACTGCTCTGAGAGAACAGATTTTATTGGCCAGGCCTGGAGCAGTCTATATCACTTCTACCCCCATTCCATTGCCCACACTCAGTCATAACAAGGCACTGACTGTGAGGGGGAGGAGGCAGGCAGTCTAGCTACGCATCCAGGAAAACAAACAATTGGTTTAAGGTCTATCTCACTCATCTCTTCCATGTTCAGTTCACACTTCCCTTACTTTATTTCCAGACACTTTGCTCTCTTGGTTTCCTCCTAAATCTCTGGCCATTTCTTCTCAGTCTTATATCTTAATAATCTTAAGGGTACTATTAAAAGAGTAGATACATTTAGGAATATCTTAATATTCTTTTTTAAAAAATTTATTTATGTATACAAGAGCTGGGGCGAGGCCCTTAATATTCTTAAAAGAGGGCCTCTCTGGTGGTGCAAGGGGTTAGGCACAGTACTATGAAGCTATCTGTAGCCTCTGCAGCACGAGTTTGGTCCCCGGCATGCCAGGGAGCTTCCCACATGACGCAGCAGACCTCTCCTGCCTCACGTGCTGTTCTGTTCAGCAGTGTATTTCTGTCAGTCTGCCTGTTCTGCTCCCCACTCAGTCTCTGATGAATCATCTCACCCCCCACACCTCTGGCCTGTATCCCAGTTCTTGTATGCATAAACAAACAAACAAACAAATAAATAAATTTAAAAAAATATTCTTAAAAGAGTAGACTTAAAAGGTACAGCTCTTAGGTATGACTTAAAAGAATGGATGCATACCAGTAATTCTCAGCAGCATTCTCCAGTCAACTCTCTTCCAAATCCCAGACTGGGATAATGACTTGCTTAGTTCACATTGCAGTTGGATGCTAGAAGACATAGCAAATGGAATATTCTACAGCAAATTCCCAGTTGTTTGCAAACCCATCTCGCCTTCAGCCTTTCCCAGCACAGCAAGGGTACCGCCATCCTTCTAGTTGTTTGAGCCCAAACCCTTGGAGTGATCTGAGATTCCCTCATTTCTCTCACCCCTCAAGTATAATGAAAGCACTGGGAACTCCTGTTAGCTCTTCCTGGGCTTCTCTTACATCAGCCCCTGATGTAAGCCACCAGCACTCCCAGCTGGGCTGCTACGGTAGCCACCCACTGTGTACAAGCTCCCAGGCTGGCAGTGAACATGCCCCACATCTTGGTCGCACTGCTCCTTCCTCACTGCGGTTCCCAATTCTTCCAGCCATGAGGCCCATGTGCTGGGCAAAAGGACTGGCGGCTGCTATGTTCACGTGGCCACAGACTTCTCCCCTATATCTCTGCTCCTGACTATCCCTCTCCCTTTGAAAGCAACCCCTGGGACTCAATGATCTTCCAATAGCCATTTTAAGAATTATGTCCCACACGGGAGCCTCCTCTGGTGTCCCACACCGAACTGAGACGGCAGCAGTTTTGAAATAGGGTCTCACACATGCCTCTCATGTCAGTTTCCTCCTCTGAGGAAAGATTTTGAGAGCAGGGTCTCACTATATTCATCTCAAGAAACAAATATAGGGCTCTGTATTCATTTATGTAGTTTTCATTGGCCAGACATTTTTTACTGGATGAGGGGGTGGGGGATAGAGGCAAATGGAACACCCTCCCCAACTTCAGGGTGCTCACAGTTGGGAGAGGAGAGAGCCTATGAACAAGTAGTCCCAGCATCATGTTTCAAGGTCCTGTAAAGGATAATATCTAGTGGGGGAGGGCTGGGAAGGCCTAGCAGGGGGGTGATGCCTGAGCCAAATACTGGAGATGTTGCAAAGAGGCTGTCAGGGAGAAGAGGCATCCTACACTAGAGATCAGTTGGGACTCAATACTATTTGTTACATTCAATACCATCATTGAGGAATGTGATGTTTTGATGCTCTTTCAAATGTTTGACTATATATACACACAATGATTTCATGAGATTGAAGGAAAACTGATGCCTTAGTACAAGAAACATTCTTTAAAACAAATCACAGAATCTTGTAGGTCTGCATAATCTTTTTAATGCTACTGGATGCTTTCACACCTATGACATTTTTTTTTTGCAATAATCTATAGATAGAAAGAACATGATATGAACACTTCCATTTCACAGACATAGATATAAACTGGGGATGTTGCAGAGCTTTTGACCGTTGACAGGCACGCTAACTGTTTTAAACACAGTCTTCTGTCTTCCCCTTCTAGGACTATATGCTACATGTAAGGGTCATTACCTTCACGGGGTATAGGATGGAGCACTTTAGGAGCTGGTGAATCCCTTGAAACTTGTGTGAAATTCTCTAAGCATTTTTTAAGATGCTAAGTTTTTCATTCTTCATTAGAAATCATAAGGACTGTGATTTTAAAATACATACAAACTACTGCACCAGACCACAACCAAGGCCATTTAGAAGAGGCAAAGAAATCTTGGCTTTTACAATGACCTTGTGCAAGGGCAAACTTGGAATTGGTTTATACAGCTCATTCCTAGAATGGAGCTCCCGGGGGGCAAAGTATGAAACTTCATGTAGAAAATGGACTCCTCTCAGCAGAGCTGCCTCTGTGCCTGTACTCAAGGTCTCCTAGGAGATACCTGGAAACAGCCACCCACTGCTCCAATCCTGGCATAAATAACACCCTCCAGTCAGAATCTGAACTCTATTTGTGTACAGTGTTTGGGTTCAGCGCCACTAAATATAAAAGACCTTGGCGATTTCTAACACCCACTTTCTGATTCAGATTAAATGTCATTAAAGTCTAATTTAGTGATTTCTAGAGGTGAACTCTACTGAAGCCACCTGATGGCCAGATGCATTCATTTAATTTGTTCATTTCAGTAGGTCCCACATTTTAGAGAACGTCAGACTTCCCTGTGGGACTTGTTAGCTAACTAGCAATCCAGAATCCACCCAGGCCCACCAACCCTGGATGTGAGAAGGATGGCTGTGAGCAAGTGTTAGAAGACAGGGCAGAGTGGGGGAAGAGATTGGGAAAAGAGATTGGGAAAAGAGATGCCCAGTGTGCTCCAATCATCTCTCAGGACAAAAACCACTCGGGCAGGGGCTTGGGTGGCTCCTGCTTAATAAGCACTACAGCTGAGTGGAAACACTAAACTCCCTAGTGGCTTCCAAATCTGATACAGCATCCAAATTGCCTAGAGAGTGTCAAACAAATTGTGATTCCTATGTCAGACCTACTGAATTGAATCTTTAGGATGAAGTTCAAGAATATGTATTTTATTTTATTTTTTTAATTTTTTAAAAAATATTTTATTTTATATAATTCTTACATTTTTTTTCATCTTTGAACAATGTATGCATTTTCATTTTGGTTATATTCCCCATACAATTGCATCCCCCCCCCTTATTTTGACTCTAGTCCTTTCTTTACCCGCCCCTCCCTCCCACCCCCACCTCCTGTAGTGTGTCTCTGGTTTATAGTTGCTTGTTGATCCTGATTTTTACTTTGTATTGATTAGTCTTTTTCCTGGTCTCTTATTTAGGTTTTCTAAATTCCTGCTATGAGTGAGACCATCTGGTATTTTTCTTTTTTTTTTTTCGGACTTATTTCACTGAGCATGATCCCTTCTAGCTCCATCCATGTTGCTGCAAACTGCATGTGTTTATCTTTTTTGATTGTTGAGTAATATTTCATGGTGTATATGCACCATATCTTCTTGATCCAGTCATCTATTTTTGGGTATTTGGGTTGCTTCCATAGCTTGGCTATTGTAAATAGTACTGCTATAAACATAGGGGTGCAGGTGCCCTTTGGAATTACTGTTTCTGTGTCATTTGGGTAAATACCTAGGAGTGGAATTGCTGGATCATATGGAAGCTCTATGTTTAGTAGTTTAAGAAATCTCCACACAGCTCTCCATAGTGGTTGGACCAGTTTGCACTCCCACCAGCAGTACAGGAGAGTTCCTTTTTCTCCACAACAAATTAAAGAGCTTCTGCACAGCAAAAGAGACAATAACCAAAACAAAGAGAAACCCTACCGGCTGGGAGAAAATTTTTGCACACAAACTAACAATAAAGGACTGATCACAAAAATCTACAAAGAGCTGATGAGACACAACAAAAACAAAGAAAATAATCCAGTCAAAAAATGGGCAGAAGAGCTAAAAAGAAACTTCTCTGAAGAAGAAATGCAAATGGCCAACAGGCATATGAAAAAATGTTCAACATCCCTTGTAATCAGGGAAATGCTAATCAAAACTACAATGAGATACCATCTCACACCACTGAGAATGGCACATATTAAAAAAAACTAGCAACAAGAATATGTATTTTAAACAGCTTTCCAGGTGAGTCTCTGTTCAGGTTAGGAAATAGATGATAAGTTAAAGGGGTTACTCTGAAGTAGTAAACCTGGACATCCACACAGCCTGTGCCTCCTTATGTCCACAGGACAGCGCTAACCACCTCCTGAGACACTGTGGGCCATGGGCCGAAGGGCCAGAACAAGCCTGAAGCTTCAGAGAACAGGAAACTGGGGCTATAGACAGCAGGCACCTGCAGTCATGAGACTTGCACTTTGTTTTGACTGATTTCCCACCTTCTGGCCCTGTCATGTTTGTGGGAACTTAAGAGAAAGGGAGGGAGTTAGCCTCTAGATGCAAGATGGGCAGAAGCTAACCCCCTACACACATGGGCTCTGATCAGGCCTTGACCTGGGAATCAGAATCAGACCCACTGTAGAGCCAGCACGGCACAGAACAGGTTCTCTATGATCTGGGCAGATGGGTAAAGGAGAGTCCTGAAGCCCTAGATGGCTTTTTCAGGCTTTTATTGAGGCTTTTATCAGGCTTTTATCATTTGTAGTGAGGCAACCGGGTGCGGGTGGGCAGGCAGTCCAGGGGCCTGGAGGCTGGCAGGCCTCCCGGCCTCTGGTGAATCTTCACTCTTTCTGGGCCCTCTGGTGTTCTCTCGTGGTGTCCCCGCTGTCTCTGCATCTACAATCCTGCTCTCTGCTTCTTTGCTGCTATGTTTCTGCTGGCGTCCCCATGATGGCGCCCTTATAGGCCAGCCTCTCAGCCCAGGTGTACCCACTTACGTGTGCCCACACCTTACTCCAGGTGTCCGCCATCAGGCTCACATGTAACCCCACGGGTGTGGATCTTAGACACCAATGGAGGGAGGGTGGAAAAACCTGACAATTTCCATTTACTCTACACCCACCTAGGCACAGAGAGGATCATATGAGTAACCCAAAGGTCATATGTCTCAGTATATCTCTAAAGTAGAGGTAATATTGACTCCAGCCTAATGGGATGGTTTAGAGCAGGGAGCCAGCAAACTGACTGTAGGGTAAGGTAAAAGTATCAGGCTTTTCTGCCCTCCTGCCATTAGGATAGATGACGGATCCCTGCGGTCCTGAATGCATGCCTGATGGCGGGCACCTGGAATAGGGTGTGGGCATATGTAGATGGGATTCACCTGGGCTAAGACTGGGCTTTTAAGGGCGGCGTCATGGGGGTGCCAGGAGAAGCAGAGAAGCAGAAGAAGAACCAGGAGAGAAGCAGAGAGAATGCGAGAGAACACCGGAGAGCCTAGAAAGAGTGAAGACTTGTTGGGGGCTGGGAGGCCTGCCAGCCTCCTGGCCCCCCAGCACCCTTGCCTGCCGTATGCCTGGTAAATCCCAATAAAAGCCTGAAGAGCCACTGAGGGTTCCAGGACTCTCTCCTCCTTTACCCAGTCT
The DNA here is from genome assembly GCF_014898055.3 of Talpa occidentalis. Classification (NCBI taxonomy): domain Eukaryota; kingdom Metazoa; phylum Chordata; class Mammalia; order Eulipotyphla; family Talpidae; genus Talpa; species Talpa occidentalis. The sequence goes on from NW_023604295.1 coordinate 97,311,397, forward strand.
GGTCTGCTGGATCAGAAAACCAGCTCACTGGTCTTCCTGCCCTTACGCTGACTTACTGGCAAAATTCAGCTAGCCTGCAAGTTAAGAATTTTTTTTTTTTTATGATTTTATATGGATATATCACATACTTAAACTTGATATTCCCCCTTGACCTGCAAAGTTGAAAATTTTTGCTTTTGGACACTTTAAGCAAAGATTTGCTGACCTCTGTTTTGGAGGGTTAAATGAAATAACCTATGTGAAGTGCCTGGCTTACATGATGTGCTATTATCTTTACACAAGAGCTTTTAGGAGCTGAGAACATTCCCTGACTGTCAGCAGGAAAAGAGGAACTTCAGTCCCGCAACCAGGGGGAACTTAATTCTGCAACAAGCAGGGAGCCTGGAACAGCTCCCCAGCTCAGATGAGAAAAAAAATCTGCAAAGCCTTGCTTTAGAATGACAGCCTAAGCAGAGGCCCTAGTCCATTGCCCAGCCTCATGACTCATGGAAACCGTGAAATGATAAATGGGTATAGGGTAAATGATGGCCAAACTTTTCTGCCCTCCCGCCATTAGGATTGATGATGGATCTGCGGTCCTGAATGCATGCCTGATGGCGGGCACCTGGAGTAGGGTGTGGGCATGCGTAGGTGGGTACACCTGGACTGAGACGGGCTTATAAGGGCAGCGTCGCAGAATGGACCAGACCAGAAGGAGAACAAGCGAGAGACTGAAAGAGGAACCAGAAGAGAGAGAACCCAGAAAGAGTGAAGACTCGCCACAGGTCGGAAGGCCTGCCAGCCTCTGGGCCCCGGGGCACCCCTGCCTGCTGTGTACCTGGTAAAATTCCAATAAAACCTTGAAAAAGCCACCATGGGCTCCTAGGACTCTCTCCTTTACTGTCTGCTCCAATCATGGAGAACCTGCTCTGGGCCCATCCTGGCACTACAATGGGTATTGTTTCAAGCCACTACATGTGTGTTCCTTTGTTGTAGAGCTGGAGAAATTTCATACAGGCCTTTAGATAATCAGCTGAAAAAGATTCCAACTTTCCCTCACTCCAAAAGCCTCTTCGCTTCTTTTTTCCACCTCATCTTTCAGGTTCCCTTCATCTGTGACACCTTACCAACTACCCATCACCCTCGGAGCGTTCGTCGTCTTGGAACACAGGGCCCTCAGTGATGCCACTCAGATTACATAAGTTCATTCACTGCTCAGGGGTTTCCTGTGCCAGGGCAGGGTGCCCTGAGATGAACCAGTTGGGGTTCCTGCCTTCACTAAGTTCCCAGTCCAGCTAAAGCAAGGTATGGAAAGGCCGTCAGTGCAGTGTATGTAGAGCAAGAGAAAGAATTGCCCTCAGCCATGTCCCCAAGGCCTTTGCGTGTCTGACGCCCAGCTCAGTTCTCCACTGCAGAAGTAATTCAGCCTGCAAAAAGCTCCCGGAGCCTGGTTACTCTAGCCCCGCCTCACAGCATCTCTTGGGCTCACAGCAGTGTCATTAACCTCCAAGCAGCCTCTAATATGTCTCCCGTTCAAGAGATGGCCAGGTCCTTAAAGCAGGATCCGAATAACACCCCCACATACATTCTATCCCATGACTCATGGAGAGATGAGAATTTAATTTACCAACTTAATTTACTGATTCTCAAATGCCCTCCTCTCTAAAATTCAAGCAAATTTCTACCTGCTTTCCTTCCATTGACCTTCACGAAAGCATTAGCAATGCATCTTCAATACACCTAAGGTCTGTTCCCCACAATTATGAAATGCTGAATGAAGTTAAATCCTCATAAAACTAACACCAGTGAAGTGGTTAAAAGATTTAATCTGTTTCCAAATGTACAATTAGTTTCTCTTTCTCTCTCTCTCTCTCTCTCTCTCTCTCTCTCTGTCTCTGTCTGTCTGTCTCTCTCTCTCTCTGTGTATGCAATATGTTGGCAAAGAGATAATTTTGGGCCTTTGAGTAATTTTTTTCCTTTGACTTCCACAAATCAGGTGGGTTAATCCGGAGAATGTAGCCACAATATGGTTTACCTGATCTGTCAGTGCTGGGGGCTCAGTCGTTGTGAAGATTGTCAGTTTGTGTCCATGATACAAACATTGTTGGTAACACAGATACCTTAGTCCCACTGTTAATTGATCTGCCTTCCCTAAAGGTACCAACACACCATAAAATACTCGGATGAGTCAGTCTATGGAGACACAGTCTTTGGCTGGTTCATAATAACAGTCAACCTTTAACTGATACTAAGATCCAGATACAATTTGATGTGAAGACATTTTTTTTTGTATTGCAGAATGCATAAAGTGTCCATGTGTCCTTGCAATATAATTTATGGCTCACTTCCAAAAACTTTTCTTACTTTTGCTTGAAGCCTGAGTACAATTCACAGGCACTTCTGAGGCCACTTAAAGAGCCTCAAACGAATCTTTAAAGTTTTCCAGGATCCCCAGATACTTAATCTGGAAATACCCTAAGAGATAATCCATTCTGACAGTCTAGCCCCTTGATTTACACATGAGAAAACTGACATCCTTTTTCCAAGGTTACATGTTGAACTAGAGGCAAATAGAAACTAAAACTGAGACTTCCTGTTTCTAGAAAAGGGTTTCTCTACCTCAATGCTATCAATATTTTGGTCAGATAATCCTTTGGTGTGGGGTGCTGCCATTTATATTGTAGGATGTTTAACAGCACCCCTGGCATACCCACTCTGTCTGCCATAGCATCCTCTCACCCCATTAAGAAAACAAAACAAAAAATGGCTCTGAGTATTTTGAATGTCGTCTGGAGGGGCAACATCACCCCTCTTGAGTATCAGTTATCTGAAAGAAGGGAGCCAGGTGCATGAATTCTGGCTCTAACATATACCAGTTTGTGTGATCTCAGCAAGTCACTTACCTTTCTGAGGCTGAGTCTCCTGACAACTTCATAAGCTCACATGATTGGCGACTATAAGTGAAATTCCATATGTGAGTCTCTCAGGAAAGTGTTTGGCACACAGTAGGTTAGGAGTGACTACTGATTTTAATATATGTTGTAGTGTGATAGTCTAAAACCAGTCTATTTCCAGCAAGCTCTGTCTCCTTTCTGAAATCTGCTGTAAATGCCACTGAACAATCATTGTAGCGGGGACAGCTACTGTGGCAGCAGCGAACGGAGACTGTAGCCTCCTCACATTTGAGGCAAGGGGGGTGGTGCTTTCAAGTCAGGAGGGAAAACAAACTACATGCTATTTGTTTGTTTTTGTCATGTCTTTAAGCTTCCTTATCTCCAGCTGCAGGATTCTGTAAAATAAAATTCAATTAGTATTTATCATCCTTTTCCTAGCTGAGTAAGTCAACTTCTTTTATAGCTGAAACTCATAAAAATTGTGGAATTACCAAAGACCTCTGAAGATTTCAAGGTTTTGAGAAGAAAAAAGCTTGAGTATAAGAAGAAAAATTTTTTTAACAAAATAGCCATGCTTCTGTTGTAATCACAGATAATGTTCAGATGTGATATAAACAGAAAGTTCAATTCTGGGTTTTTTTAAACTATGCTTTTGTTGTGAAACCTCTGTGTGCATAAACCCAATACTATACAATAGAGGCACAGGCTGCCTCTCTCTGTGTCCACCCACTGTGGATGCTTATGCTGGTTGGGATTCCCAAGGACTTAAAGACACACGCTCATCTTCAGGCCGGGACTGATTATATCAACCCACCCGACGACCAAAAGAATTAAAGGAATTTGCGCTGGTGATTCCATCCCTGTTCTCCTTTCTCTCCTGAAAATGGTAAGTGACATCAATCCATTCTAGCCTCTGTTCTGACAAGGCAAACATAGTCTGAGACAACTGGCTCAACTTCCACTCTCATCTTCTGGACCCGTCTATGTGATGATAACTCCAGCTTGAACCCTACATCCAGATGCCTGTCCACCTATTTCCTGGGCTTTCACTAAGGTAACTCTGGACTTTTTTCCTGTTTTCCCTAACATGAGGTTTGGGGAAGCTCTGCCATCTCCGACCATGGCCATCTTCCAGAACATGTGGCTAAGGGGCACCTTTTCTCTCTTCCTCAGCTCTCATGAGACCCAGTAGGGTTACCCTCAGGTATTGTCCTTAAATAATAAGAAAGATCCCTTTGGATTCCTGAGGAAATCAACATAGGACTTACATCTGAAAGTCAGCTCACCCAGGGAGCTGGCCAGATTCACTCTCTACCTGAAATATCTTTTTCCATCATGGCGCCCATGACAGAAGGGCATGTTTAGCTCCATGCTGAGAAGCCTTTTCTGCCTTATTCACTGCTTTCCTTCACATATAGCAGACACACAATAATTTCTTATGGATAAATAAATGAGCCAGTGTGGGAAAGGGCAAACACCCCTCTTTGGCTCTGTGACACTTCCAAGTCTACCAATGCATAGTCCCTCATCCCTCATTGCCTGGAGAACTTAAATCAGAGGCCGCAGGCCAGTGACCTGAGATGAAATTTAGCTAGCAGTGTTGCTTAATCTAGAGACTACCGGTCCACACAATGTTTTATAGATAAAATGGAATTATTTACTTTTAAAAAAGTATTTGAAAATTTTACACAAAACTCCAGAGTTTGGTTTCTTTTAGAAAATGATGAAACCTAGTAGCCTTAAGCTTCCATTTATAGATAGAAAAAATTAACTTTTACTTATTCTTTCCACTAAGTGCAAGTAAATTTCCTGGACAAGTTATGTAAAACAAACTTAAGAAGATATCAAAAATTGGAAGGAAGAAGGTAGACCACTCAGGAGAATCGGGACTTGAGAAACCACACTCTGGGAGTTTTGTTTTTTCCTTATATATCCCAATTCATTTGATGAAACTGGAATTATGCTGACACAAAAACAGACAGTGAAATCCAAATGGAGAAAAACAAAGGCTAATATCCCTTATGAACATAAATGAAAAATTTCCTGAATAAAATATTAATAAATAAGTTCCAGTGACCTATAAACAGAATCATATACTCTGAATAAACAGTTTATTTCAGAGATGCAAGGTTGGTTTGATGTATGGAAGTCAATCAATGTTATCACCCTGTTAATTCTATATATGTGTGTATTAATTCTATATATGTTAATTATATATATGTTAATTTTATGTATATATGATACCAACACACATAAGGAATTTGACAAAATACTACACTTATTCATGATTAAAAAATCTTAGAAACACAAGAATAGGAAGTTGCCTCAACTTTATAAAGAGCATCTACAAAAACCCTAAATGTATCATACTTATCAAAGTGACTGCTTTTCCCTAAGATCTGGAAGAAGGCAGGAAGATCTTCTCTCATTTCTAGTTAGTTCAGTAAGCCAAGAAAGAAAGCAAAAATGCCCTAATTGCAGATGGCATGGTTGTCTATGTAGGAGGTGAGCAAGTTTACATGATATAAAAAATAAGAACATCAAAAAATATATATTTGCATATATTAGCAATGAACATATGAATAACAAAGTTAAAAATACAATGTCATTTACAGTCACCAAAAAATGGAATATTTGGGTACAAATCTAACAAGATAGGTGCAGGATTAGTAGGCCAAAAACTACACAACACCGATGAAAGAAAATAAAGATAATGCACTGCAGCTTTCTGTGTTGTTATCATTGTGGACAACTTGGAAAAGAGTACCTTTCAAGATCTCCTTTCATTATTTCTTGCAGTTATATGTAAGCCTGCATTAATCAAAGAATAAAGAATTTAATTTAAAAAGATCAACCTTCTTAAATTAAATCAGTTAGCATTGGGTAATCCTCCATTAGTATGAAGAATTTCAGTCACCAATCTGGATCCAAATTTTCCTGAGTCAGGCTTCTTCCTTTGCTAGCTGTGTTTGGGGTGTGAGAATAGCGATCTCAAACACATACCAGCCAGGGTGATTTTGCTCCCAAGTAGACCCGAGGGTCACCAGGATTCAATTTTAGTCCATGTAGGGTGCAAAGTAGGCTGCAAGATGAGGCCTGCCTGAATTTCAGTGTCCCCTGCCCATATACCCATGCCTCTTAGCAGTAGGTTGTAAACCACCTAGTCCTTTCAACTCAAGGCAGAAAATATTTACTGGGAACCTCTAAGCTAGATAGTATACCAAGACATAAAAATATCCAAATCCAGTCTGGTATGAGTGACAATTAAATAGATTGCATTCAAAATGCAGCAGAACCCGGGCAGAGCAAAGGAGCAAACATGCCAAAATCAATTATAGAAGGTGCTAAGTTAGCTTAAGCATGTGATATATCAATCTGTCATTCATTCATTCAACAGACTTTCATCAAACACCTACTCCATGGCAGGCGCTAGGGATACAAAATGGATTCATCCAAATCCACTTAAGACCAGTAAGAATGCCACAGACTTGCATTCAGTTCCAGACTGTCTTTGGAAACCAAGTTCAGATATTCAGTCCTGTCTGGGGGACAGAAGTGAGTATAACAGGAGGGTGAATATAACAGGAGAGGCACAGTGGCAACCAGGTAAAGAAAAATGCTACAAGTGAGAAAGAACTGAGATAGTAGAAAGAAGAATTAGCAGAGACTTGAGTGGAAGGAAGGTCACTTGAGTGGAAGTAGGCACAGCTTGGGCCTGGATGTGAACCCAGCTCCACCAGGCAAACTAAAGCCTGGGAGTGCCCACCCACCTTTGGTCTTTGGTCAGGAAGGATTGTATATAGCACCAGGAGTCCAAAAACCATTTCTGTGGGAGCCCTTGAGCAAGAGTGAGCCTAGGGAGGAGAATAAAGGCCATTTCCTCCTGGGCTGGGAGAGAGGTGACAAGGGGAGGTCAGCTTGGATCAGTGCCCTAACACATGGGGCTAGGAGGTGTGAGCATCATGGGGGATGCTGAGGATGGCATTAGATTGCAGTGTCCACAGGCAATGATGGACTGCCGAGTGGCAGAGGCTGAGATAGAGCCCACCCCACACAGCATGGCCAGTCCATCCAAATGAGTCTGTTATGGAGTATGGCTGGGAAGCAGAGGCGTGCCAGAGGTCCCCATGCAGACATGGTAGTGGGTAGTGCCCACAGGGCTGGTCCTAGGAGTGGGAGGAGCTGGCAGTGAGTGTCATAACTGGCATAGTGTTTTCTGTGGCATCTAGTGCCTTCAGGGACTCCAGAAGAGACATAAGGGAAATGGAGAAGGGGTGCTCTTTTTGCAGTGGACTTAGGGACATAGGATGTAGTTTTTACACTTGCAATCCTCAGGAGTACCCCCACTTTCTAAATTGTTTTTTTTTCTTCTGTACCCTTTCAAATGTGCTATTAGTCTCATTAAAGTTCTGGAGGTGGGGAAAGTCCTTCCACCCTGGGATTCACCTTTCCATTAAAAAAAAAATACAACATATTTTAATGAAATCCACAGCCACCCAAGCCAACCATTGCAATGCATGACATTCACCAGGGCACTCGGCTGGAACTTAGATAAATAATAATTTTTTAAAGTTTGTAGATCATATTGAACTTGGCTTAATAGGCCCTCTCACCAAACCTCTAAAAGGATGGATCATAAAAAAGTAATTAGTTTATATAGACTGTCAGGGTTCATGGGGGACAGCTGGCCTTTGATGCCTCATCTGTGATTACAGGCAGCTACAAGATAATAAAATCCGGCGCTGAATTCACGCCAAGGTATTCAGTGATCTCACGCCGACACTGTGCCAAACAGGATGAACTATAAATGCCTGCTTATGCTTCTGTCCTCTGATTTGGAATCTCAAACATATCTAAGACATTTAGGACTTGCATTCATAGGCCCCAAAATCCTATTAAAGGGAAACCATTGACCTTACAAATTCATGTTCATAATTAATATTTGTGATGGGCTCCAATTCCAGGCCGATTCAATCTGCCCACTGCAGTAAGCCTCAGGAATGGCTTCTGGAGAAGGGATTTGATTCAGTATTAACTTGTCTGAGCTTGGCTATTAAACGGTCCAATTACTGACAATTGGAACTGATCTTCAATCATCATTGACTTCACTGTGATGATCACCGGTTACAGTTTGTTAAAATTTTCTCAATGTTTGCAAATTTCTTTTTCACACTGCCCCCCTCTCTGAACTCCCTGGAATGCTGTTTGCTCCCATAACTCAAACAATGCTCTCAACACAGAAAACCATATGAACTTGTAATTCTCACCTGGTCTCTGGTTTCCAGGGACAAGGACATACCCAGTTGTCTCACGAGAGACAGAGGGGACACAAGCGCAGGAGTGAGGATCATTTCGTGGGAACCCAAGACCACCTGGATGCCGAGACCCCTCAACAAGGCTGTGGTTCCAGTCAGGGATCCCCAGGACTCTATTCCCCACAGGCACATCTGCTGCTGTCTGGAACCAGTTGCCTCCCCTCACCTGCTGACCAAACACTCTTAACTATAATTTGCACATGTCACAGAACTTCATCTGCAATTCGTCCCCACCAACTAGGCCCCTGGGCTTTCAAACAGGAAGGCAATGAACTATGGGATATTTTCCATTCAGCAGGGAGTCACAAGCTGTAATTAGACTCTCATTGGTCACCTTGAATCAGGTGCCACCACAGTCTCATCGCAGTCAGGCAGGGAGCTAGTCATGTGGCCTGCAATGTGTGCACCAGGGGCGGTGAGTTGGGAAGCATGAGACATATGTTTGTATCATATTTGTCAATGGATTTGGAGCCCTGATGTCTGGGTGTAGGGGCAGGAACGGGCACAGTGCAGGTTTTTGTAGGGGCAGGAATGACATAGTGCAGGTTTTCTGATCCAGCAGACCAGGTAAAGGAGGAGTCCTGGAGCCCTCAGTGGTTTTTGCAGGTCTTTTATTGGGGTTCACCAGGCATATGGCAGGCAGGGGTGCTGGCTGGGGGGCTGGGAGGCTGGCAGGCCTCCCAGCCCCCAGCAAGTCTTCACTCTATCTGGGCTCTCTGGCATTCGTTCTGCTGCTTCTCGGCTTCTCTTTCGGCTTCGGCTTTGGCTTCTGCTGGCGTCCCCATGCTGCCACCCTTAAAAGCACAGTCTTAGCCCAGGTGTACCCACTCCAGGTGCCCGCCATCAGGCATGCATTCAGGATCACAGGGTTCCCTCATCTATCCTGATGGCGGGAGGGCAGAAAAGCCTGATATTTTTCCTTGCCCTACATTTTCTAATCCCATGCAGACCGGGTAAAGGAGGAGTCAGAAGTCCTCAGTGGTTTTGCAGGTTTTTATTGGGATTTACCTGGTACACAGCAGGCAAGGGTGCTGGGGGGCCAGAAGGCTGGGGGGCCAGAGGAACAGGAGGCTGGCAGGCCTCCTAGCCCCCTGTGTATCTTCACTCTTTCTGGCCTCTGCAGTGTTCTCTCATGGCCTCTGCTTCTTTGCTGGTTCTGCTTCTTCTGGTCATTCCATTCTGGGGTATCCCCATGATGCTGCCCTTATAAGCCCAGTCTTATCCCAGGTGTACCAACCTACGTATGCCCACACCCCACTCCAGGTGCCCGCCATAGGGCATGCAATCAGGCCCACAGGGATCCATTTCCAATCCTAATGGTGGGAGGGCAGAAAAGCCCAATAACCATTTATTTACCCTACAGTCATCTTCAAGCTTGGAAATGAATGGGTGCCTGTATCTCTGAATGTTTCTGCAACAGAAAGAATTTTGTTTTGTTTGGGTTTGAGGTTCTTCCTGGCTTATTATATAAGGAACCCCAGCTTTCGAACTGGGCTTGGCCCATTGTCTTTCACTGAGGCTGGACAGAGTCAGGGACATTGATGTAGGGCTGAATGAAGTTAAGACAGACCCCAGAGAATGAGGGCAGGACCCTGACCTCTGAAGCACCATGCCACTCCTGTGCCACTCCTGAGGCCACCAGAAGCAGGATGGAGTGGAGCCTCGTGATGACGGAAGAGAATGGTGGTTAACAGGAAGCAGAAGAACAGTGCAGTGGTATAAGGTAAATGAAGTTGTTTAGGCTTTTATGTCATTGGCCTCTGTGGTTATCACCTGCAGCCTTGATCTTGTTAACAAAGAACGTGCATGGGTATGGTGCACTTGTGCCCGATTATGGACACCTGGAGCATGGGTGCGGGCATGTGTAAGTGTTCTCACCTAAGCCTAAAAGTCAGGGATATAAGGGCGGTGTTACTTAGAGATGGCTACAGTAGAACAGCTACAAGAGGGAGAGACCACGAGTTAATGCCGAGAAAATCCAGAGAAAAGAGCGCATCGAGATCTGCAGGAGGCTCAAGTTGGTGTCTCCTGCTGGCTTGTTTCCCCTGCTTACCCTTAAAAGATGTGAAAAATGATGCCAAGGGTTACAAAATTCTCCTTCAAATTGCTATAACCGATGGCAAACCTACCCAGCCTGGGATGGTTGAACAAGCCCAGGGGAGATCGGCTGAGCCTGGCTCAGATTAGCAGAGCTGCCCAGTCAACAGGTTAACACATGAAAGCAAATGCATAGCTGCTGTTTAATGCTACTAAGTTTTCAGGTGACTGTTGTACGATACTTAACTGAAACATCTGGTTGGAATTATAACTTCATTACGACAGTGTTCTGAGCAAATTACATAGTCTGGGATTGCCTCAGTCTTTCCTATAAAATAGGGATCATGACAATACCAATTTCAAAGACATGCTGTAAAAATTAAATGGCGACATGTGTAAAATGCCTAGTACAAGCATACCTTGTTCTTGTATTATCATGCTTTGCAAATATTGTGGGATTTTTTTTTCCAATTGAAGGTTTAATTGATAAACATTGCATGTGCTCTGACTGCTCCACTAATTGGCCATTCCCCACCTCTCAGCCTCTCTGCCCTAATCCCTGAGACACAAAAATATGGAAATGAGGCCAATTAATAGCCCTTGTTACGTTGGTTTTTGAAGACATAATATTGTATCATACTTAACAGGCTATTGCATTGTGTAAACAAAACTTTTATATGCACAGGGCAACCAAAAATTCGGTGTGACTCACTTTATGGTGACATTAGCTTGATTGCAGTGGTCTGGAACTGAACCCACAATATCCCTGAGGTGTGCCTGCTAGTGCCTAATACATAGTAAGTACTCAAAAATATGTTAGCTGAATTTCAGTGCTGTTATATGTAAGTTGTTCTCTGTTCAAGGATGTATGGCTGAGATGACAAGTAGGGACTGAAAGCCACTACTGTCTCTACTTGACAAGTCATGTGCTGGTGTGGGGACAGGGTCCATCTGTAAGAAAGGACACCTGTTTCTCATTTGCAGCTACCATATGGGTTGGCAGCAGTCTTGCTATTATTCTTTTTTTTTTAAAGATTTATTTATTTATTTGCTCATTTATTTATTTATTCATTTATACAAGCACTGGGTATAGTCAGAAGCGCGGGAGGGTGAGAGAATTCACCAGAGCCAGAGCGGGGAGCAGAGCAGGCAGAAGGACCAAACCACACTGCTGAGGGGAGCAGCAGGCGGCAGGAGAGGTCTGTGCACCAGTCTTGCTATTATTCTTGATTTCATTTTTCATTTTTCAGCTTGTTCTAATATAATACCGTCATTAACTTGGAATCCCAGAAGACTTGAAATTCCTACATCAAGGGCTCACTCAAGCTTTCTCCTAGTGTCAGTTCTAAAGCTTTCTAACCTGGGATTCCACATCCCTCCTGTTTGGGTGACCACCTCTCCTGGTTTACCAGGACCTTCTTGGGATAACACTAAAAGGCCATGTCTAGGAGACACTAAGTCCCAGTTTGTCTTCCTGAATATTCTTCACTCTTCAGCCTTATTGATGGAGCAGAAATCATGAGAATCTACAGGATATCTCTTAAATATTGGCTTCCCCTGAAGCTGGACCTCAACGGAGCCTTCAAATGGTGAGAAGGTCAGGGACACTGATGATCAGCCTCCCAGCATCAGTCAGATCAGAGTGCAGCCCCTGCTGTGGGTATTGATTTAGGGCCCTCACTTTTTCTTCTCCTTCTTTTCTCCTTGACTGTTCACCTCTTATTCCTGTTCTCCCTTCTCTGTATGGCAGCTTTCAGTCTCTCCTCCAGCCATCACTTGGGGCCACCCCCACAGCCCCTGTCTCTGACCCTCGGCATAGCAGTTTCTGGTGACCATTCCTAGGGGCTCCATCTGCTGCCAAACTATCACATGTGCTCAGGCTCCATGGGAGGCCTGGATACCAGGATCAAGCACAGGACATGGTGGAGGAGAAGCAAACAGCCAAACTTTTCAGAGGTGAGCCCTCTCAGCCTGGCCAATGCTGAACTGTCAAGTAGCAAAAGTACAAATGACCTGCAGCTTGAGAGAAGTCAAAACACTACCAACAAAAGGCCAAATGGCAGGGGTACACAGAGTTTCAGGGACACTGACAGCCAGTTAGAGCTGACAGAAAAAATTCAGCGCAAAGATCATGTGCAGCAGGAGACCTAGAAACTTCTTAATCTGACTGCAGCAGAGCGGCTCCATCCTAGACAGAAAGCCCTGTCCAACTCCGTGGCAGGAGAAATGTTTGTTCCCTCCTTAGCAGGTCAAGTGTTTTGTGCCCCAGGTGCTAGGGACTATGGGAATGTCCTCTGCTTCCTGGCCCTGGCCCATGCCCCACTCACTGGAGCTGAGTCCTGACTCCTGGGCTCTCTGACCATCAGCAGAAAGGAGGGAGGGGTGAAAAGTACAAAAGGTAAAAACTTGAGTGAATTCAGGGCCCCTAGAGGGATAGCCAAGGAAGGGCCCCAAATATTCCCCAAGCCCACATCAACCACTGTCAACATAGAAATTGCCAAGTTAGAAGACAGAGAGGTACAGATCAAGAAAGTACTTTCATTCTAAGGTCTTTCTTCTTTCCCCCAGTCCCCTAGCAGACTCCACCAGCGCCGACAGAATTAGGTCCATGGGTGGGGCCCAAAATGCCTTACTGTTCCCGGGAGCCTAGAAATGGACTCTCTCACTTGCTCCCTCCCCAGAAAGCAGTGTCAGCTTGACCAGGCCTTCTGGCTGATTTACTGGTTGCTGTGCCCTTGCCCCTCCAGTTGTTTTCAGATTAAAGAGACATCCTTGTTTCTGCAGTGAGTTTTCAAATAACAACTATAACTGGAAGCCCTCAGATGGCAGTTCCTACAATGAGGGGAGAATTCCTTGTGGGGGGAACCAGCAGCTGTGGCAGCTGGCAGGTGTGGAGGGGGGCCCTTACATACTGCCCCACCTCATCTGAACCCCACCATCTGCTCAAAAATTGGGCTATCAGAGATCATAGCACAAACACATTTGATAACATAATCTCAATCTGTTACCAAAAAAGAACACAGCTCTTTTTTCTCATTATCTATGAACTAAACATAAAAATAAAATCCTGACTTCTATGCTTGTCTGAGAAAGGTATTTCAAAGTTTCTCATGACAATCTTACTTTCTAAAAATGGAAAGATGTTATCAACAACCAAAATACACAAAAAATATTGGATTAGTTAAATACATTGATATTGCAACATGATGCATAATTATGCCTACATGCAAGTCATATTTTTTAATAAGTTATAGTCAACTTGAAAAATAACTATGAAAGGTGAAATCACAGAGACTCAAAATCATATATATGATGGTCCTAATGAGTAAGAAATCTGTATTAGTGTATGAATAGTTAAATGCCTAGAGGGTCTTAGGCATTTGGGTAAATTTTCCTTTGTCCTTTATTCTTATTAATTTTCACATGTTCTTGAATGAATAAACACTACTCCAGTTCTTTCTGCTTCCTGGTTATTCTTAATTCCAACTCTGTAAGATCAGGTGCAATAGCCCAGTTTGTGGATTCGGCAGAGGTCTAAATCCTAATCTCTGCAGAGACAGCTAAGGAGTGAATGTTCAGAAAGCAGGGAGTACCTTCAGGCACCTGATTCTGAGCCTAGGAAATGACCTCTACAAACCAACCTGGAATGCAAAGGAACGACTACTGACATAGACTGATACAGAGGGCTTTCCTGCTGCCAGGATCAGAGCTCAGAGAGCCAGGGGCTGGGCAGGGAGAAGTTGGCAGGGCCAGGTGCAGGTGGTCCTGAGGTTGTTGAATGAAGGAGTAAGGCCCAGATGTGGTTATTCCATATAGCCCATGTGGGATATCTTTTATGAATTTTTTCCACTACCATAAATTTATTTACTTACATTTTCCTTTCTATTAAGGTTTTCTAAAGAGCACAAGTAAGCTTACTTAAAAAGAAAACAGGGAAAAATGAACAGCTAGCAGTGCTTGCCTCAAAGAGAAAATAACCTAAAGAAAATACAATACGATGTTATAAAAATTTTAGTTCAATACTTGTTGCCTACAGTAGGTTCACAACAGAACTTGCTCCTGCTTTGTCAAAGAGAGAAATTAGCAAGCGTTTGAGATGTGTGGAAGGCATCTTGAACCTCTCAACCTGTGCCTTCCTCCTGGACATAATTGGCAAGATTGCAAAGGGACTCAGCATTCTATAATGCTATACTGGGTAGCACATACCACGAGAATTATGTCTCACACCAGACAATTGACAGAGGAGGAAGAAGACAGGACTAAAATCTGGGGGTCTGGAATTGAGTGACAGACTGATTCATTTTCAGTGAGGTAACCTTGAATAATTATTTAATTTTTCTAAATCTATGTCCTTATTTGCAAAATAAAACCATATCAGCTTACCTACCTATTCCAGAGAGCATAAAGTTTTCACGTATTTGTGTATGTGCAACAGCCGTACACACTTTTGTATGTGTGTTTATAATAAAAGGGCATGTGGATTTCATTAATCTAAAAGTATATCTTGCAAGTAACAGATTTATCCACAGGGATAAATTATAGGTAGAATGTAAAGAAATGTATTCCCAACTAGCAGATTTGCACAATTCACAAACTGCATTCCCCTGATTTGACTAATTGCCCCCACAACAATCTCGGCAGCGTAACTTCATGGCCTGAGTAGCAATTGCATCAAGACTTTAGAGCAAATTCTAAGCTTACTTTTATTCTTATCCTTAACATTATCATTATGGATTACAATTACACCATTGTAATCAGCCTAAAATGAATAAAAACACTTGTGACTTATTGTTGATAATAAGAATTATAATTACTCTGATTATTCTCATTATAATCATTGCTAGGATTATCAGAACTATGATTTATTGGACATCTACTAGCTGCCAGAGATTGCTCTAGGCATTTTCATTAGTATCTTATTTAATCCACATATGAACCAGGAGTAGATACTATGATTATCCCCATTTTAATCATATATCCCTCAAAGGAGCTCAGTAACTTTTCTGAGCCCACACAGCTAGAAAATGACGGATACTAAGTGTGTGTATGGTCAAAGCCTATGACTGTTTGCAACTTCTATATCCCCTTCTCCCCGTAAGACACCGTGGCTATACCAGCTGTTGTGAAGTTTCTCTATCAGGCACCTATGAGACCTGAAGCCTAAACCAGGACCCTGAGCAGATCCAAAGACAAGGAGGCAGATAGGTGAGTCTGCATTGGACAGAACAAGGACAAACAGAGTCAATCACAGAACAGGGAGCATTCTGTGCTGCCATCAACTAATCAAACCAGGCCAAATCTTGTCCCTGACAATTTTCTGTGCAGCCTTCAGAGAGTTGCCCAGCCTGAGAAGCCAGCCAATTAGGACTGATCATTCTCAGCAGTCCTGTCTTTACAAAAGACAAGTCCAGACTTGCGTAGTGTAGACAAATGAGCGGTTCTATTATCTCTGAAAGGCAATCTAATTCTCTTCAAATTTAAGTCTCTACAGTTTCCTAACAGGCCTCAGCGGGACTCATGTATAAATTAATAAGTTCACGGTATGCCCAGCTTGCTTTCATTATTATTTTTTGCCACACAGTGGACAGAATTTTCATTATTACTCAATGATTTTTCTGTGTCTGATTCTCCAAGAAGGTCATGCCCATCAGGCTCAGGCACAGGGGTGGGGAAATGAGTCAGGTCTAATGGACTGACTTGAGCTCTGAGGGAGGTTTCATTGACTGAAAGTCGGCACCTCTATTTATCAGTGGGGGCAGGGCCTGAAAGGCTGTATTACAGAGAAGCAGTCCTGGACTCCAGCATCATGCCAGTGTCAATCCATGACTAGCTCGCTCTAGGATATGGGGCAAATTACTTGGCCTCTCTCCGAATTAGTTATCTCATCTATAAAATGGGCAGAGAGAAGGATCTGGAAAAGGAAACTAGTTAAACTTCTACTATAACATGAATCATTACAACATGCATCACATTCTTTAAATTTAATTAAAACAATAACCCTGGAAAACTTGTGTTATTTTAGAGATGAAGGTAGTGATGCTACATTAATTGATGATTCCAAGAGCTTATCTCTAAATCACACCAATAGAATGAGCCATATGCGGGACCAGGGAATGAGAGACTTGTAGGGTTTAAATGTGACTTCAAATACAACTTTTATGGAAAGCAATTTAACATGTTTCAGGAAACAATATATTTGACCAATTCATTCTAATACTGAAAATACACCAAAATGCCAAGGTCAGAAATACAGACATATAACAACAACAAAAAGCATTGAAGTAGACAAACTGTCCATCGCCTCACATCTGAGAATGGCTAGCATAAAAAAAAAAAAAAAAAAAAGCAAGATAATATTTGTTGGGAGAATGTTGAGCAAAATGAATATAAATTGGTGCAGCCACTGTGGAAAACAGTATAGAGATTTATCAAAAAATTAAAAATAGAACTATCATATGATCTAGCAATTCCACTTTGGGGTATTTGAGATCTGGAAAGATCTCTAAGGGGCATCTTCACCCTCATGTTCATATCACACACACACACATGTACACACACACACAAACACACACACGAAGGAATACTATTCAGCCATAATAAGAAGGAAATCCTGCCCTTTGTGACAATGTGGATAGAATTTAAGAGCATTATCCTAAGAGAAATAAGTCAGACGAAGACAATGACTGTGTGATCTCATTTACAGATAGACCTAAGAAAGTTGAACTCATACAAGGGCTGCAGGGCAAGGAAATTGGGGAGATGTTGGTTAATAGGTACATACAAACTTCTAGTTATAAGAGGAATGAGATTTGAGGCCTAATATACTATATGGTTGATGCAGTTAATAAGTCTATATTATATACTTGAAAATTGCTAAGTCAGTGAGTCTTAAATGCTTTCGTCACAAAAATAAAAGGCAATTGTGTGATGTAATGGAGGTGTCAGCTAAAGCTATCATGGTAATTGTTTCCAATATTTAAACTCACCAAATAGTTATAAAATATTGTAGACTTACAAGATGTCATAGATCTACAAGATGACATAAAAAATCCCCATTACATCTCAATAAAGCTAAAAAAATAAGAGTCTGATGAACATTGAGTAGGAAGTCATGTAGCCATTTAATCAGTTACAGAAGAATATTTAGTAAAATGATGTGTTTTCATTAGTTTAGTGAAAAAATGTTATAATATTGAATATGAGGTAAGATCACAAATTTTGAAAAAAGAAGAAAATGACTAGTAGGAAAAACATTAAAGAAAAAGAAAAATACCAGATGGTCTCACTCATAGCAGGAATTTAGAAAACCTAAATAAGGGAACAGGAAAAGGACTAATTATAATAAAGTAAAAATCAAAATCAACAAGCAACTATAAACCAGAGACACACTACGGAGGGGGTGGGTGGGCAGAGAAGTGAGAAGGATCAAAACAAGGGTGGTGGGAATTGTATGGGGACTATATCCAAGATGAAAATGCATACATTGTGCAAAAATGAAAAATGATGTAAAAAATATATAAAATTAAAAAAATAAAAAAAATGCTAACAGAAGCTCTCTCTGGTGATGAGAACACATATATTTCACATTTCTTTTGCAAGTTATCATATTTCCACATTTTTACAATAAAAAATATATTGTTACAGCCAGAGACATACACTAAAAGCTATTTATATCCCTGGATTTTGCATTTATATATAAAATATAATCATAATTTTATTTAAATGAATGATTTTTTATGTCACAAATTTTCTTAAAAATGTTCAAAGGGAGGGAATCTTAAGAGAAACAAGACAGAGCAAAAATGATAAGTGATTAGACAGGATTGTCTCCCAATAAGCATATAACTCACCTCATAGACTACACTGGAAATAAAGTCCACTGGGGAACGGGTGGAGAAACTGACACACAATACAAGAACAGTTGATAAGAGGGGACTAAAAGCTTCAGTTGAGTGCAAGAAGTGATGGAGCTGGCAGATATGAATTTTTCAATTTTATGAGAATGATAGGGATCTGAAATAAATCTTCAGTATTTTCTTTTTAAGATAAATGTTTTAAACTAAATGCCTGCAGCATGGATGGATGGCAAGTGCCTATGTCCTCTCTTAGAGCCGATCGTAAATAACAATGAGAAAAATAGCTTTGACCACTTTAAAAAGCATCTTTATTTTTTACTCTTAAGAGCTTGAAGATTATATTTTGATGCATTAAGCTAGATTTTTTTTTTATGTAGCTGCAAATATCAGGAGGAGTATGGAAATTGTCTTCAGGAAATTGTACTCAGGACTTGACTTAAAAGCAATCCTACTTTCAAGATGTGCCTGAAACCCTGTGGGCACATCTAATGCTCAGAATACAAATTCAAGTTTAAAGACATTTGATTAATTTATCATTTAAGGAAATCCTTGGTGTATCTTTAGGGGAAATTACTAATTGTCTTTCAGCTCTACAACCAAAGAGGCAAAATATTTTTTTTTGTAAATCCAAACCTACAAATGTCAGATTTGCTTGAAATGTATTTTTTCGTCAGTTTCGGTGTGTACTTTAGAAAGCTTATAACTTTATCACAGAACAGCTTACTCAACAATTTCAGTTTCCTTGTTCACTACTGACTGATAATAGAGCTGTGGTAGGGGCAGACAGAGTGAACACATCCCTTATCTTCTAACATGCTAGACTCACTTCACTAAAAAGGCTTAATGACATTTGTTTACATCCCTTTTAATAAAATCATTGGCTTCCTCTGTTAAGGTTTACAGAGGGATGACCTGCTGGAATGAGAAGCAGAGTGAGGGGACCCGCTGGGGAAGGTCGGCTGCTCACAGGCCCTCACAGAAGGCTGAGGGAAGCCATGAAAGTGCTCCATCTAAAGAGGGCAGCCAGGTCTCAGTTCTGTATTTCAACCCAGTTCCTCAAGACAAACCAGAATCCTGTGTTTTTATGCTAAATGTCTCCATTTCTAACTGATGCTTTGAATTTTTATAGCACTCAGTGCATGCCAAACCTCATATTTCTAGCATCCAAACATTTTTGTGAGTTGTTTGTTTTAAAATCTCATTTCCAGGGGGGTTGTTAAGAATTACTGATCAATTCCAGTCCCATTTAGATATGTCCAAGAAGAGGAGTTGGGAAGTTCCCATGCTGGTAAAGAAGGTTTAGGGAAAACACCTCATCTTTTGTGGAAAAGAGAAAATGGGATTTATCTTTCCAAGTTGGTTGTGCTGAGACCAGAAAGAATGGCAGGAAGACAAATAGAAATGTCCCAACTCTAAACACCACATTAGTCACAGCTGGGTACCCTTGGTGGTCATCATTTGACATAAAATAAAGATAAAGCCTTCTTCTGAGAGTCAAGAGTGTCTCCTCCACGCTCTGCAAGAATGCTTATGGGTTTATATTTCATAAAGCTGAGTATCCCCATTTAACTTCCTTCATCACTCCTTACTTTTTAATGTTCTGTAATGAAAAAGGGGGGGGGGCTTCATAGGATTTACCACTAAGAAATGTGAAGCCCATTTTTCCCTTCCCAAATAGCTCATAATGCAGCAGACAAACTGTCAGAAAAAACAGACTTCATCTTGGTGAAAACCTCAGCCTGGCACCCATCTATCATAAAGCAATCTTCTAGATATCTTGAAAAGCTTCATTAAATTTCCTGTCTTCCTTCTGACAGTTATAAAATGTTAACAATATTACTCATGATGCAGGCATCTTCGGAAATTCTTTGTTCAATCCTTCCTCCCTCTGCCATCACCCATCCACTTCCCTTCGCCAAAATCTTTGGAAACATGAGCCATATTTTTCATGCACCTCTCCTGGGATCTGGACCTTGCAGAAGGTTAGAGAAGGAGGGAGAAGTAGTCTTGATGACAGAGAGCAGGCTCTATAACTACAAGCTACAGAAAGCAAAATGGGACTGCCTTCAGATTTCTCCTTCAATAACCACTTCTACTTTGAAGCTCAAAGGCAGGACACCGTCCTACCATTAGCAAGTATTTCCTAGTTCTTCTTTCATTCTACCTAACTATAAGTCTTCACCTGCCCATGATATTAAATAGTGGATCCAGAGACTCACCCACTTTCTCTGTCCTCTGTTCATCTTTCTAGAGGGAAGTCTCCTCTAGAAGGTTTCCTCAAGATCTTACTAGTCCAACTTTTCTAGTTCCAAAGGCCACTTCAGTAACACATCATCTAACCAAAGAAACAGCAGCCAGGGTCTTGCATTGGAGATGACACCAAAGATAAAAACCATGAAGACATATAGAATCCATACCAGAAATCAGAAGAGTCATAGAGCTTTGAAATCACAGGCTGATCTAGGAGACGCACAGGGTAATAACAGCAGCTAGAAGTCCTGAGCCTGAGCTAAGTGACAGTTTCCCAACATGTCTCCAAAGTCAAGCCCAGTCATGATAAACCATCATCTTACCTGCAAAAGGAACTGGTGCATCCTTATCCAGGGCTACCAGTGGTGGGTCCAAAATGACTGTGTCATTGTTCTCCGTTATGACTCCATGATACGAAGTCTCGATCCATGGCTTGTGCTTATTGACTAGAAAACAAAGGAAAGAACAAACACAAAGGTTAACCTTGAAGATCATCATTTGAATAACTAACCCATAAAAATATTAATATTGTGCATTTGCCCAATCAAAGGCTCTCATCCCTTTAACCACATGAGGACATAGATTATGTCAGTTCCATTTTATACTCAGGGTACCTTCAAAATGTGCAGAGAGGAGTTCAACAGTTCCCTCAGGCACACAGAAAGTGAGGGCAACACCCAGACTTGAACAGCTTTTGGCTCTAAGACCATGCATTTTTCACCTTACTAAAATCCCATTATTTTCATTTCTGCAAGCCCGGTGTAAACAGATAATATTAAAAACTGATCAAAAGCTTTAATCCTCAAATGTTATTATCAAAGAACAGATGTTTTAGATTTAAAGTAGCTTATCTGTCAACAAAGTAGCAGGTTATAACTGTGTGCTGAGATTTCTGACCTTGATCTAATCTTATCCATCATTAGGAGCTGTTAATGAATTTTACACACATATATATGGCACGTACAACATTTATGTAAAGATATAACAAACATTGAATATTTCCTCAATATTTCAAAACTGTCTATCTCAATGGTCTAAAATAACTAGCAAGTTAAATTGCCTTTCAGTAATTTTACCAACTGAATGATTTATCTAATAGAAATCAAAACACATAAAATGTAAATCAAATATATGTTACCAGTTGAATTGTATCTCTGAAAAAAGATAGTACCTCAGATAGTACCAGGAGCTCAGAATGTGATCCTATTTGTAAATAGGATCTTTATAAAAGGTAATCAAGTCAAAATGAGGTCATTTGGAGGGCCTTAATCCAAAATGACTGACGTCCCTATAAAAGGGGGACATTTGACACACATGTGCCCAGAGGGACAATGCCACCTGAAGATTGGAGTTGTGCTGCCATAATCCAAGAACAACAGAAGCTAGGAGAGAGACCTACAAAACAGAAACGATGCTGCCTATAGCTTGGTTTTGGACTTCTCGCCTGTAGAACTGTGCGACAATAAATTGCTGTTGTTCTCAGCCACCCAGTTGATCCGACTTTGTTAAAGCAAATACAGCAAATGAATACCAGACACTTGTAGTCAACAGGCACTAATGGAGGGTAGAGAGTTGAAGTGAGACTTGTGCTAGGCTTGGCACAATATTCCTACGTGAGAATCTTCTCTAGTGAATATTCCATGACTGCCAATTCTATCTCCTTGATTTGGTTCTGGCCCAGCTGTCTCCATTGGAATAGCTGCAGGGGCCTCTGGTCTAATCTTCCAGTAAGAAGTCTTGTCCCATTCTAATTTGTTCTCCACAATGGCATAAAAAGGGATTTTTCTAAATTTTTGATCTGACTGACTCAAGTGTAAGTTCCTTGGTTTATCCTTTTATTTTTCCCCCATAACTTTGTGGGGAAGTCTGGGTGCAGAAGGGTTGCTTTAGAAACAAAACAGGATAGAGGGAGCCCTAGAATAACCAAGATGTCCTGAAGTCAATCCTCACACACTGGTACTGTTTTCAAAGGTGTCATCACACATATAATTCTCCCACAGCAACCTGAGAGGTAGGCGTGACCACTATGAAGGTGATTAATCTACTTTCACAGGATGTAACGTTTGCAAGAGAGTCCCAGGGCTAATAACTAACAATTGGGAAAATAAAAAAAAAAAAAAAACTTTTATACTTCTTGACATCCAAAAAAGAATGGAAACTATTCATATTATAATACACATTACAATATGTAACAGACATTATAGTATATATGAGATATACATACATACTCTATTGCACAAATTGCTCATTTTTTCAATAGCCATGACAAAGCATGAGCTCAAAGAAATGAGCATAGCTCTGTTGTTTTAACTCCTGTGCTCTTCTAACCCATCACATTTTCAGAGGGAACTTAAGAGTCATTCCAGGATTGATGGCAGCCCTAGCCTGGGCCATCACTTTGTTCCTTCTCACACATTCAACAGCAACTATGAACAAAACTGAGAGGCAGTTTGCAAGAACAAGGACATACGCCTTGCTTTTCTCAGGTCTCGGCCCTGTGATCCATTTCTACTGATTGAATCATGCCAAGAGCAGAGAACATCTCTGCCTATAGCAGGTCTGAATGGGCTATAAGCTCATCCACCCTCACATGTTGGCATTCAAACCGATACTTCATTATAGACCTTGGAAGAATTACAGCTACCCTGGGCTGTCCCCACACTCCTTTGCTCTTTTATTAGCCATCAACACAAATGCAATGTAAATAATTTGCAGCTGTTGGGAGAAACAATTAATCTTTTTTCCCTTTAATTAAACCTACGGGCCTATTCATTAGAAATGTGTACAGAGGATATGCCAGGAGCGCACCCAGTGTTTCAGATTCATTGTGCCATTCGGCTCAGCGGCAGACAGTGGAAACTAGTCACAGTTGTTGGTTTTCAGGCCGGGTATATATATACTTCAGGGCTGGTTTTATCAAGTCCCTTGGCCACCCACACTCTGAACCACCTCAACTATAATTTGAGGACAATGACACTACTCACGACACTGTCACGCCATGTCATGTCATTCCAAGGCCACATGCAAGACCAACAGTCCCGGACCTGTCATCAAACTCACCACCCTGGCCTCTGGGCAGTGAAAATGTCTATAGGTGAGGTGCCTTAGACTCCTTAGCATGTAGATTATTCCTTCGGAGTGGAGATAAGTTTTCCCTTTTATCCACAGGCCTGCCTTCCTTTTCTCCTCTCCGTCACTATTTCAGTTAGTTGAGTGCCTACCGCATATTAGTCATTTTAGACACATTCCTTAACCCTTACAACAACCCATTGGGCAAGACTTTGTGCCACATTTTGCAGGCAAGGACCTGAGGCTCTAAGGGGTTTAAACATTCCCTTTTTATAAGGTAAGATATGCCTCTTCTCAAAATTGCCTCATTTCTCTAATACTTTCAAGTTTCCTTCATCTCTAGCTCAAGGTTGACCAACATCTGCATTTTTATCTGTAACCAAAATTAAATTTTCTTTGCCTTGTCTGTAAAGCAAATACTCAGGGTTGCAAACCAATAACATAAATTTACATTACCTTGACTGAGAGGATATGGTTGATAACTGAGTCAAGTATCGAGCAAAGATGACTTTTCTTTCTTAGGCACCCAATAGACAGCCAAGGGACAACATTCCTCATCTTTAGATCAACTAGTTCCTTTCTTTTTCACCCCATTTTGCTTCCTATTAAAACCAGCTCCTTTTGGATGTTTCTTTGTTTCCTCTCTGAGCTTAATGATTATAATTTTTATTTCTATTTAGTAATGAAACATAGAACTTCTTCCCTAATCTCAATGATGTGATAGCTTTTTAATCATTCTATTAGTTATATCTTATTTGAAATGGAGATACTTCATAAGAATGCGTTGAAAATTACATGATCTCATTTAGGCAAAAATAATACCCTTCACGTGGAAAAGGCATTTGAATACTCTCAAGTCCCCCTTGGATGGTCCCGTGCTACTGAGAGCCGAACTGTACCTTGTACACACAGAAGTTTTTAGCAAGCTTCAAATTCAACAAATATTTATAGAGTACCAAAAATGTACAAAAACAGCCCAAGCATTGGGGGTAAATGGATAAAAAAATGGAGAAAGCATTTGAAAAAATTCAATATCTATTCATAATTCAAACTATCAGCAAATGAGAAATAGAAAGGAAACCCTCAATCTGATAAAGAACTTTTATAAAAACCTACAGCTAACATCATATTTGATGGTTAAAGAGTGAATGCTTTGCATTCAAAGCAGAAAGAATACAAGACTCATCATTCTGACTGTATACTACACCATTCAAATTATACTGGAGGGTCTAGTCAGAGCAACAAAGCAAGAAAAAAATTAGATTGAAATCACATAAATAAAATTATCTTCATTTACAGAAAATGTGATCAACAATGAAGCAATTTATGGAATTTACAAAAAAAGTCACTTTAAGTAACAAGTGAGTTTATGAAGGTCACAGAATAGAAAAATCATTATATAAAATCAGTTGTATTTCTATGTACTAGCAATAAGAAATTGAAAATTTGAATTAAAAATATGAATATGATAGTATCAAAAATGCAAAACACTGAGGAATAACTTGCACAAAATGCATGCAAGAAATATTCACTGAAAATCCTGGGACATTGATGAGAGAATTTAAAAATACCTGGAGAGATCTTAATGGAGAGATAGATAGTGTTCATGACTTATAGACTCAACATGTTTGAGTTAAGAGGTAAAAGTTTCCCTGATTGATCTATAGAGTTAGTGCAACCCAAGTAAATATAAGGAGTTTTAAAAATAGACAAGATTATTCTAAAATTTATATGAGATGAAGAGGACCTCATATAGTCAAAACAATTTTGATTAATAAAGAGCAAAGTTAGGGCCTCCCCGGTGGTGCAGTGGGTTGAGTGCTGCACTCAAAGGTGCTGTCTGCAGCTTCTGCAGTACGGGTTCGATTCCTGGCTGGCCAGGGAAAAACCCACATGGCATGGCAGACCTCTCCTGCCTCGCCCGCTGCTCCTCTCAGCAATGTCTTTCCTCAGTCTGCCTGTTCTGCTCCCTGCTCTCTCTGGTGAATTTTCTCACCCTCCCATGCCTCTTATATAAATAAGTAAATCTTTAAAAAAAAAAAAAAAAAAAGAGCAAAGCTGGAGGACTTATACCACCCAACTTTAAGAATTACTTTGAAGCTACCTTAATAAACAGAACAATAGAAAAGATTAAGCATGCAGAGGTGGACTTACATATGTAGTCAGTTAATATCTAACAAAGGTTCCAAGATAGTTCAATTTTGCAGGGGAGGGGCAGGTTGTGAGAGTAAGGGGAAGGATATTCTTTTCATAGTATGTTGCTGGAAAATTTGGATATCCACATGCAATAAAATAAAGCAAAATACAATAAAGAGCTCCAATTCTACTGCATACCAAACACAAAACTCTTTCTATGTCTCATGGTCCTAAATGTGGGAGTTAAAATGAGAAAAAAAAAAAGAATAAAATCTCAGTGTCCTTGGGTTAGACAAAGGCTTAATAGAAGGAACAAAAAAAGCATGAACCACAGAAGATAAACCTGACTAGCAAACTATATAAAATTTATCAAATTCTATTCTATGAAAAACATACTTAAGAAAATATTTTTTTTCAAAAGTCATAGACTTGGAGAAATATTTGAAAAGCATATATAAAAATGGAATTGTATCCAAAATACATAACAATTCTCTTAACTCAATAATAAGATAAATAACCTGAAAATAAAATTTGAACAGATCTGTTACCAAAATAGATATATGAATAGCAAATAAGAATATGAAAAGGTAGGGCCTCCCTGGTGGCACAAAGGGGTTAAACACAGCACTATGAAGCAACCCACAGCCTCTGCAGCACAAGTTCAGTCCCTGGCCAGGGAGGTGACCACATGGCACAGTAGACCACTCCTGTCTCACCCGCTGCTCCCCTCAGCAGTGTATTTCAGTCAGTTTGCTTGTTCTGTTCCCCACTCTGTCTTTAGTGAATCTCCTCTCCCCCCGTACCTCTGGCCTATACCCAGTTCTTGTATGTATAAATATATAAATCTTTAAAAAGGGTGACATGTATTATGAGTAAACTATACTTCAATAAATATGGGGCAAAAACAAGATCTCTGTGCTCAAGGGACTCTCAAATAAGCAAGGGGTCCATGTTAACCAGTATGGCAAAAGACGGGTAAGAAGAGAAAAAGCAGAGAGCTATGGGAAAAGAGAAGCCCTGGCTCAGTTATGGTCATCCAGAACTGCTTCCTGGCGAAAGTTGGTCTTAGTTCATGAGCAGTAAGAATTAATGTGTCCCCGACAGAGGAATGTCAAAGACAAAGGCCCGATGGTAAAAGCTTCTGTTAACCAGGGGGGAAATGTGGATAGTTAGGTTTGGCTAGAGAACAAAGTTTGAGGAGCAAGGTCAGTCAAAAGGCTGTACTGACGAATAACAACTACATTAATCAGAACTCGTTGGCATGCACTGAAATTACCCAAAAGCCATTTTCAAACCCAACATCATGGGAAATGGTAGAACCATCTCTTTCCAAAAAGAAGCAATCATATCTATGCTTGTCCCTGATTACTTCTTATTAAATCAGTTTCCTTCCTTGTCACATGTTTTGTTTTTTGTTTCAGTAGACTGAGGTTTCTCAGCTCACACTTTGCTCCATTTGGATGTAACCTTGGAAAAACAGACTTTTTATCAATTCTTCACAAAACAGTGTTGCTGTTGGCTACACAACTCTCCTCCAGGCCGAACACTGTCATATCAAGCCCTGAAGGGTTGCTTCTTGCCTCATGATGTTTCAGTGCCTGAAAAATGACTATCTCTATACTCAAACAGAGGAAATGCTAGTGTGATATTTCTGCTCCATTTACAGAGAAATTAGGTCTGGTCACCCAATGCACCTTTAACTGGAGCACAGATGCACTCTGGGGAGCACTCTTTGGTTCCCATCTCTTTGCTCCCACCTCTGAAAAAAATGCATTAACGTTCAATCCAAACAGCAGAGCCAAGTGACTGATAATTTACCCTCTGAATCTTCATACTTTCATCCTAAAATGGACTCCCTAGCCATTGCTAGCTCTCGGATCCTTCGACTCTAACATTTCTCCCTTAGCAAAAATAAAATGTGAATAAATATATATACTGTACAGACTGCAAAATTCTTTAGTGAGCTTAACTATTCTTCAGGAAATAGATCACTCTAGTGATCAGGTTGGTCTTTTGCCTATGAGGCCCAACTTTCCCTTCAAACACAGTCTCCTATTATAGCAGCATGGACCAGAGTGGACATCCACCCCATGGGGAAAATGATGAGTGGGCTAGGTGGGGATCAAATGATTACATCGTAAAACTTTCATTTAGGAGTCCCAGAAATTATCATCTTTTTGGCAGTGAGCATTTGACATTATAATTCATAAGAATTTGAGGCTTGTCATTATCATTTAAAGTTTAGGGAGAGTTGAGAAACCATTAAAATCAGAGAAAGCAAATCTGCTGGAAGACAGAGCATTAGGGACCAATGTAGAAAGAGAAGAGACACACCCCAAGGAGATAGGAAGATTGACACTCCCACTGCTGTTTTCCAGTCCAGACTCTGCACACCCCTCAAGGCTCTTCAGCCTGCCAGGGGGTGCATCAGCTTGCCAACTGAAACCTTTCAATAGTTTTTCCTCAATTTCCATTTTTAAAAATTTGTACTAGTTTGAGTTGGTAGTCTTATAATAAGATGATTCCCACCTATAATAACTATAATAGCATTTTTTTTAAAAGATTTATTTATTTATTTACACAAGCACTGGGGACAGTCAAGGGCGCAGGAGGGTGAGAGAATTCACCAGAGCCAGAGCGGAGAGTAGAACAGGCACAGTGATGAAGTACGCTGCTGAGGGGAGCAGTGGGCGCAGCAGGAGAGGTCTGCGCGCCATGTGGGACCCTGCTGGTGGCCGGGGATCGAACTGGTGCTGCAGAGGCTGCGGGCAGCTTTGCAACCCAGCGCTCAACCGCTGCGCCACCGGGGAGGCCCTATAATAGCATTTTTAATGTATTTTTATTCCCAGCTTCAGAGTGAGGGTAGGATGGGATCCCGTGAAAGTGGAGGTGACCCTGCCTAAAGGCACACCTGCCCTGTACTTCCTTACCTGGGATCCATCAGCAACTTTCCTGCCCTCCACACCAAGACTAGATGAAGCCAGCCAAAGGCCCCAGCTCCCTTCATTACTCATACCTTTGCCTTCATTCTGTAGTCTACTCTCCTCTTCACGTTCCTTTCTCCTATCCACTGCCTGTTCATCCTTCCAGATATACATCAGTTCTCCTGCTCCCATTGTCCTCCTTCATACCCCCATCTCACCCTGTACTGCTGGTTTTCATGCCCCAAGCCCACTGCAGTGCCATCAGCCTGCCCCTGTCCCACTTGTCTATGGAACAGTGAGCCCTCTTCGGGGACAGGCAGCACTCCAGTGATGATGTCCACAGGCCCTAACACTGTGCCTGGCACATTTATCAATGAGCTGAGCACATCTTTGTCCTTGATGACATTGCCGATGCCTATAACAATTAGCAGCACTTTGATTCCAAGGAGTAGGTATTTGTACATCCCCCAAATAGAAAGAGGGTGTACCTCCCAAATCACAGTGACATTCGCTATTGCTTAATTAGAGGCAATGTATATCTCTTGCTAGAGGTACCAATTAGTTTTAAATACAAATGCGATGTGTGTGGCTCACACATACAGATTCACAGAAGATGAGGGTTACATTTCGCTGCTTTAATTGGGTTGAAAATATTACTTGAGGACAAGATGACTGGGCCATTAATCCCCTTTTTTTTTTTTCAAGATTTATTTATTTAGGGCTTCCTCTGGTGGCGCAGCAGTTGAGCACTGGGCTGCGAAGCTGCCTGCAGCCTCCGCAGTGCCGGTTTAATCCCTGGCCTCTGGCGAGGGTCCCACATGGCATGCAGACCTCTCCTGCCGCTCCTGCTGCTCCCTTCAGCAGTGTGTTTCATCAGTCTGCCTGTTCTGTTCCCCACTCTGGCTCTGGTGAATTCTCTTACCCTCCCACGCTTCTGACTGTACCCAGTACTTGTGTAAATAAATAAATAAATCTTTAAAAAAAAAAGCTTGAAAAAAAAGATTTATTTATTTATACAAGAACTGGGGTACAGGCCAGACATGCAGGAGGATGAGATGATTCACCAGAGACAGTGGGGAACAGAACTGGGAGACTGACCGAAACACACTGCTGAGGGGAGCAGCGGGAGAGACAGGAGAGGTCTGCTGCACCATGTTTGTATCTCCGTGGCTGGTCAGGATCAAATCCGCATTGCAGAGGCTGCGGACAGCTTCACGGTGCTGCGCTCAACCGCCTGCGCCACCAAGGCGGCCCTGGGCCATTAATCCTTATCTGCTTGCTATGTGCTTTCAATGAAGGAGGATGATAGATTTGCTTGCTTTCCTTCTCCTTTCCTTCTATCCATCCATTTATCCTCATTCCTCTTTATTCTATTATGTCCATTCATTCTTACTTTGTCTTTCTTTTCTTTTCTTCTCTTTTTTAAAGATTTATTTATCCATGCATACAACAGCTGGGGTACAGGCCAGAGATGCGGGGTTGGGGGGGGGTGAGAGGATTCACCAGAGACAGAGTGGGGAACAGAACAGCAGACTGACTGAAGTACACTGCTGAGAGGAGCAGCGGGCGAGACAGGAGAGGTCTGCTGCGCCATGTGGGTTGCTCCCTGGCCGGCTGGGGATTGAACTCATGCTGCAGATACTGTGGATTGCTTCACAGTGCAGTGCCTAACTCCCTGCACCACCCAGGAGGCCCTGTCTTTCTTTTCATGTGTCATTTTCCAACCATAAATAATTGTTTGGAGTATGTGTACCCTCAAAATCATTAACTAAATTCCTCAGTCTGGAAATGAACCACATGGTGTGGGCCATGCTAAATGCTGGGAAGAATTGTTTCCAAGGTATCATTACAGTGTTTCCAAGGTAGTCTTACAATAGTGAGATTTTCAGTTGTCTTTACACAAGCCATTTGGACAAAGTCAATAGCCCAAAGCTTGCCCCAGACAGCATTGGAGGTTAAAGGCAAGGGGCACTGGGCTTAATGTCATAGTTCTGACACCGTAAAGCCAACAGAATATCTTAATCAAATGTTTTAATCTACAAAGGAGACCTCAGCTCTTCTTTATAAAATGGTGATAACACACCAATCTCATAGTGTTGCTGGGAGGAATATAAAAGGCAATGCTCAGTCTGGACTAACTTGAGGTTGACTGGTAACTTATATGTCTCCAGCAAAAGGTCTTTGATTCCAAGCATCAGCAGTTACCAGCAAGGATCAGGATCCAGTATTTCCCAGTGTGACCCTGATAGACAGTGCCCAAGTTCCCCCAACAAATCTACTGAAGGGCAGAAGACCTAACAGAGTCCTTGCTCAAGTTCAGGGGCTGGAAATATTAGATCAAGTCTGTGAAGAAGATTGTGAGCCATTCAGGAAAAGGTGATTTAGAATATGAAAGGGGGTAAGACTGTGATGGTTTAATGTTCCCATTCAGTCATGCAAGCCAACTCATTTTTCCACACAAAATGTCTTACCTACTGAACAACATGATTGGACTGAAGTGTGCACTAAATTGTTATATCTATATATCCTCAAGATTGTTATTACTTCAGTATTTCATACTTCACTGCATTTCAATCCCTAAAACAAGTGTAGGTGGTTAACTTACTTTGGAATTTATGCCACTAAATGTAATTGTCTAAAACTCTTTCTAAAATTGCCATAGTTGGGTCACATCCAGTGGCAACTAATCAGTAGCTGCCACTCCTGAAGGCCTACTATGTGCCAGGCCTTACTGTCATGATCTCATTGGTCCTTATCACCACCCCTGAGGGCAGCATGGGTTCAATTTCATGGATAAGCTGAGGGTATTTAAGAAAATCATACAAGGTCATGGTCCTTGAATGGAAGAAGGGAGACACTGCTGCAGTTGGTTATTCCTCTCTTTGACCAGCAGCCAATGCAACAGTCTGCAGTCACTTCTATTCCCTGTAGAATGAGCTTGAGCCAAGTGCTTTGAGGGGACACACGGAGGACAAGACAGCTGAGACTGAGACATATGGGAAAATAGTGTTCTCCAGAGAAACAGAACCAATAAGAGATTTAGAGATGGAGATAGAGAGATGAGGGGTGTGTGTGTACATATGCATATGTGTGTATATAAAAAGGAATTGGCTCACATGACTTTCAAAGCTGGCAGTTTTGGAATCTGTAAAGCAGATTTCAAGCTCAGGCAGAAGCTGATGCTGCAGTCTCAAGGTAGAATTTTTTTTTCTTTTCTGGGAACACAGTTTTTTTGTTCTTAAGGCTTTTCATTTGATTAGATAAGGCCCACCTGCATTATTGAGGGTACTCTCCTTTACTTAAAATCAAGTGATTGTAGATGTTAAACACCTCTCCAAAATACCTCCACAGCAACACCTAGGTTAGTGTTTCATTGAATAACTAGGGTACTATAACCTAGCCAAATTGGCACATAAAAGTAACCATCACACCCATCAAAGAACCTTTGAAATGTTATGCTCAAAATGAATGCGATTCAATGCAACAGTACAAATTCCTTTTAACCTCCAATAAAAACATCATATTTTTGTTTCTGTACTGGCAAGCTAATAAATAAAACCTCCGTAGCTTATGTTATCAACTTTGTTCTAGAAGATAGCAAATATGTGATACATTTTTATTGCAAATTCCATTTCATGCCTTAGATTTCAAGATGTTCAGAACAATGAATGGCAATTATCTGGTTTATGGTATATTCACTGCAAAATGCTCACCGCTTCTCAATGCTTCAGAAAAAAAAAAAAAGCACTGGCAGACCAATTTCACTTCTTATTTATATGGACTATTGTGTATGTTTCTCCAGCTTTGGCTCCTTACTAGGAAGTTATGAAATATTAGAAGTAGAGAATAGATCCCCCGAAAAAAAAAAAAAAAGGCCTCTCATCCACCACCAAAAATATACTCATAATAAAGTTGCAAATTAAGCATTCTAAGTCACCTTCAAGATTAGCTCTGAACATCAGAGCACCAGACAAGATGGCTCTATTTGTATTCAAATGTCTGTACGCCCACCTACTCCTCTCCTTCAGGTCAGGCACCCCTAACTCAGGGAAACATTCTCTGAGTCACCCTATGCCAGACTGAATTGGATCTCTCTCCTTGTCACCACCCACACAACCCCTGCTGATCTCTAGCATAGTAAAGATTCTGCTGGGCTGTAAATATCCTTTTGTGTCTTTCCTCTGCCAGTGTGGAAAAATGCTGGGTCTCCATGTCTATACATCTAAACCCGCACAACAGGTCTCAAATTATAACCCAGAGAATCTTGGGGGTCCCAGAGGCCTTTTCAGGAGTTCATGAGATCAAAGCTATTTTCATAAAACTACTAAGATACTATTTGCTTTCTTTCTCTTTGGAGAAGTATTCCAGAAGCTACATAACATGGTACTACAGTAGATCATAGGAGAAGCAGATATGAAAATCCAGCTGTCTTCTATTAAGACAGATACTTGCAAAAAAAAAAAAAAAGTTAAACAATGGTACTCCATCACCTTTTATTTTGAAAAATGTAATTGTTCTAAATAAAAGAGAGTATTACTGTCAATATCAATGGTGGTAGTATAGTTATTTTAACTGAATTAATAGAGATTTTTATTTCAATCAGCTTTAATTACTAATGCAATAAATAAAGCTAAGTATAATCCACAAAAAGAAAATTTCTTTGCTGTTATTAATGTTATTTAAGGATGTTAAATAGGGCCTCCCCTGGTGGCACAGCGGTTGAGCTCTGGGCTGCGAAGCTACCCGCAGCCTCTGCAGCACCAATTCGATCCCTGGCCACCGGGCAAGGGTCCCACATGGCGCGCAGACCTCTCCTGCCGCCTGCTGCTCCCCTCAGCAGTGTACTTCGTCAGTCTGCCTGTTCTGTTCCCCGCTCTGGCTCTGGTGAATTCTCTCACCTTCCCACGCTTCTGACTGTATCCAGTATTTGTATAAACAAATAAAATAAATCTTTAAAAAAATGTTAAATTTCGCTCTGTGTTATGAGATCAAAAAGTTTGCTATATGACTTGGCAAAGAACTTAAAAACTGATGCATACTATTATATGCTACTCCATAGTACCTCAGTAGGAAGAAAGAGAAAGGGTATGAGTGAGGAGTTTATCAGTGTAGTGACAAGACCGGTCTTTTCTCTGGTTCTGCTTGTGAAGGAAAAGCCACTGTTTGACTGAATGGCTTGAGCACCAATGTGATACTGTGAGCGAATAGAGCCTCTGATTCTTGGGGAGAAAGGATGTCGGGCATCTTCTCTTACTATATGAACTAGAGCACATGCTGTCAAGGGAATAATTTTCTGAAATCACAGTCCTTATATCTCTTGCATCTTGGTTGGAGAAACCACCATAAAAAGAAACAAACTTCATAAATCATCCCTACATAAGGCATCAAAGGTTAAAAGCATCATGATGAATTTCAGAAATAAATCTGGGCTCTGGATTTTCAGACTGTTCAGGAGGCAACAAGTGTATCTCAAAAGAGATATCATGATCTGTGTGATGTTTAAGGGTAACTCCACTGTTAAAAGTGTCAATTTCTCCTAGAGGCAAACAGGGCAGGTATTAGCCACTTGGAAGAACCCCTCAGTGCTTAAGGCATCCTTCCCAAAAGGGAAGTGTGGGATCCCTAATATCATCATCAGTACTAAGCATGGGCATGGTGTGTGGCACCTGCTCAACAAGTGTGTGTTAAAAGAACAGTGAATGAATCATAAGCTCACACTACTTTTCTCAATTAAAGTGGTTCTTCCTCAGATATAAATGATCTTTCCTACGATTTCTGGTCTGGACATATTTACTGCTGAATAACTTTTGGTTAATCAAGAAAACCTTGGTTTTTGTATACACAAACACTTCTCAAATAGATCATTGAAAAGAGAAGTAGAAAAAGGATGGATGGACAGTGTAGAAAAAGGAAACTGGTAGAAGGACCACTGATCTGAAACAGTACTACATGTAGTGAAAAAATTCCATGGCGCTCCATAGAATTAAGAAGCCTCCAAGAGGAAAACTAATTCCTAAGTCACGAAATCAGATTTCCAATAGACATTTGAGTAGTGAAAAGACACAAATATTATCTGCAACGAAGCACTCAAACATACTAGTAATTAACTTATTTGGGGTTGGGAGAGTTTAGAACATTCTTATGATCATGAAATAATAAATGAAATTAATTGTGCAGAGCTCATTATTTTGAATAAGGATGGCAATTAAATAACTGATGTGTTTTATTTGGAGTGCTGTATATTAGTGAAAAAGAAGATATTTATAAAAATAGTTTTGTTTTGTTTTTTTAAAATAGAGTTGAATTTCTCAACATTGAGGCTTCTCCACAGTTGACATTTCCAGGTAGTCAATGTACTTGACCCAGGGCATGGGTGAGACCTCCCCCCTGCCCAGCTGACATCCAGTAGGGTTAGCAGAGCCATATCCCTTCTGATGTTGCACCACATCCTCCAAGAAGCAGACACCATGCCAGCATTAAGCCTGTAAGAATTTTACAAGGAAAAATGGGTTTGCATGAGGGGAATATAAGGAAAGAATCAAAAAAGCTGGGAAAGAGGTGAGTCCTTAATGCAAATATAATCGCAGTAGGAGAGAAGAAGGGAAAGTTGGGTGAAGATCCTAGATTTTCTAGCAGTCTAAGTTGGACTCAGAAAAGCTAAAACCCTTAGGGCATTATCAAACCAAAGTGTGAAGCTGGCGGTATCATATATCTCCCACGAGCATATCTGCCTCAGTATCCTTCAATGCCGCCACATTCGGTCATGGACTGTGAGTGGCCCATGGAAGACATGGCCTTGGAGCCCAGACACTTCAGCACCTGGTGGCTGGAGCCTCATCACCCTCCCAGTAGTTGGAGGCCTGTGAGAGCTTCCTTGGGGCTATCTGGTCATACTCTCAGCCCCAGCAAAGTTATGATTTTTTTAAATAAGATGCCAAATACCCTTTAGTTCATTTATTTATTCAATAAATACTTAATGAGAACCTAAATCATATGAGGCCCTGCTCCAGGAATGAAAAATGAAACTTAGAGGAAGCATGATCCTAGAAATGTCTGGGGGTGATAGACATAGTAATTAAACCATCTTGGAAATAGACAGAGCCTGTTCTCTTATATCCATGACATGCATAGTAATCAGTCCCATGGAACCTGGGCAGGACCTCAGGCTCTTTGGCAACACAATGCTTCTGGAAGCCTCTAGCAATCAATGAGAGGTAGACTTTAAATGAAACTCATTTGCCATCCTAGTTGTAAGAAAAGCTGTGGGCAGTGGGGTAGGAGAGAAATAGAACGAGAAAACATACCCAGTATAGGTGTCAGTGCTCAGGAAGTAAGAGTACGAATAAGAGAAAGAATTGCAATTCCTCGGAAGATTGGGAATAAATTAGTTTTAAGGGAATTGGGGGGCTGGGAGAGAGAGAGAGAGAGATAGAGAGAAAGAGAGAGAGAGAGAGAGAGAGAGAGAGAGAATTGCTACGGATATAAAATCAACTTCTTATCCTAAGAAACATGGAAAGCTTTTGAGATAGATCACAGTCATAATACAGTGAACCTTTATGATTCTGTCCTAGAATTTTGAGCCCCCTTTATTTGCTGACTGTTCCATGACTGGGATCACTGTTGGTTGTGGACATTCAGCAAGTGAACCACAGCCAGTCTAGAAGGCATGCGGGAATGGTGGCCATCCTGTTATAGGATTTTCCAATGCACCAAGCACCAGAATTTCTGCTCAAGTTGTTTGACCTAGTCCCTGGTTTTGTGAGAAAAGGTGGCGAAATGCTCAGATTTTAAATCTTAGTTACCTGCTCTTTTCCTAAAGACAAATTCCTGACCAGCTAAAACATCACTTTCATTCATCACTCCCTCACCTCTGACTGCACTTGGGAAGAGGAGGAAACTTTTGATTTTCTCTCCAACTTGCTCCTCACTGAACGGACACCATCTCAGAAAATGGCACCATTATTGCTGCTCAGGCAAAACCCCCAGGAGGCACCTGGCTTCCTGGCTCTTCCTAAGCAACAGTCCTTCCATACCCACATGGAGCCCACCTGCAGGTTCTGCCATTTCTATACCAATGTAGTAGAATGTGAAATTCTTTTGCTCCCACCTGCCAAAGCCCCCTTGCCAGCCTATAGACCCATCTCTTGCCTTAATCTCTGTAAGAGGTTCTACTTTTTCTCCATGTTTCATTCTTATCTCCTACAGCCCCTTCTTTCACAGAGCTTTGGAGTGACCATTTGGAAAAGAATAGTAAAGCAGGGCATGGCCATGTCTGCTGAGACTCCGCAGGCTGCAGACCTCTGCGTACCTAGAGTAAAGTTCAAGTTCTCCCCACATTCTACTCCGGTCCTGCCACTTCTTTTCATCCATTACACCCAGAGACACTGGTTACTTTTTCAGTCCTCAAATTCACTCAGATAAGTTCTACCTTGTGTGTTTGTGTTCACTGTTTCCACTCTGGAAAACTTAACCATTGCCTGGGTGGCTCCTTCCCATGCCCACGGCTCAGCTCAAAGAACCTTACCTGAAGACCTCATCTGATCTATCTTCCTCTCACATCTTCACCCTTTTCATTGTAATAAACACACCTGAATGATATTTGGTGAGACTTGGTGTTTTAAACGTCGTGTGTCTTGAATGGAAGCCCTCAGGGGAGGGCCTGGTCTGTTCTGTCTATTACTGTTTCTCAGAGCTGAGGCACCAATATGCACAAGCTGCCAGTGAGTGAGTCAGGACCCACTGGGACTGGCAATGAGGTCAGAAAAGTTTCTTTCTGACAGGATCCCATTCTTGGGGACCCTATCCTGGTTCAGCTTGGCTCCCTTTGGAAGTCTCATTCCCATCACAGCACCCTTCTCACCCCCCATGTCTACAGTACAGTTCTCTGTTTCTTCATCTCTTCTGTCCCCAAGGCACCAAGGGTGGATCACGCTTAGACACCCTCCCTTGCAAGGTTCTCATTTTCAAAGAGAATTTGACAACTCTAAAGGCCTTTTAACCCCAAAAGGATGAAGCTCAAGGAAGGACTTTTGGGGTGAAATCATGATTTTGAGAATCACCTCTTTAGTTCACCTGTGCCTTCATTTCCCTTTTAATTGCTCTCCACCTCCAACTCATAGGCATACCCAGCTCACAGCTCTCTCCACATCTCCACTGCCTGACCTGCTGGGAGCCAGTTCTCAGGGAGCACTGGGGGTGGCACCCGCTCTGTATTGATGCTGGGTAGACTATGGGAGTGCCAAGGCAGAGCACCGGCCAAAGTGTTACCACAGGGAGGTGGCTCCGGCCCCAGATCCTTCTGCAGTCAAAAGCAGAGCATTCCCTTACTTTTGTGTAAAGTGATTTGTCTTTAACTGCTTGGCAGTCCCTTGTATTCCCGATGCCAATGGGCGCACCTGCTTCCCCACCCTTATGTCTTTATAAAGCAGACTCAGCCCACACAGTCTGAGAGACAGCGCCCAGAAATGGAGCTGCAAAGAGCCATGCCAGTGATGAGGTGCCAGGGCCCAACAGTGGAAGCTGAAACCTTGTCTCCTTCTCTACTGAGTTTAACAAGTCCCCCACTGTGCCCTGGCACACAATTCCGAAAGCCTCACAAACCAATCTCTCTGAGATGCCATATAAACCAGGCAGGCTCCCAACAGCCAGCGTGGAGCCAGTCACAGGTAGATCAGCTGAAGTCAGTGCTGTGGGGACAGACCACACGGCTCCAGGGCCTATCTCCAGGGCTCGTGACAAGCAGGCACACACTCCTTAAACATTGCTTAGATTCATGAAGCATTTATGTCTTGGCTCTAGAGATCATCTCCAACTCCACTGAACATGGAACAGAAGAAAATGGGCTTTCTTATAGCACAAGGGAAAGGAACCAGTTGTAAAGCAGAATTTTTTCACATAGGAACTGCTTGATCCTGAGAGCTGTGGGAGACAGTAGCTTCATGTAGCTGAAAATATCTTTGAAAATAGCTTCTACCTGCAAATAGTCCAGGCTCATTGAATATGGACACTGATTGCCCTTGTATATGGTCCACAAGTAAGAATTTCATTCAACAAATATTTATGTAGTGAGTATTGTGTACAAGAGGGACTAGGCCAGGTATTGGATGTTTAGTACTAAGTAATTAGTCTAGTTACTATAATTGGGATAAATGCGAAGAAGGAGGAGTACAAAATCCTAAGAGATATATTTTAAGAAGTGACTTATTGAGGTTATTAGAGGGACCAGTCTTCTAAACTGACAGGTGAGCTTGGAGGGTGATGCTGTAGCTCCTATCCCCTCCCCCACAAATCCCTGCCCACCAAAAATCAGCTGCATTCATGACCTCTTTATGGACCACCAAGAAGTTCATGGACAGTGTGTCTGCACTGAAAGTAGATCTCAGTATTGCAAAACCCCTAGCTTCCCACTCAGAGTCTCCTCATCTAGATGTTGAAGTTTCTTAGCAGCTCTGTGTTAAAGAAATCAAAAATGCCATCATAAGTGACCTGACTTTTCCTTTTTTCTAAGTTTCCAGACTAGCCATTGCCTTTTATTACCCAAAGATTCATAAAAATGCATAAGTGAATGCAACAGTTTAAATAGTTTTCTTTTAGGAGTTTGGCACTAAATACATTAAATGAATTCCCTCAGTGCTTGGACAAGAAGCCATTAGATATGGACTATTACTTGCATTATCATTACATTAGTAGATCATTATGAAAAATAAAAGTTCTAATCAGCATGAACATTTATAAAGTGCCACGATGTGGAATATGCCAGGCTGGGCTGTCTCAAATATCCAAACTAACCAAGGTGAGTAATGACTTTGAACAAAAAAAGTTTGAACACATGGAGTCACGTTAACAAATCCCACTCAAAGTCATTAGCAATTAAAGGAAAAGAGGGAGGTCCACCACATCTCCCCAGCTCAGTAAGAATTTCCTGAGCTCTCCTTGGATCCTGTGACAGCACTCACTGTCTCCCTTCCTGGCCAGCCTCCTGCAAGAAGGAGGAGACCCTCCATGGTGCACAAGGCTCCAGGTAGCCCCAGGGGCTCTCAGAGGTAGTTCAGGGGTCACAGCAGGGGACAAGGAGCCCGAGCATGAGTAGAGTGGTGGATGTTCCAACACTACATGAGTGTTGTCCTTGTGCTCGTTTATTGGCTTTAACTGTGATCCTTATGAGTTCCAGAGGAATCTGGAATGAGCTACATATGCTTCCCCTGACATAGGATGATTTTAATGGGACCAAGCTACCTATTTGTTGCAATGGCCTCTATCACATCATGGGGATGTCAGACTTGGGCTGGCAACAAGGTGAAGTCCTTGGTCAAGGAAGGAATCTGATGGGCCAATTTATGCTGGAGTGGCCAGAAACACACTGAAACAGTGGACAAGGAGTAAACTCTACAAGTAATTGAGACAAGGGCTCAGCAGAGAGACTGAACCATTCCTGGGAACAAGGACTCCTTCAAGGAACAGGGTAGTCACGAGACAGGAAGATTGTCTTGCATCAGATTTCCTCCCACCCTCCTCTGAGATGCTCTCCCTGACTTTCTACTCCCCAGGGACACTGTTGTGTCCTGCACAGACTCCTCTCCAAGGCTATGGAAGTAGTCTTGTTGCATTTCCTAGTTTCCATCTATTAGATTGTGGTCTCTGTTAGGGAAAGGGAGAGTCCAAATGGTCTCACTCACCTATGTATCAGTCCATCCATCCATCCATCCATCCATCCATCCATCCATCCATCCATCCATCCATCCATTCTTTCACCCAGTTATTGAATCAGAAATTTGCTCAGCAGATTGAGAGTCAACATATTCCTTTCGTGGTGCCAGGTGATTACCTTGTATCTATCTATCCAGCACCTGGCAGTAGAAGGCACTAAAGAAATGCTGAAGAAATGCAAAGGTGCCAGAGCACTTGCAAACGGGGCTGCATTGCCAAGTGGCAATATTGCTAGAGGTATGGGAGAAGCTGGTTTAGGAGGAAGGAGCGGAAGATATGTAGTAATTAAAGGCTCAGATTTTAGATTGACATAAATATTCCAACTGACTGGCAAGGTCACCCTCACTTTTCTATTCCCACACATGAAAATTCTTTTATCCCCAACATCATTACTCTTTTGGATTTTTTCTTTCATGTGTTGCTAGTAAAATGTTTACTAGATTACTTTTGCCACTTTGTAGGTGCAATACAATTTCTTTTGAGTTTCTGTTTCTCCCAATTGAACGTTCTCTGAATTGCCAAATGCTTTATTTAGCAAAATCTCTAGTAGCCTCAGCGGAGGGGAAGACTCTCCATTTGTCTGTGAAGCACTGCCCACTCCAGGAAACCCTTTCATTTCACTTCCCTGGCACCGCTGCTGGCTCTCTTGCTTTGTCTGAACTATCTGTCCCTACTGTTTTTCAGTAACATCACAACCATGCTTTGCTGAGCTTTTACTATTCCTATAATATTATTTTCCTAATAAATGCAACCTGTGTTGCTCCCTGCATTTTAACTACAATTATATTCCTCCTCCCTTACCGCGTGTTCAGCAACTTTAGGGCGTCTCGGCTATTGTAAGTTATTATATGCTTAGTTGAACTTATTAAATTCCACTTGTCTCCAGTTTTGTTTATTTTCATGTCTGTAATGGATTCTGTGCCCCTTTGTATATATTTCTCCACAGGTTTTCTAAAGCAGTGGGAACCATGGAGATCATATCTTACTGGGGAGTGACAGGTAGGCTCAGGGGGTCCAGGAGGAAGGTGTCCCCGAAGTATGCCCTGTGGTTCCAAGCATTTTGGCACTGCAAGTCCAAGCCCCTCCAATCACCTCCCAGAAGCAAAGCAGACATCTTGCAGAAAAGCATTTTGAAATAGCAGGCCATCATGGAGGCTGTACCATCTCGCTCATGGGCAACAATTTTCATCAGGCAGCAGGTTCTGTAACACCATCTGTCCCACGTGAGTGTGATATGTCAGAAAGATCATTGCCTGGCTTTATGTATGACATTCTTTGAATCCCAGAAACCCTCCTGTGCTTGGAAGAGGCACTGGAAGCTTGCCTGGAAGTTGATAAACTCAAAAAGTCTGAACAGAACATGGAGCCAAAGTTAGAAATGTACTAGTTGGTCACAGGTCCCTGTAGCTTGGGGTCCTGGGCAGCTTGCTATTTGGGCACAAGCCTTAGCTAGTAGGAACTTGAGCTGCATTTCCCATCACACAGCAGCATCACTGAGACCCTGTGAGAGAGTTCTTCCAAGTTGTCCCTTGAGCACGTATGTAAGTATTCAATGATTGAGCTTTGTTGAAACAATTTGGAGAGCTTCTCTCTGAGAAGCGCCTACAGAAGCCATGATCTTCCAGCCAAAGCTTTAAAGGGCCCATGTGCACTGTGTGGAGGTCCTGATCTGTGCCAGGTTTCCTCAGAGAAATGTTATGTATTCAGAAATCACTTTATCCCTCACAGGGCTCAGGAGACATGGGACTTAGAGGCAGCCAGAGAATGTCGGCACATGGAATGTCAGGCCAGAGAATGTCAGGGAAGCCTGTTGACCTGCAGCTGGACCAGGGCAATCAGCGTGATTGTTTTTCAATGGGTGTAGTTTCTGTTATGCAGGATGAAAACATTCTAGAGAACTGCTGTATCAAATAGTGCCTATCGTTTGCAGAGTATTGGGCACTTTAAAATTATATTAAGAGGATAAATCTCATATTAAGTGTCCTGGCCCAAACTAACAAAACCACAAATAAGAAAAAAAAAAAAACAAAACACGAAAGAACATAAGGGAAGTTTGAGAGGGAGGTGAAAGACATGTGCAGAACCTTGGCTTGGATGATAGTTTCACAGGTATGGATTTATGTCCAACTCATTGGATGTAAACGTTAAATGTGTGTATTTTTTTTGTGTATCAATTAAATCTCAATGAACCTGAAAATAAAAGGAGTAGGCATCCTTAATTTCTGAGTATATATTGGACAATCTGAGCTGCATTACTCTGGTGTTTTTGGTTTTATAGTTTCTGGCAACATTTTTTTGTAAAAGAAAAAATATTTAGTTATTTCCACTGTTATCAGAATATGCATGTGTCCCAAGGGGACTGCTTTTAACATCAGCTCTCACTTGGAGACTTGCTGACATTAGCAGGAGTTATATTTTGTCTCTTCTTCTCATAATTTTTACTGTCATCAGAAACAACCACGGAAATATCAGCTTTTTAGGAAGTCAGGCAGCAGCCTACTGACAAAGGTTCAATCCCCTCATCTCCAACTGGACTGAGTTCAGGCCTTCCCATGAGTGAGGACATGCTTGCCCATATGTCTCCCAAGCCTTAGCCTGAGAAGGATGGTCTTGAAGGCTTCTGTTAATTTTATGTGGTTGGATCACTGGGGAGCTCATTCAGATATCACTCAGAAAGACATCTATTAAGTTGTCAGTCATGATATCATTTGCCTTAACAGTGTTGAGTATCTACGGAGCAGAAACTGACAGCACAAAGGATCGTGTGAGGAGATGGATACTAATTAACGCAACACCTTCCACGCAGCTTCACTGGTTGGGAAAGCCAAGATCATAACATCTTTCTGCACTCTTCCTTCAGAGATTTCAGGCAAAAAGTGACTGGAAGTTTGCTCTACTTGGAAGTTGCTTAAGTTCCATACAAATCAGGAGGGAGCCCCTTTGTATTGGGGAAGTAGACATAAACATCCTTCCCTAATGGTTGGAGTGTGGTGAAATGCAGAAAGAGCCCACCTTGGGGCTCTAGGAAATACTATTCATCCAGGTCCAGGAAGGCTATGCAAGGCTGGATCTAAATAAAAACAGAGGAATGAGAACACTGTAGTGAAAGACCAGAAGGGAATCCCATAAAGGATTGGGTCGACCTGGCAGAAATGCCTAGTTCATGAGATAATGATTATAATCATTATAACAGTAGCTGCCCATTTCGGGTTTGTATTCTATTTGCCAGGCACTGTGTTAGATGCTTTACACACATTATATTAATTCAATCAATTACACTAATTGGAAACTGGAGACCTTATTTATTTAACCCCATTGAGACAGCTCTTCTGTTTTGGAGTATTTCTACTACACAGGGGAAGCAAGGTTGGAAACTACTTAGGAAAAGATTCCTTATTCATAGCAGTCCAATAGTCCTGCTGCTATGGAAAGATTATTGCCCCATCAGGCAGATGAGCAAATGGAGCTCTGATTGCTTATTGGTCACACTATCAGTTTATAGTAGAGGTGCTTGCCAGTCCAGGTGATCTGCTATTTCTTACACTTATAGGGTTTAAAGTTGCCAGCAACATTTCAATTCCCTGACTTCCCACGAGGTGGATGGAGACA
Organism: Talpa occidentalis; assembly: GCF_014898055.3. Taxonomy (NCBI): domain Eukaryota; kingdom Metazoa; phylum Chordata; class Mammalia; order Eulipotyphla; family Talpidae; genus Talpa; species Talpa occidentalis. The sequence goes on from NW_023604295.1 coordinate 97,355,172, forward strand.
GGTATTATTATTATTCTAAGATGGGGAAACTGAGGTCCAATGACATAAGGCACTTATTATCTGAGGTAACAGAATCAAGGGGCCACCTTCTGCTTCTCAGGATGTGGCTCCAGATCACACAAGGGCCCAAGAGCATTCCACCAGTCATTACCTGAGCAGAAATGCCCAGAGACAATGACAGAATAATAATTCCCAACACACACAAGGGCATTTGAAAACAAGAAGAAAAACTATCACAGAAATCCAAGTGAATGGGAAGGTCACTCACGACATTTACTATAATTTATAGAGCTGGAACCTGAGCATGTCTCTGGCACCAAGTGTGGGCAGGTGGGACCAGAGCTCCACAATTCTTCCGCATTCCTCAAGAACACCCACTCCCGGGCCTCCCCGGTGGCGCAGCGGTTGAGCGCTGGGTTGCGAAGCTGCCCGCGGCCTCTGCCGCGCCGGTTCGATCCCCGGTTGCTCCCCAGCCACCGGAGGAGGGTCCCGCATGGCGCGCAGACCTCTCCTGCCGCCCGCTGCTCCCCTCAGCAGTGTACTTCGGTCCTTCTGCCTGCTCTGCTCCCCGCTCTGGCTCTGGTGAATTCTCTCACCCTCCCGCGCTTCTGACTGTACCCAGTGCATGTATAAACAAAACAAACAAACAAACAAATAAATAAATAAAATATGCCTCTATTAAAAAAAAAAAAAAAAAGAACGCCCACTCCCTCCCATCCTGGGGTAAAGACTTCTCACGGAGAGGCCCTCCTAGCTCTGGCAGTCTGGACAGTGCAGAGCAGTCCTCCGAGCCTCCCCTCAGGTTGTGGGTAAGCAGCCTGCATGCATGCAATGTCCACTCTCTTGTCTACCTCAAATACCTCCAGCAGTCCTAATTATATTAACAACCAAACATGTATTCTACCTTCAGAGTCCACATAAAGGATGCAACATGAGCCACGCTGGACTTGACAAACACATCTGGATGCCAAGATTTAATGAGGAATGTGTACCCTGGAGTCTGTTTAACTCCTAAGGCAACTGCAAATGAGGATATTAATCAGACAAATGAGGCAACTGAGTCCAAGAAGAATGAAGTGAGGAGTCCAAAACTTCAGTGCTATAAGTGGGCTTTGGAAACTGGGACCCGTATTTATTTAACACCATTGGAACAGCTCTTCTGTTTTGGAGGATTTCTACTACTGAGGGTAAGCAAGGTTGGAAACTAATCAGGAAGAGAGCCTTTGGTCTGAGCACAGATCTGGAAGAATTGGAAAGGTCGTCTGGTCGTCTGGAAAGGTCGTCTGGTCCAGTGAAATGGATGGAAAGGTCGTCTGGTCCAGTGAAATGGATGGAATATAGACAATGACCTCTTAGCCTCACATGGTGAGGATGAGGCAAAGGCCCTAGATAAAGCCCATGAGCTCTGTACACAGGTAAGCTATGTGAGTGCACTTGCCAAGTCTGAGTAGGGCTATTGGCTGGGCTCCTGGGCAACAGAAGCTGCTGGAAGCTGACTAACTTGATTTCTGGGACTGTGCATGAACCCCAGCCTAGAAATCACCTTTGAAGTTCAGTGGGGATTCTGTCAGCAGCTGTTCTCCGCCCTGGCCAGGCCAGGTTTTATTTTTTATTTGTGTCATTAGCTAACATTGCCATGTTATTATTGCCATTATTCTTCTAATAGTCTGTCTTTCGAGAAATGTAACTGTAGTGACTTCTGTTATATAAAGTTACCGCCATGCTTCCTCTAAACAGTTTCCATGGTGAGCATGGCCCTGTTACTCCCAATGTGGCTTCCCCAGAGGAGTTCCAGTGTGGTGGCTGCCACCATCCAGTTCTGCTTCTGGCAAACAGGGTCCATCTGGAAAAGCACCAGTCCTGGAAGGACCCCCACCCTCACCCCCAAATCAGGAAGACTCCTGAACAGCATGCACAGTCCTGGAACCAGGCATTAATCCAGAGAAAAGGGTCTCCCTGGTAGCCTAGGGCTAAAGTCTCAGTACTATCACCTTCATGGCTTGAGTTTGATCCCTTGCCATGGAGCTAACCCATAAATGGTACAGCAGACCTCTCCTGTCTCAAATATACCTCTGCCCCCCTTAGCAGTGTATTTCAGTAGATCTGCTGTTCTGCTCCCCACTCTGTCTCTAGTGAATCCTTTTATCCCTTGCCCCTGTGGTCTATACCCCAGTTCTTCTACAATGCACACACACACACACACCCTCCCCAGAGCAGAGACCCCACTTCTTCTCAAGCTTACCCTGCTGCAAAAGCCACAATGTAAGCAGGGGTGGAGCCAGAGTTCCATGTCACTCCAGGCCAATTCTGCCTCCCTCTCCTCTGAAAGCCTTTCCTGAACCTTGTAGCCCTTCCTACCCTGGGCTGACTCCACAGGAGATATTTTGTAAAAAGGAACCTGGGCAATGGTTGTGATTGCTATTGCATTAGTGCTTGAGTATCAGCAGTTCAATGAGTTGCTGAAGTAACTTCCTTGATTAAGACCATAAAAAGATTCTATGTGAGTTAGGGAGGGGTCCCATCATTTGAATCATCCCTGGAATGTGGCTGAGATTATTGCAAGAGCTCAAGAATGGCCTGTCAGCAGGCAAAGTGGTCCATGTAAAGGACAGATTTGGGAGTTAAGCAGTTCTGAGTTCAAATCCTGACTCTGAACTCCAAAGGTATACCTCTTGACAAGTCTCTTAGCTATCTGAGCTCCCTAAAATGGGGTGGTCATGCCTACTCAGTAGATTTGGGAGTAGAGATAAATATTAAAAGGACCTGGGCTGCATAGATCATGGGCTCAAAATAAAGTCCCTGGGCCATCAGCATTACCTGGACACTGGGTGATTTTGATGCACCAAAAGGTTTGAAGACCTGGGTAAATGCTCAGCAAGTGTCAATCCTGCCCCAGGAGGAGACAAAGGGATGGCCAACTTCTGCACTGGCTTCAGATGAAGAACAGAAGTGAGGAAGTGGCCAGTGGCCAACCCAGTCATGACACGGCCATGATAACTTGGGATACATCAATGGGTGAGGAGAACAGTGTGGTTCCAGTGATTTAAACATGAGCCAAGAGCACGTCCCATTTAATCTAATCCAATAAGAATCTTAGCGTTTGCTATTACCCAGAGTAATGAACTTGCCTTGGAAGCAGGCACTCCATACATGCTGATAGAGTCGGGGCTAGTTAAATATGGATTGCCACTAGTATTTCTTTAGATTGATTTTCCTCAAAAGCAGAGCTTTTCAACCTGGGCTGAATCCCCAAGGAGTTCTGAAAAATCCAGATTTTGAAAAATCCATCTATACACCAAACTAATCACATTAGTATCCCTGGGAGGGGTGGGGAGGCCCTGCATGAGATCATTCTCAAAGCTGGCTTGTGACTTGGTGGTGATGTGGGTTTCACAAAATCCTTTGGAGAAAGGAAGGGCAAATGTTATAATTTCACTGGTGTGAATTTCAAAACAACACTGCCCGGTTACATTCTGAAACGAGGTCAGTAGCTTGCTTGAGCTGTACGGTGGTCAGAATTGAACTGAGACCTTCCCCCTGGCTATAGTCTGCTCTACTATGACATACTTACTCTCACTTCTGCTGAGAAAGCCACCATTGGCAGAGCCCCTACTATATGTCAGGCATTTGATCCTAATCCTTAGCAACTACACTGCCAAGCAGGTGTGATTATTCACATTCTGCACAGACAAACCCCAAGTGCAGAAAAGTAACTACTTGTCTGATATCATATTGATAATGAATGACAGAGCTAGAATTGGATCTGGATGTTTTTTTCTAAATACAGTGTGTTTCTGCTGCACCACACTGCCTTTCTTGGAGAGAGGACAAGAGGAAATGCCAACACAGCTTTCTAAAATGGACATTAATCTGGAGCTATCACAACAAATAAATTCAGTACCAGAAAGAAACATATCCGTTACTTCTAATTTTGCAAATTCCTCCATCTTTCTAAAAGGCCTGGCTGATCCAGAAGCAGAGAATAACCTCACATGGCCATATTAACCTTGGTGGGAATAGAAGTGTAACCCAGGTAAAAAGTGACTCAGGGAGGAAGGCATATAGAGCAAGTGCCATATGCTGCCTGGGCCCCCTGAACTTCAGGATAAGGCGCTGGCATGTCTTCCAATGACCTATATAGTGAATTTACCCTTCAGATTTGGGGTTCCCAGTTTCCTCTGTTTCACTCATCCCTAGACACAGCACTGTCCCCAGGTGTACTGCTGGAAGATACCTGGGAGGTGCACCTACCTCAGTGACTCTTACCCAGAAAGGCTGTTCATCCCCAAGCACTGACCCCCTGGAGGATGCATGGGGGAGCCCCATCTCACAGGTTGACTAAAGGACCCATGGAAGCAGCACCATGGGGGCATCAAAGCTTGTATCCTTTCCTACCTGCCCCTTGTTGCAAAAAGTACTTTGTTCTCCCTTAAAGCACATGGGTCTCAGGAGATATCTGTTATCTTCCATTATGGGTAACCACAGTATTTGCAACGCAAGTCCTGTTGTATTATGGTAGACTTTTGTCCCTGAAGAGAGAGATCAGATCTTAAGAAATTAGACAAAGGTGACAATTTAGGGCATGAGAGTTCCCAGTGATGGAACTCTTTATTACAGAGTCCCTTGCTCACTGCATGGGCCACCGGGTTGGTGTGTGCACATGTGCATATCATGTTTTTGTGTGTGTCCTTAGGACTTCTGTTAAGCAAGCAAATTAAAAAAATAACCTGTGGCCATAGAGAAGTGAAAAAGATTTGGACTCATATAGGCCTGCATTTGAATTCCACCCTTGACCTGGCACAGCTCACACAATCAGTCCTTGCTGGTGTCCTTATCAGCAGGACAGGCGACAGGAAGGTAAAATCTGCTCTGCCAACATTTTCACTTCATGAAGCTGGATGAAAATGAAGTGAGGAAAGACTTTGTAAACTGCAAAGCACCAGGTAAACATCAGCATAATCACAACAATAGCTACTATTATTACATTTTGTGTGTGTGTGTGATTTGCAAACATGCTATGCTACACATTCAGTCACCTCATTACCACCTCCAATACATTACAATCCCTAGGCCAGACAAGGACTCTCCCATCAAGATTTTATGATCTGGGGGGAAAAATATCCTAGCCAGTGGTCACTGATCAGTGGGCAATAAACTAGAGAGAAGGAAACACAGTGCTAAGACTGTAGATCCAGAGGAGGAGCATTTAATAGTCTTGAAGGCTTCATAGAGCTTTGCTAGAAGGATGGATAACTTTCCAAGGAAACATAGAAACAACATATGCATTGAAACAGAGCAAAAGCAAATATACTATATTTGGACCTCCTATAAGTTGATATGTGCAAAGATTTTTAGTTCCTAGCCTAAATGATTACGTATCTTTGTGTTTGTAAGCTCTACTGAGACTGGGACAGGAGGAAGGTAGATTTGTCTTTGCCCTGATTTAGAAGTAGCCCCCCATCAGTGATTCCAAGTCAAGGGTAAATCAATCCCTACCACCGAGACTAAGTCCTAACATGATTGGTTCCCAATAAATATTGAAAAAAATATTTGCTGAAATGTTATCTAGAAATAGTAGGCTGTGCATATGATAAAAGTAACAATATAGTATAAAATAGATCTACACTTTATAGTTGTTTATCAACCGACTTCAGCGGGCTCTTCAACATCTGCCATATTTCCTGCCACCCATTCTCCACAGCCTGTACCTGAATTTAGACACTTGCTGTATCCATCCACAGCCCTCCCTCCTCAAAGCCCAGCACAGACTTACGTCAACTACCTGTTCCCTGTCAGAACTGCACTCAGGAGTTCTAAAGGTTTTCATCCAATTCTCCCAAAACCTTTCAGGGTAGTTAAGAGTCAACCCATTTTACAGATAGAGAAGCTAAAGCTTAGAGAGACCAGGTGATTTTCACACAGCCACACAGCTAGTTAATAAACTCAGACTCATGACTGCAGTCAAGTCCCTTTGACCCCCAAAGCTGTGTTCCCTGTCATGTCTGTGGTCAATTGTCCACCTGCCTTAAAGTCAGGGGGCTTGACTTTATTATTATAAGATCAAGGAATAACAATAACAGTAACAAAAAAGAAAAGCTCTGGTCCTCCCCAGTGGTGCAGCGGGTTGAACGCAGCACTGTGAAGCTATCCACAGCCTCTGCAGAGCAGAGACGGTTTGATTCCCAGCCAGCCAGGGAGATACCCACATGGCACGGCAGACCTCTCTGGTCTCACCCGCTGCTCCCCTCAGCAGTGTTTTCAGTCCATCTTCCTATTCTGCTTCCCACTCTGCCTCTTCTGCCTCTGGTAAATCCTCTCACCCTCCTGCACCTCTGGCCTGTACCCCAGTTCTTGTATAAATAAATAAATCTTAAAAAAAAAGAAAAGCTCTTATATATCGAGTGACATGCCTCTCACTGACAAAGCAAATGCTGCCATAATCCCTACAACAATCCCTATGAGATACAAAGCATTGTCACTATTAACAGGTGTAGATCTTGAAGTTCAAAAAGGTTAAGTATGTTTCTCTAAGGCACAGCTATTAAGATGTGGAGTTAAATCTGCTCAATTCCAAAGTCTTCTTACCACAGTACCTTTTGGTGTCAACTACAACTGCAGCAAAAATCAAGGGGGAGCCTCCCCTCTGGTTTTCAATAAGAATCCAAGATCCTATTGGGACTTGATGAACAAGAATGATACATATTTTTTTTTTTAATTATTAGAGCGCTGTTATCCATTCAAGTCATTTCAGTGAAGTTGTAGCTGATAGGCATATTCAGTCTCACTCTATTCAATAATCTCTGAAGGAACTGCTCATTAAAAATGACAATGACCCTTACTTTACCTTCCTGGATCTAAAACCTTCAAATCTTCTTAAATCCAAGATAAATAATGGCTTACTCACAATAATGCTCCAAGAGCAGAACTAAATCTCCTAAGCACATGTCTGCATTCACCAATGCTCTCAAGGTGAATAAGAGAAAGATATTTAGTTTGGGGTTAAAAAAAATTAGCAATTAGAATTTAAGCCAGATTCCTTAATGGGGGGAAGCTAGACAAGAAGAGAACCACACAATGTTGGCACCCTGCCAAAATAAATAAACAAATAAAATGGAGGCCTCTCTGGTGGCCAAGGGGTTAAGTGTCAGCACTATGAAGCTATCCACAACTATTGCAGCATGAGTTCGATCCCTGGCCAGGGAGGTGACCCACATGGTGCAGCAGACCTCTCCTGACTCACCTGCTGCTCCCCTCAGCAGTGTATTTCAGTCAATCCACCTATTCCGTTTCCCACTCTGTCTCTGGTGAATCCTCTAAACGACCCCCACCTTGCACCTCTGGCCTATACCCCAGTTCTTGTATGCATAAATAAATAAGTCTTTAAAATAAAAATAAATAAATAGGATGAAACATTTTCTCCAACCTCAGTGTCATAAAATGTCTCCATTTGTCAAGGTTCAATTATGCCCAAACATGCTCTCCCATGGTTTGTGCCCAGCCTATGTGATGGTAGTGCCACAGGCTGGCCATGTCACCCTGTAATATCTAGTGTCCTGCCCCCTTCAGATGCTTTACCTTGATGTTCATGAATTTCTCCTATCTAAACCTGGTTATAGATAGGAGAACGCAAGGTTATATTTAGAGAACCTGAGGACAGATGTGGATCAAAAAGGACACTTTGGGTGAACTTCATTCTCCATTCAGATCCTACTTTTGAGGATGACCATGGGGATTACACTGAAGAAAAGTGTGATGGAAACTCTCCAGGGTTTCCCAATTATGTGCCACAACAGAGGGATGGAGTGCTATTGGAAACATCAAAAGTGTTTCAGAATCAATGTTTGGGAAACACTGAATAAAACAAAATTAAACAGGTATCTTTAAAAGATTGCAGAGGTTTTTCTATGCAAGCACTGTGAAATGACTGTCTTATCCCAAATACACCTGATCCTTCTGAAAAGCATCACCTTGGACACTATTATTATGTGGAATATAATAATTTTGTTTGCAAAATGAACATACCTTGGAACAAAAAAAAAATCCATTTGTTCTTTCTAAAATTCTTTCATATTCACCTTCCAACCTTCATTTTACAACCCAGGTTGGAAAATTCTTCACAAGCCATCATCTAGGGGTTTGTTACATGCATTTTGGAGCTTTCAATAAACACGAGGTTCCCTGATGGGTTGGTGGAATGGCAGCACATTCATCTTAGGCTTTAAGTGACAGCTGCTTCCTCCCTGCCCCCTCTTTGCCCTAGCCCTGCTCCACACTGATGATCTTCACTGAAGAAAGCATTGCCTGTTGGCCCCTGTGCTGCACTGGGAGAAATCTGTAAAGACAATTGCTCAGCAAGTGTCAAACTATCTCTCCAAAGCTGATGCCCAAGTCATAACTCCCTGTCTCTGAAGACAGGTCTTATTTCTTTTTTTTTAAAGATTTATTTATTTATTTATTTGTTTGTTTGTTTGTTTATACAAGCACTGGGTACAGTCAGAAGTGGAGGAGGGTGAGAGAATTCACCAGAGCCAGAGGGGAGAGCAGGGCAGGCAGACTGACGAAATACACTGCTGAGGGGAGCAGCGGGCGGCAGGAGAGGTCTGCGGCCAGGATCGAACTGGCGCTGCAGAGGCTGCGGGCAGCTTCGCAACCCAGCGCTCAACTGCTGCGCCACCGGGGAGGCCCTGAAGACAGATCTTATTAAAAAACAGAATGTTCTCAGTTTTAGTACAGGTCTGGTTTCTATGAGACATTTTAAGGGGAATATCTTAATTTAGCTCTCCAGACCATTTGGATGGCCCTAGGAACCCTATGCATCCTTGCTCTTCCCAAGAAGCCAGTGGGCCAGGATGGGGACTGGGATTATCCGCCCATGTTAGAAGAACCATATTACCGGATACCAACCAGAGAGCAGAGTCAGCCCAGCAGGAGAAAGACTTGGGTCACAGAGAGCTCTAAGACCACAGTGGAGAGACTTTATCTGTGTGCAGAAGGACGCCCAACACAAAGGATAAGCATATAAGCAAATGAGAAAAAATATAGTGCTTATCACTATATTTTACTAAAGAATGCAAATTGAGAAAACTAATATCTAGAGCAGGATAGGAAGTTATTCCAGAGGCCCCACACAAAGTGATGTGTATGGGTCTCCAATCTAGTTAAGAATTAGTTTTAATTTCAAGTCGGCTGCTCATGTCACTCTAACTACAACCAGTTATCCACTGACCACAGTGTGTGTGGGTGGGAGGTGGGGTATCCTATCAAAGCTCTGACCCCTGAGTTCCAAACTGCAGACAAATGTGTCCTGTTGCCTTCAAGGTGGGCTGTTGCTATTCTAGAAAGCAGGAAATATGATATTCTTACATTTCAGGGCAAGTTTTGTTATCTTTCACAGGGATACAAATGTATCTATAAGGGTGTGATGGCTTTGTAGCTGAGGATATTAGTTGAGCTGCTCTTGAAAGAACTGAGTTGAATGTCCTTTGCTGTTAATAATGCATTTCAATGCCCTAGGTTTTCCACCCTGCATCATATGCCCAGCATAGAATACATGTATTCCTAGTTCCCAAGATTCCCAGCACTGTGCAGTGTGGTTGGCCTCCCAGCAACATTACCCGTGACTTCGCTTGAACCCTGCCAATGAGGGCAGGCTCCCTCCCCCACCCCATTGCCCTACCTTTCCCATTCTCCTGTATTTGACCTTCAGATATTATGAGAGTAACCTGATCCTTTCCAAAACATAACCTAGGACATGCTTCTACCCCAGTACCTAGGTATTGATTTCCCAAGTGCCAGCTGCCTGCAGGTCTCTCTACAGACACCTGGAGTATAAATGAAAGTAGCCTGGGCATAGATCAGTGCCTATCTGTACTTCCACTGAAGAATCAGTCCTCTGTGTGGTTTTGAAGTCAGCAGATAGGCGCTGCTCCATAAAGCAAGCATTTTAAGAATATACATCATCTCCATTTAGAAGTCCTTTAAAATGATGACAAATATATATCATTTTCCAAAGGCATTGAAAACAGCTTTCTATACAGTATCTTCAATATGGGAGATCCCTGGGTTGAAGCAGGTCAAGTTTTATGATCTCTCACAGGGATACGAATGTAACTACAGGGGTGTGTTGACTTTCTGTCTATGGATATTAGTTGAGTTGCCCTTGAAAGAACTGATTTGAATGTCCTTTGCTATTAACAATGTATTTCTACTTTAAGAAATATAAAAATGTTTAAAAATAACTCACTTCTTTGGAGTACCTATTTTGTAGTATATTTTCACATGGCATTTCACTGAATCCTTATAAAATCCTATTGTGCTCCACATCCAGCCAGGAAACTGAGTTTCAGACACACCTAATAACTCCCCACAGCCACAGTGTCAGAGTGGGAACCGGAAGTTGGGTCCACCATAGCCTGTGGTCCAGGCATTTTCTCTTACCCTGCCTTCTCCCACCAACATTTCAGGTTAGAGAATTATTTTCTCTGTTTTTTTTTTTTTTTCCCTGTATGGGGAGAGGGAGTTGGTTTACAAAGTATTTTTAGAGGGTTTATAGATTCTAATGATGTGCCCTGTATTCGCTTGAAAAAAATAAGAAGGTATACATGGATCTATTTATTATTCACCTCAAACACAGATAAAAAAATTAATTATTTAAGTGCTATCATTAAAAATCAGAAATCAGAAAAAGACATTTCCCCTTAAAGAGAGGAGTCTTTTACATTCTTTCCTCCTGTTAAACTTCACCCAACATGATGAGTTATGTGAGCCCGCCATGCAGAATAGCGATATGTATCATAATTGCAGCTCTCCATGTGAGCTATCTATCAGAAACCTTAATGTAATTGCCAGACTGAATCCTAATTCATCTCTGAGAGAAGCTTATTACTTTGGGGGTGTTGTATCACCTGCTTTTAAATCACACACAAGCATAGCTGCAATGATCTATTTAGTCTTCAATGTTTTAAATATTGTGGCCTGTGTCCACATTAATTCCCCATCTGCCAGCCAGTTGAGACAAGACACTGGTCAGTTGGAGGGCAATTTTAGACCCTTCTCTGCTAGTGCTCTTACCTCTCTTTCCTTCCAGTGCAACCCCTCTACATGACTGCCAGAGTAGGCTCCCTAAAACATAAAACTTCCCGGTGATGCCCTGCAGAAAATTCTCAAGTGACTCTCCATCAACAACCTGACAAAAGACCTCTCCCCATCCAGACATCACCTTCCTCTCCCACCTCAACTCACTTTCACCAACTTCATGAAGAAACAGAATTATTGGCAAAACTGGAAATGGATAACATCAGACTAGAAAATGGCAAAAATAACGGAGTCTGCCTGTTGTCTCTAAGGGACTGTGGATACTCTATATATGAATCAGAAACTTGACAACCTCTCTTAGAATATGGAAGAAAAGGACAAAAGGGTAAAAGTCATTGTCAAAAAAATGGCAAATGCAGGCTACTGCAATCACCAAATATACACAAAATGCATTCCAGAAGAAAACATCAGTACAGAGTATACCCTATAGAAACAACATATAAAGATTAAAAGGATGACATTTGTTGGGTCAAAAAATGACCTATATCATTGGGCTTAAAAAAAAATACTTGCAGAAACTCATTCTTAGTAACCTTTTGCAGAAATTTGTATTTGAAAGGACAAAATAGGGTCTAATAAGCACCCAAGCAAAAGTAATAAATGGGTTTACTGCCACAGAAATAGAATCAGGCTGCCCTCACCTTCTCCCGGTGCACAAGCTGCTGGGACACACATCTATCAGGCTTGAGGGACAGTGTGCCTGTGACCCGGGGGAGGAACGGCAGCCGCGTCCTTCATTTATGAAAGCAGAAGAAAGAGTATCTTCAGACTATTAAGGCTCAGAAAGCCCCTGAGGTGCTCTTCTGGGTGGCAACAGTAAAGAAATGTGTCCATGGAATGAATTCAGTCCAATCAAATCAAAGAGAAGCAACATTGAGAGCTCAGGAGTAGGAAATTGTAGTGTAAAAGGGTCATCAGTTCTGAAAACAGTTAAATGAAGGATTCAAATATTGCTTTGGATTGACCTACAAAACTGCAAATGTTAAAATTTCTTGAAAACAAAGACAGGAAATATAAAATCTGAACCTACACATAAAAAATCACCTCCCTCTCCGGACAAGCTCCCAGGACCCACAGCATGGGTGGACACCCTGGCTTCCTCCCAGCCCTGCTTCTCTCTGCCTCAGCGCTCATTTGCCAGTCTCATTTGTTTCACATCTTTTTTGCCATGAAAAGAACAGGAGCCCCTCAGAGGAGGGACCATTTTATTTGTTTCTTTGCCCTGGTGGAACATATAGTGAGTAACTGTCAGGATCTACTGAAAGAATGAATGAGGATGAATGCAAATGTTCCATTATTATACCCCAGGTAGCCTTCCCAGAGGGCATGACCTCTGAATCCTGGCAGCGTTTCAGTGAGGGCTTCCTGAAGCTTATATTTAATATCTACTTAGAACATAAGTGAAGTTTCACTCAATGCCTCCTAAAACACACAGGTGGGCTCATTAGATGGTAGATCACGTTATTGCAGAATCAGGAGATCTACTAAACTCTTTGCTGGATCAAGGCACTTTCTAAACGCTGTGGTTCTCATCACCGCTCTCAGATTGTCATGGCTACTCCTGTGAGGTCAAGGAGGAAACTGAGGCTCACAGAGGAGGTGCAACATTTCCAAGTGCACATTAGAAGGGGTGGAACAGAAGCATGACTGCATCTTAATGACTGTAATGTACATGTCTGTCTCCATGAGTCCAGAACAGTCACATGACAGGTAGTTTTATTTCCAGAATGTCAGCTGGCCAACCCCAGCATCGGTCCCGCCAGGCACCTCACGTAGGCTGCTCAGTATGCTGTGGAGGGGATGCGTGTTCACTGTACATTAGGCAGTTTAGTTTACCAGGAGAACACAGCGTCCCTTGATAAATGAGGTCCTGGTTGCATTTACATGAGAGGGGACCTGGAGTGCGGGCTTCCTGTGCTTGATAAGGGGCTCAGCGATGCATCACTCCGTTGTGCCAGCACGCAGGAGTCAGCAGTGATGAATGGGGTTCCAAGAGGAAGAGCTGGGGATGGCGCTGTGCTGCAGCACACCAGGTCCCTCTGATGCGGTGCCTGATTAGGGGTTCAAGAACACCAACCCACTCAAGAGCCAGTCGCTCATACATTCCTCCACTTGTAACAATTGACTAAGCACCTTGTCTGAGCCAGTGCTTGCTAGATGCTGCAGCTAGATATGTGAGCCACAGTCCTTACACTTATCCTACCATCCAATACTCAGAGCATCAAGTACTGATGACTTACTACCAAGCATTGTACATGCCTTGCCTCCTGAATCTTAATCACCATCTATGGGGTAGGTATAATCCTCTTCATTTAAAGAGTGGGAAAACTAAGACCAAAAAGAATTAGCTAACCCTCCAAGACAGCACAGCTGACTAGTAACAGAACCTGAGTTTGAATTGAAGTCCACGGACCTCAGAGTCCTTACTAGTAATAATTCTGCAGCTCCACAGATGATGGTGACTATGGACAAGAGAATCCTATAAAGTGTCAGACATTCTGTGTATCTGTGAACTAGATATTATTTTCCCAATGAGATTCTCATGGTTCAGAGAAGTTTAGACATTTCACCAAAGACACCCAGCATGTTAGGGGGTTGGATGCTATAAACTGGCATCACAAATTCTCGCAAGAGCCCTGCTCGTCTGTCAGGTGAGTGACAAAGGGAGTTTACAAGCTTTTGGTTCACAAAGTGGATGCCTCCAAATGTGGCCCTTATGCAATGGAACAAATTACACTTTTAAAAGAAATGGGAATCTGGCTTTGACAATGTATTGTGCTTATGTGAGATGTCACATGGGGAGGGCTAGGGCAGGGATAAACCAGATTCACTGTGTTAATTTTACAATCTCTCAGGAGTTTATATAACTGTTAAAAAAAATAGGCAGTAGGGCCTCCCCTGGTGGTGCAGTGGTTGAGCGCTGGGCTGCGAAACTGCCTGCAGCCTCTGCAGCACTGGTTCGATCCCCTGCCGCCGGTGAGGATCCCACATGGTGTAACAGACCTCTCCTGCCGTGCCCACTGCTCCCCCTCAGCAGTGTATTCTGTCAGTCTGCCTGTTCTGTTCCCCGCTCTGGCTCTGGTGAATTCTCTCACCCACCCCCCCCCCCCCGGCGCTTCAGACTGTACCCAGTGCTTGTATAAATAAATAAATAAATAAATAAATAAATCAATTCAATATGACAAACATTGAACACCCAAATTGAGATCATCTCTGCTGCTGTTGGGGGAAACTGAGATGACCAATGCATTTCTAGGAGGACTCACATCCCCTCAAATGTGATGATGTCATGCTCTCAACTTTCCTAACTGGAAAAACTATATACTGTTCCCTGCTGAGAATTTAATTACACACAGGTCTGTGTTTCTGATGATCTCCTGATCTTTCACACAATCCACTCAGCACCATCCTCTTCCTCTGATGAGGTCCCTGAGCTGAACATCTTTATTTGCCCCTAAAGATGAATATTCCCTTTTACTCCCAGTTCCATGCCCCCCCAGTGGTCATAGGGACCCCATCAGTGAGCTCCGCTCCTTGTCAGCCCTCTTGTGGCCAGGTTCTGAAATGGGGTCTGCTGTAGAGATTAAAGGCCTTTTAGGAAAGAGAGAGGTTAGGGCATTTATTGCCTCAGTTCCTTCCCAGTATGTTGCTGCAACATGGTTGACTTCCTCCACCTAAAGGAAAGTCACAGCTCCTGTCAGATGCCCCCCCTACCCCTACCACCTGCTCAGATTTACCTTCAGTTTCCCTAATGTGTCTTTGCCCTTCAGACCAGGGGTGGTCACTGGGCTTCATCATGTCTAGACAGGGATGCCACACGATTTCTTGTCATTCACAAGATCTGCTCACACTTTTGTAAATAATCCCTTTATTAACCTTTCTTTAAACTACCTAATTTGAATGTGCCATCTGTTTCCTGCCAGGCTGCTGTCTGATACAATCTTTGGGAGCAGAAACCATATTAAATGCACAGTTTCATTACCTATGATATCAACCACAGAGAAGAGTCAGGTCCACAGTGGGTGGGACTTACCTGATTGGATATCTCTTTGCTTAAGCAAGAGTTGGAATTCTATTTTAATTGGAAGATTTCAATGTTTCTAAATCTATTTTGGAGGCAGATCTCTTAGGAAATCTGATGAAAGCTATAGACCTTCAACCTAGAAAAATATATAAATGCATATTTTCACACACATTTGCATAAAATTTCAGGCAGTTCTTAAACCACAGGTTAAGTAAGAATGTCTACAATAAATGCATTATTTATTAAAACAAAGAATCCTACTGTGATGTTAGTACTTGCTTCCTAAATCTAAGATGTAATCAATTCTCAATGCTGTGTTACTATGTGTAATAGTAGGAGTAAGTAGTATTTAAATGGGCACAGAACTTGGGTTTATAAGTAACTGTGGGATTGCCAGCCTCCGGGATAAAATACATAAATATTGAAGCTCATAAATGACAGAAGAGAAAAATAACAACAGGGACACTAATACAGCCCTAATTTTATGCCCAAGATTGTCATAATGGGGGCCTCTCTGGTGGCTCAGGGGTTAAAGTCTCAGTGCTATCAAGCTATCACCGGCCACTGCAGCCTGAGTTTGATCCCCAGCCAGTGTGCTAACCCACATGGCAGCAGATTTCTCATGTTTCACTTGCTACTCCGCTCAGCAGTGTATTTCAGTATATGAATCCTCTCACTCCCCACACCTCTGGCATATACCCCAGTTCTTGTATGCATAAATAAATAAAAATAAATCTTAAAAGTCATAACTGCTTTAAAAAGAATAAGTCATTTAATGTCCACAATATCCCCAGAAGGTCAGTCCTATTCTTAATCCACCCAGGTCTCCTCAATTCTTTAAGATTAATCTGGCCCTTTCCACCCATAAAGATCATGGAAATCACTTCTTGACTAGGAAAGCAGGCTCAGGAAAGGTCAGAGTGTTGTGATACCTGATAACCAGACCGTTCACCCCTAATTTCCATAGCACGTTGTAGTTAGCATTGTTATTCCATTTGCATTATAGTCTGCTCTTTGTACAATTTTCTTGCCATCAGATCAGTGATTTTCAATGTCTCTTCCAATGTGACATACTTGAACTAAGATATAGACTGCAGCATCTTAATAATAGTAATTGAGCTAGAACATATGGCAAGCTTACTATGGACTGCAATAGTCCTTCCAAAGAGTTGCATACACCTCAGTTAATCCTTATGACAATTCTATCATTAGGAGAGCTATTATTCTCATTTTACTGATGAAGAAATGAAGGTTTAGAGAAGTTCAGCAATTATCCCCAGGTCAAATGGCTAATAAGTAATAGATCTGGTATTTGAATGCTGGTAGGTTTTCCCTAGACTATTACCACCTTCCAGAGTTAAGGTGATGCTCTGGACACTACCACATAACCCAGCAGCTGTCCTAACAGTAGCCCTGTCTCCCCCACTCTAGAATGCATGGTATGCAAATAAGGACCATAGTGATAAACTTGAACCTACTCTAAATGTTTTCAAATTATTAAACCAGCCAATTGTACCATTTAACTATAGCCAGGGACATAGTACTTGCACTTCCTAATGGGTGCCAGGGTCTAGATTTTACCATCTCTGTGTCCCCAAAATCCAGACTAGACCATTGCATACCCCTGGCTGCCAGCAAACATTTAAATGAATGTATGCAAGGGTGGATAAAGTTGGAAAGGGTGGTGCCTCAAGTTTTAAAGGCCCAGGTAATTAGAAACAAATTTGGCAAAAAGATTGGGAGAAAAAGCAATTAATGGAGAGACCAAACTAAACCATGCCTCCCCTTATGCCATCAGATAGCCCTCCCCGATCATCAAACCCATCTACTGGATCCTGTAAAACTCAGAAAATATCAAAAGTAAACTCATCTCAGTCCCCAGGTTCAGCTTTGACTAGTTCTTTCACTTTATTCTAATGGAACACAAAATTCCCTTAGGACAATTTGTACTGACTTTTCCAGAATTAAAGGCTAATTTTTCCCAGTTCAAGGTTTGAAAGTGGGTAGGTGTCGTTCTGGATCCCCACTGCCACTTTCAAAGCCTTTCCCTGCCTTCTTCATTCAAAACCTCCAGTTCTTTCAAATATCATCAACGCATTTCTCTCTCTCAGTCAACTTCTTGCACTTAGCCATTCACCGATGACTTCAGACCAGCCTTCTTGTTTCCTCCCTACCACCACTCCTATCTTCTTTGGGAAGATTATTGAATATCCATTAGAAATATTTCTCCACAATCATGACCTTTCAGTTCTTTAACCAACTCAACACAATAATTATTTTCTTCCCCATCTTGGGCATCCACTTCTCAGGTCATACATCATCACCAAACAGCAACATTTCTATTTCATTCATCAATTTCCAACAATCTCCTCCTATCCTCCTGCTCAGTCCCTCTGGTATAAATGCACTAACAATACTTTGACCTTATAGGGTACTCAAGCCCACTGACTCCACAGACCCTGACACATTGTTGCTGTCAACCAAGTACTGGTGGGTGCCCCTATTCCCATCCTTATTCATTGTCCAGCGCTAATATGCCCTTGCAAACTGCTTAACTGCCTCGACTCTCCCTGTGTCCCCTTCTCTCCAGTTATTTCTCAACTCCAACTTAACTCAAGTACCCCATTACCAGCTTGCACCCCTGTGACTCTATCTAGAGAATAGTGCAGACTGGGCCCATCTCATGAATCTAAATCTCCAGTAGGTATTCAGAACCTTGGACAGCACCATCATATTTTCACCAGCAAATCCAGTATTTCACTCCCCAATTATTTCACATCCTCCTCTTTATCTCTACTTAAAACTCCCTCAACCTCTTCAGTCTCAGCTGGTAGCTTCACTTCACATTTCATAAAGAAAACAGATGAAATAAAAGAACTACCTCATCTTTTCATTCCTAAATTTTCTAACTACCTGGCATCTGTTCTCACATATTGTTTTCCTTTCTATCACCATAGAAACCTCCCTGTTCCCAAAGCCAACACTTTTCTATGCTCTAGATATGTCCCCTTGTCCACTCAAGGTCTTTGTACCTGCAACTTTCTTCTCTCTCCTAAATAGGAAACTTTCTCTTTATATAGAGACATGCCTTGATGCTGATTCTCTGAAGCACTTCCCATTCTATAATTCCACTTCCCCCTTCAGCCACTGCTCCATTTTCATTCTCCTGTTTATTGCAACCTTTCTTAAAAGAGTAGACAACATATATGATTCTCAGTTTCTCCCCCATGCTCCTTTGACTAACTCCACTTGGGTTCTATCCCCATGCTCCTTTGACTAACTCCAGTTGGGTACCATCCCGATTGCTTTGCTCTCTTACTCTGGCCATGAGTCATTTATATCCTAATAAATTCAATTGTCATTCCATGAGTTTCATCTTATTTGGCCTCCGAAAGGATCACTCTCACTTTCACAAAACATCTTCTTCTTTAGGGCTCTATGTTACCATCCTCTCTTAAACTTCCTCCTACCTAATGGCTGCTGCCCCTGCCCCCTTATGGGATTCCCCTATCCTAGACTCAACCTTGTTCAAGGGCTTGGATCCATGTATTTTCAAGCTACACTAAAACTTTCATTACTTCTTATATGCTGAAAATGCCACCATCTCATTCCCAGACCTGAACTTCAGACTTTAATATTCACCTGTCAACCCAACATTTCCACTTGATGTCATAAAGATATCTTAACACACTCAAAACCAAACTCCTGATCACCTCCCCCAAACCTGTTGCTTGCCCTGTCTTCCCCATCCCACTATCAATTCAGCTGAACAGATCAAACATCAAGGAGCTCCTCTTTTTTTATGTTGCCTGCGTAACTCATTCATCAGCAAGGCCTGTGGCTCAGCCTTTAAAATTTTCCACAAATTCATCTATTCTTCACCACCAATGACTACTTTTACCTTAACACAAGTCATCACCATCCCTTGCTGGGCTATGGGAAGAAAAGGCAACTGCTCTCCCTGTTTTCATCACTGCCTATCACAGTTCAACCCCTCTAGCAGTCTGCCAACAATCCTGGTAGCTTCATATGGTAACATTAAGTAAAAATCAGTGTTTTTGAGGGACTCCCTGATTTGACCCTACTTTTCCTCTTCATCTCATTGCCGCCCATCCCAAAATGCTGAGCCATCATGCTAGGTGTCTGTTTCCAATACACTGAACAAGTTTCCATGCAGGGTCATTGCATGTGCTATTGTTCCTGCCTGTGAAGCTGTTCCTCCATCTTTTCACAATTGGCATATAGATTTCAGTCTGAATTCCATCTCCTTCAAAAAGCCCTCCCTGACCACTTTAGGTACAGTAATCTGCTCTTGAAGGGTCTCTGCCTCCATTTATTTATCTAATACTTATATTTTGTCTAATACTTACTATGCTCTAGGCACTATTTTAAGTGTGTTACAAACCTCACCATATTTAAACTTCATACTAATCACATGCAATTAGTTTTATAATTGCCCCCATTTTACAGATGGAGAAAGTGAAGCACAAAAAAATTAAGTAACTTACCTAAGTTCATATTGGTAGCGCATGTCAGGGTCAGAATTAGTGCTCAGGTAAAGGCATTAAGGCTTATGCTTTTAGGTGGGGGATATATTTGAAAGAAGTTATTAGCATAAGAGTAAGATGATGTCATGTACCCTAGGAAAACAAGTTCTAATGACCTTGAACAAATCCATCTGTCTCTGAGATTCAATGTTTTTATCAGTGAAAGGAGAATACTGGATTTGATAACATCCATGAGACTTCCCATCAGAGCTATGATCTTGGCATTCTTGCCAGAAATGGGTGGATGATCTGGGAGCTTCACTTAGATGTTGTTGGTACTACCCAAACCACAACACAACTACAAACACTGCTGATAATATGATGATATCAGTTACTATTTGTTGAATGTGACCCTATGACCCTGGCCTTAACATGTTCATCTAATCCCCACAATTGCCCTTGAAGGTTATCTTCCTTTTATAGAAAAGACAACTGAGACTCAAAGAGGTTAACAAAATTGCCCAAGGTCACACAGCCAAGAATTGATCAGACTAGAATTTGAAACAAGGTGGGCTAGACAGACTCCCCTCTTCCCTATTCCCTTTTCCCCCGCAGTTCCCACTGCTCCATTTACTTTCTTTTTAGCATGTATCACCCTCTTACATACTTATTTATTATGCTTTTTAATTATCTTTCTTCCCATTAGAATGTGTGATTCACAAGGGAGTCCCTGTCTACTTTGCTCACTGACACATTCCACATGTTCTAAAACAGTGTGCCTGGCATGCAGCAGGTGCCCAGTGGAAATATAGCATTTGAATGAGTTCCAAAGAGTTCCAAAGAGGGCTCCTTCAGTGCCGTGCCTGCCATCTGAGAGGCTTATGAACTGGTTGCCTCTCCTTGTCTCCAAGACAAACTGGCTGATGATGACCACACCCTGCCTGTGACCTGATTTTGTATAGCCTGCAAGCTATGAAGAGTTTCTGCAAGAAAAGGAAGAGAAAGAAGAGGGGAAGGAGAAACAGGAGGAAGGGGAGAGGGAGAAAGGAAAGCAGTGATAACCGACCAGAATATGCAGCAGAGGCTGCACGGCCTGCAGAGACTAAGCCATATGAACTTTTACAAAAAAGCTTGCAGACCCACACTTGCTCTGTGAGATCAAGAGTGACAGATGGGCCAGTACTCTTGAAGCCTAGAGAGCATCCCTCTGCCACTGCTCTGCCACCCCTCAGACAGACATTCCCTGTGTGACCCTGAATGGCACACAGTCTTCCTACACTGTTAATTCCATGTTTCTAGTCCATTAGGGGAGCTAATGTGGTACATAGCCAAGTGCTCGAGAGGTTTCTTCATGGGAATTTCTGAAGAATCCTTTTCTTGGGTGTAAAGACAGTCTTTATTATCTAATAAAATAGTTATATTATGAATCAGGAGTCCATGATTCAGCTAACGTGATTCCATTAGCAGTTATCGCCACCCCTCGCCGCTTAACTTCTGTTGTGTACCAAATGTTCTTCCTCTCACATCCATTCACTGCATTTGGCTGGCTTTGAAGTTAAGAGAGGCCATCCAGACTTGCCTCCTCATAAATGCCCAACCTGCACAGCTAATAGATGCATACTGCTAAAGACACATTGACAAGCTGCTGCAGCGGGGAGTGGCATCCCCAGACTGCAAATTGCTGGCTGAGAGCTGGTGTGAGCACACGCAGGGAGGAATTATAGTCAAATCCCTGTGCTTTCTGAGGGCAGCATGAGAAACGTCCGGTGGCAGAACACTGGAGGGAGAAGGACGGGAGGTGCGCCATGCTCAGCGCTGCTCTGCAACTGATGGGGTCCAGACTATCATCAATGACCTCCCTCTCCCCATCATAGTTACTTTATTACTTCCCCCAAACTGCTAAATTCAGAGGTCAGTCCTTAGTCAGCCTCTGAGAAGATCACACAGGCTTGCAGGAAAGTGACTTCACGCCCAACCTCAAAAGAGCAGGTGTGGGCTTCTCCCCACCACTTCAGACTTGCTTTCTCTCAGAAAGAAGGAAAGACCAAATCAAAGACTTCCTGTCCATTCTTGCTACTGTGTAAGCAGCACTGTGCTAGTCCTGCATGTCCAGGCCTTGCTCTTCCAAGGGTGACCTGTGGAGCTGCGCATTGCCTGCTGGGGCCAGTCTCAACGACAAGGGGTGCGCTTCCACTTGGAAGCTCAATGAATAAGGTATGCGATGTAGTCTCATGGTTTTTCTCCAAACACTAGTGCATTCCCTGCAGCAGAGCCTGGGATACCAATGAAAGTACTCAGGGCCCTTTGCAAGTGGGCATCAAATGGGTAGTGTGCGAGTACTTAGAAGAGGAATTAGTCATGGCTAAGAGTCACATGGGCAGAAACATGACAATTCACCTCTCCCCATTGAACAGGAAGATGGAAGGAGTTAGAGTTGGTGTCTCCAAGGCTGTAGCTGATGCTTCTGCAAGGAATTCAGGTGATAAGGGGGCCTGGTAATGAGTGGCCCTCACCCACAGAGGGCTGGGACCAGACTAGGCAAAGGGAGGTGTCCAGAGGGCATAATCTGAGGGGGTGCTCCCTCTGGTCCCCAGCACCAGCACAGTGCAGGGGCAGTCCTAAGGCTGAGCACCAGTGTTTCATTCACCTCATCCTACTCTTGACCCTATGCAATGGGAGAAGATCAGTGCCTTTTTCATTCAGAATCCAAGACTTCAGGTTCCAGGAAGGAGAAGGCTGATCTGTTGCTAAACCTGTCTGCACTGTGGCTTTATTTTTTTTTTTAAAGATTTATTTATTTATGCATACAAGAGCTGGGGTACAGGCCAGAGATGCTGGGGGTGAGAGGATTCACCAGACAGAGAGGGAGCAGAACAGGCAGACTGAGTGAAACACACAGCTGATGGGAGCAGCAGGTGAGACAGAAGGGGTCTGCCTCATAATGTGGGTTGCTCCCTGGCTGGCCAGGGATTGAACTCATGCTGCAGAGGCTTCTGATTGCTACATAGTGTGGTACTTAACCCCTTGAGCCACCAGGAAGGTCCTGCACTGTGGCTTTAAAGAGGCCCCACAGGTAGAACTTCCTGCAAGCAACAGTGTCTAGAATATAATAACATGACTTTGATTTCACCGTATTTACTTTTATAGATTTATAGCAAGTGATTAGTTCTCCATTTGTAGTTGAAATAGGAAGTTTCTATTTAAAGTAAATTTAGCTGAGCAAAAAAAAAAGTTTCTCTGAAGGAAAACATTGTCAATCACAGAGCTGGGGATGTGGAGATGAGGAAACACTGTGAAGGAGTGAGGGCGGCTGGGAAATGGAACGCACGTTTTCCCCATTTCAGCCGCTCTGTGACTGGAATAAGGTTGGCCTGAGAGGCTGAGGCGAGAGCACTAAGCTCTCTGACAGGTAGCGCTGCAGCACCATCCTGCCCCGAACCTGCCCCAGGACAGCAGAGCACAGGCTGTGGTAAAGAAAGCTTTACATTTCCCATGGAAATGACCCAGAAACGGCTGCTCCCCAGATTTCTCAGCAAAGCAACTGAGCCGCTGTGCAGTCACCTCAGCAAACTTCTCTACACAAAAGATTTCTGATCCAACCCAGGAAGCTATTTTTTATTTCCTGAGGACCGAGAGCCTCTGACAAGTATCTTGTAGATGAGAACAATAGGATAGGGACAGTGTCTTGGTAAAGACATCCTTACTGTTCCAAGCCACTTCTTTGGGGCATGGCACTTTGGTGATCAGTGAAGTTATGACTCTGGTGCCTTTACTTAACAGGAACCCCAAAGACAAAGGTTTTGACCCAGGCTGCCCTATCTAGGTACAGAAATCGGAAGGGGACAAGCTGGTGTGGGAAGAAAATCTAGTCCGAAGCGGTGGCTTTTTCTGTCTGGCCTTTGCAGACCTTCTGTTCACATTGCCCTGCTCAGTCCTTGTAGCAGAGGGAGTGAGGAATGAGGTTTCTTTCTACCCCTGGTGAGCAGAGGAAAGGGTGAGTGAAGCTCTAGAAAATATGTGACCACTTCTCCCCCAAGCAAGGAGTGAGTTTTCCTAATGTTTCATGACTTTATACCTTTGAACTCTGTGAGAGCACACACAGAAAATTGGCATATATTTTAATACAATACCATGCACTCCACTGCAGAGAGAAAAAGACTGAATCACAGAAGGACCGAAAAAAGTCTACAAGGTACAGTTCGCAATATATTTTTTTTTATTTGCTTCCAACATGCAATTTAGAACAAGCCTGAAACGCTTAGTGCCTCAGTTTCCTCAACTCAAAATGATTTGGTGCTTCCTCCCTTCAAGGAACCACCCAAAAATCCATTGGAATACATGTTGGAAACGCAGAAGTATTGGTCATACCAGAGGCCTGTTGAGGAGGAAAACAGTGGAAAATTCAGGACATAAGTCATGTCTGGGCAGCACAGGAGAGGGGAGACTGCAGCTGTTCTCTCTGAGGGCTCCAGTGGCGGATCCTGAAAAAGCTGGCCTCAGGCTTGGGAGTGTGTTAGCCATAGAATGATGGACAACCTGGAGCAGAGAGGATGGGTGCTGTGCAGCCAGGATGGTGCAAACAATGTCAATCCATTTTTCAATCATTCAGCATCTGGGTTCACCCAACAAATATTTGAGGACATACCTCCTGCGTGTCAGATACCAAGAATAAAAATGATAGAAATGTTTTAACCTGCCTCCAAGATCCTCAGAAGGCAGTGCCCTGCATTTCTGGAACAGGTGTGTTCTGGCCTTTAAAAGGAAGCACTTACTTGAATGCATTAGCTCTGCCATGGCAATTGGCTGGATCTTATTGTAGAGGTACTATCTCGTGGTCTGAAACTACCCTTCATTCTCGTAACACAATTTTTTAAAAAGATTTATTGTATTTATGCATATGAGAGTCGGGGTGTAGGCCAGAGGTATTGGGGGAGTGAGAGGATTCACCAGAGACAGAGTGGGGAGCAGAACAGGCGGATTGACTGAAATACACTGCTGAGGGGAGCAGCTGGCAAGACAGGAGAGGTCTGCTCTCCTGTGAGTTGGCTCCCTAGCTGGGGATTGAACTTGTGCTGCAGTAGCCGAGGATTGCTTCATAGTGCTGACACTGAACCCCTTGTGCCACCAGGGAACCCCTAATAACAATTTTAATGAGAAGCGTGGGTCACAGGATGCAGCTGCAGAGACTAGCCTCCCATGAACCTATTCTCCAGGAGTGCCCAGGCTAGTGATGGATACTGACGGAAGAGAAAGGCTGGATGCTGTGTGTGAGGGTCAGGACAAGACCCAGGGGGGAGTGGGAGCACCATGAGGAAGACCTTGTCCTTATGCACAAGGACAGTAATGAAGGGCATTTCCATAGCTAAGTACCTATAGCAGCAAAGCTCTAAAGGTGAGCGGCATCACAGAGTTGAGCTGGGGTAGAAGGGGAGGGAAACACCATGACTAAGGCAAGGAAAGGGGCATGAGGACTGCCAGGGAGGGGGGGTTAGAGACCTTGTGGGGAAGGCAAGGAATCTGGGCCTTATTTGTCCTAAAGGCCAGCAAGGACACTGATGGGCTGTAAGTATTGATGCCTGCTCAGAGGCAGATGCATGTTTCAGCAGGCTTCCACAGACCTCAGAGCCCCCCGTGTTCACTGACCTGGGCTAGCAGTTATCCAAGAAGCTGGTGCCTTTCCCATGGTGATAAAAAATTTCCGCACTCATGACACTTCATATGTCATGCACACCCACACATGCGTGTATACATACACACATTCTTCATAAACTCTATTGTTTGACATTTATCTTTTTTGTTTTAATCTAAGAGTCATGTACTATCACCCATTAGTTTAGTAATTTTGCACTGTCTCTTCATCTAATTGCTCCCTGCTTTGTTTTTCTTATGCAAAATAAGAATGATCATGTCAAACTGAACATACAGAGTTAGTATGAAAATAAATGTTTCCGAGAGATCTTCAAAAATGAAATGAGAGGCCAATGGAATTATGTAAGTGAAACTCTACACCCTGCTGCTCCATTTCCCGCCTGTGCGCATGGTGCAGAAACAGGGATAAAGCATCTGTCTGATGTGGAGAGGGGCACAGAAGAAGAGGGAGCACTCTGGGAGGGCATCATGAGGACACAGCCCAGAGATGTGAGAGTCCCTGGCTGTGCTGCTGATCTGCTGAAAGGGGCAGGGAGGAGGCCCGGGGAGGGAGCTCCCATCCTCCATCCTCAGTGGTGGTGAGGACACACTAAGGGAGTGTGGATCCGCAGCCAGCCTGCAGACACTCTGTCAGAACCCCAGCTCTCAGGACTGGGCAGGCCTTTAAAGAGCACAGCTGGAGTGCTGCTGGATATTCCTAAGTTGACTTAATCGGCCTCCATGGTGTGCTAGTAAAGCAATTTCCCAGAGAGCAATAGCAAAAACCTCAATCAGTAGTGCTTGCAGATTTCCATGGTGCAAAACTCTGACCATGGCCAATTTTCAGCCCCCATTAGCTTAAGAACTGGCCCAAAAAGTCCAGAATATTGAATCGCAAAAGCAGGTGGAACCAACACCAGCAGAACATCGTGGCAATCAGAAGGGTGGATGTGGCCTCCCAAGTCCTCTCCAGAAAATACTATAAATGGATCATGAGCCTTTTTCTGTAATAAGCATTCACACTTCAGTTGTTTTTAATGAAAATCAGTTGCAGAGGGATTTTTACGGTGTGTTCTTCTCATGTTCTATCTCCAAAGGCATGTTTGCAAACCTGAGGGAAATGTTCTAAAATTTCTAGTATCTCCTTAGAGCTCTAAAAGGCAGATTAGTTTATCTGCTCTTCCCTTCTCTCATGACGCTTGCCAAGTCAGTCCATGCCATCTTAGTTCAAGTTCATCTCACTTTTTCTGAGAACCCACCTTTTCCCCTGGACCCTGCACCCATGAGAAAGCAGAGGTGACAGTGAGAGTGAGTGCAGCCATCAGGTTTATCCCTCCATGACAGGGGAGGATTAACTCCATTTACTGAGTTTGTGAAGACAATGATGACATCACGTGTAATAAAACAAAGTGTGGCTGATGCACCCCCAACATGCACTCATTGAGATTTTCCCATGAAGATGAGCTCTTGTGAAACATAAGGTTCATTAATATAGGCTTTAAAAATGTATGTTATGCCCAAAAAGGCATAGGGAAAGTGATTGTTTGGAGGATAATGAGAAACATATTTTTAATTATTTGCTCCTCTTCTCTGCTACCTCAGTTCATCTGTGATTTCAAAAGCCAAATAAGCTTCAAAAATGGTCTCCCTGCAGTGGTCTAAAAGACAAGTCATTAAAGGATGCTTTTTCTTTTCTATGCCACCCCCTCAGAGAACAGAAATGAAAATTCTAGCAAAATGGTTCTTGCTCTCCTTCTTGATCAGGAAATGAAAGCTAGTTCTATTTTGAAGAAAGATATTGGTTTCAACAACATAAAGAATTCCTCCTTTTTCCTTCACCAGAGTTTTGACCTGGGCCATCCTGGGGGTTCTCAACATCTCCACACCCACACTGTATACCTACTTGTGTGTTGTGAGAAGGCAGAGGGTGGGGTTAAGAGCTTCAGCCCTGACATCAGACTTTTGGTTTGAAGCCCAGGTCTGTGGCCCACAAGCTGTGTGGCCTTAAGCAAGTCATACACTCTAAACCCCAGTTTCCTCATCTGTAGAGTGATATTTCCTTCCAGGGACATTCTAAGGATTAAATAAGGTAGAACATGTAAAAACCCTTTGCACGTGGCTGCTGGTGCAGAGTGGGCTCCCCATAACTGATGGTGATGAGGTTCTTTAGGAGCTATAAACACTCATGCCTTGTCTTTTTACCATACTTTCACTGCTTCAATGGATGCTCCATGTGTTTTTCCCCTTGTAGGTCCCAGTACACACAGAACACAGATACTAGTAAGCAAGATACTAATAGCACTTATGTGGATGAATAAGCAGGTGAGGGAAAGAAAAAGGAGAGTGGAGCCCCAGAAAAGAAAATCCTCATGGAGTAAGAGACTATCTCCTCTGTGAAGGTGGGGACCCTCTGCTAAGCTGGGGCATTCTGCTCAGACCTAAGCAGGAACCCTTGGTCGCCAGCCACATGGCATGAGGGGTTGTCCCCATCTAAGGGGTCTCCCACTGATCACCCAGGTGACTTGCCCCAGTGATGCACATTTCCAGAGAGATCACATCTTTGACTTGGTTAACAGAGATGGGGTCTTTCTGAGCCCACACCTATGAGATCTTCACCATAGACTGGGGGATTTGACAAGAGAAGATGAACCATGAAACACAATTTCAGGTGCAGAGGGAAAGGCAGGAAGAATGACACATGGGGCCTCCCCTGGTGGTGCAGGTGTTTGAGCACCGTGCTGTGAAGCTGTCTGCAGCCTCTGCAGCACCGGTTCAATCCCGGCCGGCCGGCAAGCATCCCACATGGCGCGGCAGACCTCTCCTGTCTCACCCACAGCTCCCCTCAGCAGTGTATTTCGTCAGTCTGCCTGTTCTGTTCCCCGCTTTGTCTCTGGTGAATCCTCTTATCCTTCCACGCATCTGGCCTGTACCCCAGTTCTTGTATAAATAAATAAATAAATCTTAAAAAAAAAAAAGAATGACACATGGACCAGGAAAGGGGCTGTGTCTGTAAAGAAAGGGGACAACTACAAACTATGCAATAAACTCACTGTTGCTTCTGGAAAAAGTGACCTCGAGAATCAAAGCACATGAGATGGGAAGCATGGAGTGATGCACACCTAGATTGAAGGTATAGTTCCTCCCCTTAGCACAATAGGAGAATGAGGCTGAGGAGCCCAAGACCCCTTTGGAACAGAATCAGAGACTGGACAATGACTCTGTCTAACTAACCTGCTTTTCTTCCCTGGGAACCAGAGATGAAGACTCAGGGACATGAGAGAGGCAGGAGGAGAAGGAATCACCCTGCCCTCCCGAGGCTTAATGTCTGATGGGGAGGCAGCAGGGCTCCCCTCCCAGGGCAGCTCTGAGTCACCCCAGAGGTTCAGGGGCAGCAGAGAAAATGCAGGACTGAGAGTTAGAAAGCCAAGTCTGTCTCCAGCATAGCTACGAGGTCAATGATCCCTGAGAAATCTTGGCTTTTCCACACCTGCAATAGAAATAATAATAATAATGGTCCTGTGTTGGCAGCAAATGATTTACCTTTCCAGGAGTTATTTTATATATCCATACTTAGCTTTTTTGATTTTTCTTTTGTGATAAAGAACAAATAAAAGTATTTAGAAGAACAGCAAAGAGAAAAATCCTGACCTTAGAATCAAAGTTTTATTCTCTCTACAAAAGCATAAACATTGATTTCTTAATAACATGATGCTTTGTGGGGCTTAATGTGTACATTTTCCTCCTTATTTGTGGCCAAAATATTAGGGTGCAAATACACTCTGTGATTTCTCTTACCAAGTGGCCTATTCCCCACTCTCTTGAACTTTCTGGAGGAATGATCAGAAAGTGAGCAGCTCTGCAAGGAAGATGTTGGTCATCTTCACATCTGTTTGGAATTCAAGAGGTCATCTTCATTAAAAAGTCCACAGAAGCACATACTCATCTGAGCAGTATGCCTTTCAGAAAAAAAAAAAAATCTAAAAATTTCAAAGTAAAACCTGGATAGTAAGGTGGAATTTTTCTAGTATTTGCAGTTTAAGTTGAGTACTAAGTAACTTGAAAATACCAGCCATCAAAATAAAGAAGTATTTTACAAAGCCTGGTCCAATTGGCATGCATCCAGGTCTGAGCATCAAAGCTCTGGGAAGGCTGATGTGGGTGAGCCCTGCTGTGGCTTCATGATGATGATGGTCAAATGACTGAGGAGGCGAAATGGAGAGTGTTTAGCACGTCCCTTTTCTTGATTGCTGAAGAAAACGAATCCAAGAGAGGAGTGTGATTTCCCTAGGTCACTTGGGTATTTACTGCAAAGCCAGAACTGGAGCTTGGCCTCCTGACGAGGTCTCAGGAAACCCAAGCCTTCACTTTTTAACTTTTGCTCTCCTGTGATACTGTGTCTAGTCTCTCTGCCACCTTGAACTTCTGCTGGAAACACTGGCCTCTCACATCCCTGCTTGTCAACTTCTTCAGTGCCCTAGCAGTTCTCCTATCCCTACTGAAGACCTGCACAGGCCGTTGCTGTAACAGAACAGACACCCACAGGCCTTCCTTGAGCCCAAATAGTTCTGAACAGACCCAGCAGCAGTCTGCTCATAAAGGCACGTGCTCCCACCACAAGGTCACTGGCCACCAGAGCCACAGGAAGGGGAAACTCCCCACTTTTCTCAGGGCCCGAGTCAGTTATCTCCTGGGGCAAGTCAGA
Source organism: Talpa occidentalis (assembly GCF_014898055.3). Lineage (NCBI taxonomy): Eukaryota > Metazoa > Chordata > Mammalia > Eulipotyphla > Talpidae > Talpa > Talpa occidentalis. The sequence goes on from NW_023604295.1 coordinate 97,385,107, forward strand.
GCACCTTTCCCAGTTAGAGCGACTCTTTCTTGACGAGTGAAACAATGCATTCCATTGAGTTTGAGGCTCCTTATGGCTACTGGTCAGCTGTGCCACCTTGGGGAGGTACCTGAAATTTTTAAATCTTCATTTCCTTAGCTCTCAAGTTAGGAGAATGGGCACTTATGTCCCTTCAGTCTTATGAGAATTAAAAGATTGAGACGATCAGAATCATTTCATCAATCCATACACAATAGTGATGCCATCCCTCTTGGGGGCACAAAGAATCCCTTGCCTCCTGTGCCCCTCCTGTTCTGGCCCAAGGAGGCGAGGTAAGGACCAAAGTGCTCTGCTGCGGCTGCAACACCGGGCCAGCACTGAAGGGGAGTCACTGGCTAGTGATAAAAGCAGAATCTCCTTCCACTGGAAGGTTTGGGAATACTCAGAATATTATTGCCATGCTGAGGGATGAATACATGAGGTCCTCGAATCACATTGTGTCATTCAATGCCCTTTGGTAATAATGTTGATGAGAAAAATAACTGATGTCCAGCCATGGTCGGTGTGAAATTAGCTGGTTCTCCCCAGGTCTGTGTGAGTTTTTTCCAGGCACTCTAGTTTCCTCCCACATCCCAAAGATGTGCTTGTCAAGTTCATTGGCAGGTCCAGCTGCTCCAGGTGGAAGGAGTGGGCATGTGTGACACACCCTACCATGAAGGGGTGCCCCATCCAAGGTTGTCTCCCATGATGTGCCCTGAGTTTCTGAGATAGGCCCTGGACACCTATGGAACCTGACCTGGAATAAGCTGTTCATAAAATGAATGGGTGGATGGATGAATGGATGGATACAAATTATTATTTTTAACATTAGAAGTGTTTGGGGGTCTTTCTTTAGACAGGGATATTAGAAATATGTCTTGGGAATCTAGTGTTCATGTCAATTAGTCTCTGGTAAAATTATTTCCATTTTATGTCACTTTATGTAAAGGCACAGTTTCCAAGTATCTATCCACAAGAAAGACGGAACTGAGAACTTACTGCATGAGGATGTCTGATCCAACAGTCATGGATAAAAGGACCTGCACTCACCCTGGGGTTGAAATTGCAGAGGATCCCTCTCTTGAAAGCCTGCACTGGAAGACATTTCCCTGGAGCCTGTTCTCGGATGTCACAGAGCAACTGGGACATCAGAGCTACTCGTATCAGAATGTGGGTAACTGGGGTAGAGGTGAATCCAGGGGAAAAGGCTTATGTTAGGGGGACAGTATGTGGAAGAATCTGAGAAGTGGGCAGAAATTCAAAGAATCCAAAGCACAGCGTCCTGTGGAGGAGGCATGGCAGAAATCTTGCCTGTTATTTTCCAGCTGTCTTAGAACTTAGCAAAATAATTTATAAGGATTGGAAATTCTATTAAAGAGAGTCATCTCATCAATGCCCAGAAAATGAGGTTGTGGAAAAAGGAAGAACTGTCACATCACTAATTGAATGATCACTTACAAAGTGAGTTTCTACTCAGATGCCACCCCCCTGCTGCTTAGCAATACTGCTGGGAAAAACTATTCAACACTTGATGTAGCGTAAGTAGTGCACAGGCACAACTGTGACACAATTTTTATTAAATATAAGATAAAATTAGCATGCTTTTACAGTTTTAATTCTGTTTTCATGACAGTACTCTGAAAATCTGTTATGAAAGTTTGCTCTCTTGCTCTTAGGAAGATTTGTTTGACAAATGGCCTTTCATCTGTATAAATTTTGTGTAAAGAGCAAGGCCCTTGCACACTGTCCAGTGCAGATGGTGTTATGGGGAAAACTCAGCTGACTCTCCTATCTCCTCATGGGCCATCCTGGAGAGGAAACTTGTCTTCTGGGAAGGGTCACTGCCTGGAATCACAGGCAGAACCGGCATGCGGTGCTGTGAGGACAGCCTTCTGGCTGCAGGAGCAGGGAGGCGAGGGTGGGGAGAGACATGGGTGCAGGCAGAACTGAGGGTGACTCCTGCCTGACATAGTGTTGGGGATACTGCCCCGTGGGATGACAGGCAGCAGGTATCTGGACTGCAGGGTGCAGGCTGTGGGCCCAGACATGAGGCTAGGCTCACTTTGTCAGTTGGAAGAGAGTCTTTTCTGATCAAATACACCCCTTTCCTTAGAGCATTCTGTCAGGCTCTGGGAAGCACATGTGAAGGGTGTGTGGCTCACTTGGGGGAAACATTCCCCAAAGCAGAAATGGTGCCAGCGGCCTATTACTCAGGGAATCTGTATATCTGCAAGGTGTGTTGTTCAGGGTTGGATTTTGTGTCAAAGAAAATAGAACAGGAAGAGACTTTAAAGGTCAGATTGGAATCTAAAGGCAACCTCAAATGCCTGCCATCTACATGAACTTTGGAAAGGAAGGGCGCACCACTCCTCCCCAAGGAGCTACCATGTTCTACAGGTGCTCTTTGGGCCTACTACCTCAGGCACAAAGACTGGGCAGGGCTTGGAGCCTGCACTGGAGCCTGCACTCAGATCCCGCCATCTCTTAAGTCACCAACCATAACTTTGACTCCAAAGGCACCCCTTGGACAGCAAGGTGGCCCTCAGCTGCCCTCCCCAGCTGGAGGTACAGGTGTCAGGGGACAAGCAGAAGTTGGGTCCCTTGCCCAGGACATAAGAGGAATCTATGAGGCCTCCTACATCTTACAGATGGAATTTAGGGTGACTAAGAATCGGATGCAATGGTGCTCTGTACTCTTCTCACATGACCAGGTTTCTACAACAGGGAAGGAGCCTGGCACAAATCAGATACTCAGTAAGTGGTTGAGGCTAAGAAATCTGCTTGGGGTAAAGGTAGGAGTTGGCAATCAAAGCTTTCTAAAGAGGGAAGAGAAACAAAGTGAGAAGCCTGGGAAATGTACATGTGCTGTCTTTTAATGGGGGATCGACTGGCCTGGGAGAGGAAGAAAAGAGGTCAATGCGCAGTTACCAGTTATTCCCAAAATGTGTGGCATGTGCCGGCCCTTAAATGCCTGGCTTGAGAGTTTAGGGCTATCTTTAGTTACTATGTCTTCATTACAAAAACTGTTTCATGGACCTTGATGAAAGTCTGACATTCGACCAGAGTGGTTCATAAGCATAGTTATTACAGTAGGCACATGAATGTGCTTTTTCAGTAACTTTAGTAAAATGGAGAAAATCACAGAGAACAGAGCATTTAAAAATGATGCATCTTAAGAGGATGAATTTAAAGAAATGAGCCTCTGGATAAACTTAGTACTTATCTTGTTAATTCTTAACTGCTATTAATTACTGCTTAACCTATACCTGGAAATCTCTCAAGACTTGCATAGAACACTTCTTTCTACATCTTGCCAGGTCTTGCCCTGGAACAGGAGCCCTTCCATGTTACTACTACAAATTTAGATTTGGCCTTTATTTTCTGTATCAGCATCAGTTTCTCTTTTTATCCTACCTGGATTTTTTCTTACCCTGCTTTAGTTTTTTTCTTAATTATTAACAGTTCCTCTTTCTGAGCTACATCATTGGGTATTTGGTATTATGAGCTAGAAGTGTTATATTTTGCACAGATGTCCTAGTTGTAAAATCAGCGCAAAGAACTCCACCATACCATTAAGTCAGTGGACCTGGGGGTGGGAAGCAAGAAAAATGGGAGCTCCTCTCTATTGGGTATGGCTTAGTTGACAACAAAGAAAGAATTGTAGGTCTTTTCTGATATTCTGAGCAAAATAGAAACTTCTGCTGCTGGCAGCTCTTGCTTGGAGAAGAAAGATGCTCCTCTAAGTGTGGGTGGCAGACTTCAGAAAATGGATCTCTTTCTCAGGTGCCCCTAGCCCATTGCTTTATGAAGAGGGGACAAGAGGGAGGGACTGTCTTTGCAAGAATCCAGGTCATCCTTTGAAGGGTGACATTCGACCCTTATCAACATTGCAGTCAGCAGCGGGGAGAGATATTCTTTCTAACTGCATGATAGTGAATTGTATGAGTTGGCAATATTCTGATTAAAGCTGTACAGTTCCTTCCATTCTGGCTAAATTTACCAGCCTCTAATGTGAACAAGTACCTCCTTGTTCCCTGATAAGAAAAAGGTGAAGATAAAGTTCTAATCAACTTTCACAGCTCCTTCTGCTTCTTCCATCAATCATGCCCCACTTCCCTGGAGATCAGGATACTACAAGTTTTCAATGACTGATAGGTATTGTTCTCTATTGTTGCATGACCCTGGTATCATGAAGTCTTTTTTCATATGTTTTTCTTCTCTTCACAACTAGTCCAAAAACTCCTTGAGAGCCCAACTGGGACTAGGTACATAATAGGTGCTCTGTAAATAACTATCACATTGAGTATGATTTTCTAGGACTTCGTCAAGGCCATGGAGAACAAGGAAACATAATATATCTCTCCTGAATATTATTTTGCATTTCATTTTTGACAATCTAGACATGTCTGAGCATACGACCTACTTTAGTCTTACTATAATATATTGTGACTAGGACTCTGACATCATAGCTAAAACACTTTCTTCAAAAAGACCCTGAAAAAGACATGCAAGCATAGCTCATTTATCCATGCAAAAATGGATGGATGGAGTGATGAATGTATAATCTCTAAATGATGCCTCCAAGAGCCTGTGATGATGGAATTGGAGGCTGCTGGTTGTTCCTGAAAGCTCCCTGTGGAGGTGTGGCTCCTTTCCTCACTCACAGTAGGCCAGCCATACATCATTCATTTGGCTCTGAAGCTGAGAGTGTGAAGACAGTGTGAAGATGATGCATCCCTGGCATGGCTAAAGGTACAGACCTGCATCTTGTCAAAAGGAGCTATAACCCCAGATTCTCCTTCCAGATGCTGCCACCCCACAGACTAAGCTCTATCTCATGCCTGGGCAGGTCAGGGCCAGAGGCACAAAACTGTCTCTCTCTGCCCTGTTCCCTGCTTTCCAGGACCTGATAGACCTGCTCCGTCACTGCAGAGACCCAAAGCAGTGACCATGGAAATTTTGGCTGAGATGATGTCAGAGTACAGCTGGCTTCTTAACCCCACATCACAGACTGTAGGTCCTACATGGTCCCAGGGAGCTTAGGCCACACTCTTTGGTATAACTTCTATTTGGAAATGCCAGCCCCATCCACCTCTCCTTAGAGAATAAACTCCTAACAGGACTCCTGCTGTGTCAGTATGCTCCTCCCATTCACAAACGATTGGCCCAAGGGTGTTAATCTCTTTTTCTAGAAAGTTCATTGACTGGTCTGACACTGTGTTTGACACATGTGGTCTGGCTTAAAATGAGGACCTGGAAGAATAGCTTCTGAAAAGTCCTCTGGGGGGGAGGGAGGGCGGTGGCAGGGAGTTGTGAACACTAAGTATGAAAGCCTTTGTAGTCACAGAGTGTAGAGAGATAGTTCATATTCACCAAACACCAATACTCCTGTGAGTCCCAGTCTCCATCACAGTTGGGTGAGAGCTGCATTAACAGTTCTGACCAACAGAAGTAAGTTGTGTCGCTTCTGGGTTAATGCAGTTAAAAATGGTTGTACCTTTACTATCACTTTGCCCTCTTCCTTGGCATATTCCATATGTTCCAGATCACACAGCTGTACGGTGGAACTAGTCTGAATTGCTGTACCACCCTTTAGGAGACACATTTGTATACTGGCACACTGGAGTAGCTTAGCAAATGCAGGAATGGCCACTATTAATATCAATATTACTGCTGTGCTTGGTGACGGACTAATAAAAGCAACCCAAGTTTAGTCTGCGGCCAGCATGGAGCAAAGCAGTTCATTAGGGAGAGTAGGAGGCAGAAATCCAGACTTATCTAGTGAGAGCTTACTATATAGCAGGGAATAACCTCATTTGAGTCTTATAAAACTCCTATAGATATTAGCTATACCATTTTACAAATGAAAAGTTCAGAGCACAACCAACAGTCATCAAGACTAGGAGCGAAACCCAGGTAGGGCCCCAGTGCATCTGATTTTTTCCTAGCAGGTTCCCTACACCCTTGCCTTTCCTAAGGGTTTGTAGTGATACATCCTGGCCACAAGGGGCATCACAAATGCTACCAGTGTTGGCATCCACTCTAGGAGTGTCAAGGTTACAAGATGAATGTAGAAGGGTGATCATAATCACACATGGTTCCAGGGGCATCAGGAAGTATTGCTTTCAGGGTTTTGGTAGTCTGGGAACTCGCTGCAATGCCTCTCAGATCTTGTTAGGGCGTGAGCCTCAGAGCCCACCTCTGCTATACACCTCTGTGTATGGGCATGAAATTGCCCCCACCCTCAGACAGGAAATTGCTTCTGTTCCCACACTCAGCCTGGGCCCTCAGAGGTACATTGGACTGTGTGGGAGGCTTGTAATCAGAAGTGCATTTAAGAAAGAAAAGGAAAGGGAAGCTTTTCCTGCAAATTTCTATTTTTCCTATCACAATGTCATATTTTAAGAAGAAGTGAAGGGACACTCATCATTTTGAGTCTTTCCCTTTTAACTTTAGAATTTAAAGTGAATATTGAAAGCAACATTTTACATCATTTTCTTTAGCTTAAGGGAAAGGTGTCCACGTTGATCACTGCTGGATGTTAAGTGTACATAAGAGTGCATTGCAATAGAGTGCAGATAGAAATTGTAATTGGTACAGTCCACAGAGAGCCCGGGAGCTTGGGTTGAGAGCCACCTCCATATTGTGTGAGAGGAAGAGAGAGAAAACAGGAAAAGGCCCTGTTTTGAGTCAAGATGGGAAATTAGTTCACAGCAAAGGATGAGAGGAGTCATCAGGGTAAATAAAGAAGGCTAGAACATTCTGAAAAAACAAAAACAAAAGAGTTCACTAAAGTCATATGGTTAAAAAGCAAAAATGAAATGAAATTAACAGAGCATGTGAGATTCCAGCTTATGTATAAAAGCATGTGTTTCTAGGGGGGAAACACTGTGTAATCTCCCAGGAGGAGGGGAAAGGAAAAAAGGGGTGGGAAAAGCTCAGCACTGCCAGCCTTTACACAAATCAGGCAACATTTGATCATCAATTTTCAAAGAATGTAGGTAGCAAGAGCAGCATACTTATCTTCAGGCACATCTTCTTACAGGTGACTCAGAGGCTGCCCAATGGATACTGATCCAGTCTCCTAAATCCACCTGTGTGCTTCTTACCCCTTAATCTAAGGCAGCCTTTTTCTTCATGTTTGGCAAATAGACTTCATTTGCTCTGCCAGCTCTAATTGTTTTTTGGTTTTTGTGTGTTTTTTTCTTTTAATATTTTATTTTATATAATTCTTACATCATTTTTCATTTTTGCACAATGTATGTATTTTCATTTTGGTTATATTCCCCATGCAATTGCACCCCCCCCTTATTTTGACCCTAATCCTTTGTCTTCCTGCCCCTCCTCCCTCTCCCCTCCCCACACAGTGTGTCTCTGCCAGCTCTAATTGAACCTGCAGTGTTACATTTAGAGGAATTCTGCTGCAGAAATACATCCAACTAAAACCACATACCTCTCACCCTCCTTTGCAGGTGGGGACCCAGTTCTTGCTAATGAGATGTAATCATTTGATCAGTATAGTGGGCTAAACAGTAGTCCCCCAAACTGTATGTCCACATCCAGGACCCTGTGAATATGATCTCATTTGGAAAAAGGGTCTTTGGAGATGCAATTGAGGTAAATTTCTATTGGTGAAACTATCCTCGTCTATCTAGGTAGGTCCTAAAGCCTATGACATATATCCTGATAAGAGATGCACCGAAAGATATAGTTGGAGAAGAGGGGGCCAAGTGAAGATAGAGTCAGAGACTAGAGTTTTGCAAATCAAGGAATGCCTTCAGCTACCAGTAGCTGAAAGAGGCAAGAAAGGTCATTCCCTGGAGTCTTCAAAGGACACAGCATTAGACACCTTGAATTCAGACTTTGACTTCCAGCCTATAAGGAAATAAATTTCTTTTGATTTTAAGTCACCAAGCTCATAGCAATTTGTTCTTAGCAGCCCTAGGAAACTAATATAGTGGGATTCCTGGAGAGCTCTTAAAAAGCTGACAGTTACTCTTTCACCCATTTCTTCATTAAAATCTGTCCTAGGAGAGAAAGCTGCCTTTGTATAAGACTGAGCCACATGTGGACCAGCAGATTCATGTGTCTTCTGGGCTGTAGGTTTGGCACATCCTTCACTGGACTCTCTATGTCAACATGCACCTCAACATCCCAGGGGTTCATGTGTGGTCCCACCTCTAAGTATAGCTTGAACCTGTGGCTTAGTCCTGGTTTTGTCATCTCTCCTTTGTGACATGGCAATCCAGTGAATGGACTGCTCCCCTTTGTTCCTAGTAGATACTTGTCCCTCTAATACTTTTACATAAAGCCACTACTACTACTACTACTACTACTACTACTACTACCACCACCAGTTGTAGTAGTAGTAGCAGCAGCAGAAGTAGTAGTAATGCTTATGCAAACAGAATCTGTAACTCAGTGCTTCAGGATCATGGAATAAGATGTTTGGAAGCCAGATGGAAGGAGGATAAGGGTCTTCATGTCTATTGTAAAGCAGTTAACTATATTCAGGGAGGATTACATGTTTTTGAGTATTTAGTAATTGCCTCCAAAGCCAAAAGAATGAATAAAATGAATATATATATATATATACACATACACACATATATATACTGCTTTCAAAATAGTAAATATGCAGTGTCTATACATTTCCAAAAAAACATATTTTGATTAAGTCATTAATGTCACTTTATAGCTTTCTCTCCCTCTCCCTCAGTCTTGCTGAAGGATTTAACGTCAAGCAATTCAATGGTGACAGCTGGCGAGAAATCAGCTTTGAGATTTCTCATTAAAAGTAATGCTGTGTTAGTAGCCAAATACTTGGAAATGTGAAATGTTAAAATTTAATGGTGTGGAAAAGGTTTAGTCTAACTTTACAGATTGTACCATCTTTCTGGAAGTTGGTAGAAAATATTAACTTGGATGGAAGAAGGCCCAGTGCAATTGTAAAAACAACGGTAGTTGACAAAGGCAGGTATTCGCTGAGTTGCAGCACTTAATGTGCTTTGTTTTGTGGAGTTCTTGAATCCTCTGACTGGCTCTCAAACTTGCACAAAATAAAGTTTCTTGTTGGTCTCTACTTCTTCACTCTACTCCCTTACTATTCTCGGTCTTTAAGCTGAATAGACAAATTGAGTCAGCTGGCATTATTTTTCCTATATAGCTTTCAGGAATATTCTGTCCAATGTCTTATATCACTGCATGGTGCTAAACATTTAGGAAATTTATCTCTCTGGAAGAAATAGCAGGAGATAAAGTTTCATTGTATTTTAGATGGAGAAAAAAAATGCAAGGACTCATATCCAATGTAATCAAAAACTGCCCATTTGCTTTTTGGAGAAATAATTACATTCTTTATTCCTTGATCTTAAATCACATCCTGAAAACCCCCAACACCTGCGACAATGAAACTCTACAACTACACAAATCACTGAATGGATCCCATCTGTAGATTTTCATACCAGGGCCATCCAGCCCCGTAATTGCATTGGAATTGTGGGTAGTGGGAAGAGTATGTATGTGTGGGTCCTCTGGTCCACCCCATCTTTTTATTTTCTAGAATTTGAAAGCATGCAGAGTCAGAGCAACATTGTTAAATACACAACAATGAATATACTTGAGTAATGTGTGTGGTCTTAATTAAATATTTTATATTAGTATGTCTTATCTTCTCAAATTGATGGGAAGTTGCTCACGGGCATTGAATAAGGGCTGAAGAACAGTAGCTGCTGTGATTAGTATCACGATCATGCTGATCCAAAGGGAAACAGCAACCGCCGTGTAAGGCTGGGCAGGGAAGCCTCTGAGCAAAGAAGCAGAATGTCCAAACCAAATGAACGGTTTATCTCTCCAGTTTAAAGCTGTGATGGAGGGCATCCCTGGTGGCGCAAGGGGTTAAGTACAGCACTGTGAAGCTATCTGCAGCCTCTGCAGCATAAGTTCGATCCCCAGCCAGGCAGGGAGCTAACCCATATGGTGCAGCAGACCTCTCCTGTCTCTCCCGCTGCTCCCCTCAGCAGTGTATTTCGGTCAGTCTGTCTGTTCTGCTCCCCACTCTGTCTCTGTTGAATCCTCTCACTTCCCACACTTCTGGCCTGTACCCCCATTCTTGTATGCATAAATGAATCTTTAAAAAAAAATAAAGGTGTGATGGAGAAAGGAAAGGGAGGTTGCCTTAGAAACAGGCAGATCCCTGCCCCACCCCCAGAATGTCTGCTTTATGAATTTGGATAAGTCACTCAAACCCTCTGAGGCTTGGCATCCTCATGTACAAACTAAGGTAATAATAAGGTTATTATATTATAAAAATATAGAATAGGTACTCAATAAGTATTCACTCATTTGAAGTGATACTTCTCAAATATTATACCCAATGTTGGGGCTAGGAGGTGTCTAAGGGTTTAGTGGCTGCAACTTCCCATCTTACAAATGAAGAAACCAAGGATCAGAGAATGAAGTGGTACTAACCAAGTCTCAGCAGTCACTCATCTATTCAAGGCTAATGGCATACAAAAGACATCCCTATCTACTCCCTGCCCACAGTGTCTCTCACTATATGTCTCTCCAAACAAAACGCTGAGTCCAAGAGCATGATAACTGTGCCGTCTTTTGTTTCCCCAATCATGCAGCCATCTAGTCCAGGCTAAGAGAACACAGATGCCTTGGGGATAAAACAAGGCCAACTCTGTAACAAAAACCTGGGACCACTGCCAGCCTTCAGACAAGGGACATATCTAGTCCTGGCATCTTCAAAGGAGGCTTTTGATGGAGCTCCATTTGCTCTGAAGTCCATGGCCAATGATTTTTGCTAATACGGCCCTGAGTCATGACCTAGAAGATTTCCCCACTTCCAGCTATCACAAGAAGCCATGGGGCTGAGGGTCAGCTGTTCAACAAAAGAACCTAATAGCAAGATGCTCTCCCCAGGCCCTCTCCCAGCACCTACCCCACTCCCAAAGTGCCACAGTCTGACAGTGGAGCTTCATCCCTTCCAGCTATGACACTTAAGACACATGCACATGCTCTTGGGAGATGTATTGTCTGCCATTAATGACAATTGGATTACCAGAAACCTTTCACTAGGAAAGCTGTGACACTTTTAAGAACATGATTTTCATTAGATAACACTGACTTGAGAGGGGAAGGCAAAGGAGTTATAAGCAGAATTAGTTATCCTCTGAGCTGCTGTCTGGGGAGCTGGGGACCTCCTGAAGCCACTAGAAACCAGAGGAAAATGAGATTTCAGGAGTAGGAAGGCAGTAGGAAATAGGATGCAGTCTGAGTACTCTGAAACTGGACTTCGAAGTCATTGGTAAAATTCAAATTACTTTCCTTTAGCAGCTTCTCTGGGAAAGGCACTTTTGTTTTCCCAAGTAGCTGAATAAATTGTCATCCAGTGTCCTTAAATTTCCTCATCTAGCCAGTGTGCTCTGTCTCCTAGGAGAGCAGCTTGACACAACTGCACAACCATTAGAAACAAGAGCCCATCACAGACAAATAAACAGCAGCCCACTCAGCAGCCGCGTGGGTGCGAGATTGTCGTGCAATTATGTCCCAGAACAAACGTGAATGGAGGCTTTGGAGCGGCTCTCGCTGTCCCTGGAAACCCCAGCACTGAAAAGGCACCCACACTTGTCCCTGGTCATTGACCTGTCCACAAGCTCCCAGGTGTTCTCTCCCTGCCACTCACTGTTCCTTTCCCTTTGGAGCAGAAACTTCAGCGCATTGCCTCCAATACTCATAATCAGGACACTACGCAAGGCTCCTGCATACTTGTGGAGATTGGAAAAAGCTTATAGCTGAGTAAAATAATTTTAATACTCATGCCAAGGCCTGTGTGCTCACTCTTCTTATGTAAGGCAGGGAAAACATGCTACTCTCCATTAGCTGTCTTAGGAGTGGAGTAGTTAGGCACATCACACTGGCTCCGCCAGTTGTCTCCAAGCACTGGGCTTCCCATGTTAAACATCCACACACAATGTCCAGTTACAAAGAGATCTATAAATGTTAAATGATTTTTTTAAGTTTTGATATTTGACTCAAGTGCATCAAAGAATGTGGTCAAGCAATCTCAAGTACCAAAATAAGGGACATGGCCATTTGACAAGGTTTCAGAGTTTTGTCCTCACCATGTGGTAACTCAGGGAAATATTCCAGAACAAAAGACAGTGTTGCAAGTTAATTTACCCTACTATGCTATTAATATTATCTCTGCCATCATTGCTCCTAACCCCAGATATCCTTAATATAGGAACAGGTATGGTGTTGTGTTGGGAGAGGACCAGAACTAATCAGAAAGGGATAGAGACATGCAGCTCATCAAATCTTTCTAAAAGTCTCTTGTGGGGTTGAAGACAGCGCCTGCATCCATTCATAGATGGGAAAGGGAGGGAGGCAGCATGCAGTCAATAAAATCTATTTTAAGTTTCTATAATAAGTCTCAGTCTCAATTGATGTCACTTCAGGATCTCAAAAGGGTATTGATGGTCCCACTGGTTCTGGCAATGACAATGAAGCCCTGGCTTCGGCAGATCACTCATGTTTGCAACACCACTCAGACAAAGTTGGTGGGTTGCAAATGAGACCTGCCACAAGCAGAAGACAGTGCCTTCAAGAGACCTCAGAGAATCACCTATTTCCATATTCAAAGGGAGCTTCCTGACAGGATAACTTGGGGGTACAATATGTGGGCATTTTTGTCTGAGTATTTCCACTTTCATCTGACATCACGGCTGCAGACTGAAGGATACAGTGTTAATATTGCACAGAACTCCAACTGCCTAATTTAGGCACTTAGGATAATTTTTAAATTAGAAAGAGTTTTGAGCACCGAACATTTCCTCTGCTAATATGTTTTTCCTTTTTTCTCTACAGAGACTCCTGTACCATTTGAAATAAAACTTCGTTTCCTTGAATACATGGAATTGATGCTAATTAAAATGCCTGTGAGAGTTAAAGGAATCAGCCAGCCTAGGAAAATAGAAGGTCAATTTTATTTTTCAAAGGGCAGGGAAAGAAATGAAAATATCTTTAATTCAAGTCAGATTTTGTCGAGCTTGAAGAAACTTTACAGTTAGTTCTTCTAGGAAATTAAGAAAAAGGGCAATGACTCTGAAGTCAGATGCAGGTGGGACACTTGGCCCTGACTCTTTCTGCTCAGTGGTCAGTGACCCTAGGCCAGGACCGCCCTCCCCAACACCCACTGGCTGGGGAGGGGTTTTAGCTGGGAGGGCTCACTGCCAACTTCATGCAGTGCTTGCTTCTGCTTTCCGTGCTGGTGGGGGTGGTCTGGCTCATGAAGCAAGTATATTAGCATAAGAAAGTGGAATCAAAGCTCTGGTAATGAGAAGTTTGACTTTCTTGTATGGGACTGGCAGGCTGGTTTCAGAAGGAGCTGAGTCCTCTCAAGCTAGAGACTCCTATCGCAGATGCTCCAGGGCACCCCCAGGGCACATTTCCAGCATATCAGTTACTCCCATAGGTCCTTCCTTTGTTTGTGACATAATTGGATGGTCTTCGTACTTTATTTACTCCTTGATCTTAATATTTACTTGACTTCCCATAAACACTTTATTGAATTATCTTTGCCTTAAGGTGTTATTAATTGTATCTGAGAAATGACAGCTTTAACAGGCTAATCAAGTACATTTACTATACAATGAAACCTATGCAGACTAAATCAACATGCTTGCCCCTTGCAATTGAAAATCACTTTGCACACTGGGAAAGAGCTTCTTGAGGGAGAGCAGGAGCAGAAGATCACCAGGGTTTCTTGCCACCCCATCTTCACAATGGGCCGGTCGGTGCCAGTGAATATAGTGCTCTCCCCCTTCTGCCAACTCTCAGGGCTTGGCCTTAGGGCACTGAAACTCAATATCCAGGAATAAGAAAAATGTGAACCCAGGGGCCCAAGGGGGAGAAGTTAGAAGAAGAAACTGACAAGGGGGAATTATGAGGCAGCCTTAAGGCCAAGGTGGGTGTGGAATGGAACTTGAGCACCTCCTGGTTGGAGGACCTGGTGCCATTATTTAATACTCTCACTATCATTTGTTTGACTTTAAGTAGCTCAGGTGTTTTTGGTTTGGTTTTGTTACTTAGTCATAAGTAATAGGGTAATGTCCTTGACCTCACCTGAGGACGTTTGGATGGGCTGTGGTTGAAGGTGTCAGGCCACAGAATGGACCTAAAACTTGCAACTCTCCTGTCCTCTCGTCCCCTCATTCCTCTCTCCTTCCTCCTCTATAGTGCCTCCTGCAGACCTAGGGGAAAGAAGGGCTTCCATCTTCTCAGGAGCACAGAGGGCATGCACACCTGTGAGGAAGGATGGTGGGTCCAGTGGCCTCAAAGAGCAAAGCTGCACACCCACCCCTCCAACCCTTGTTCCTGGTCCTGGGACCCCTGGCCAGCATGCTCAGAGAGGAGGACTCCCTGCTAAGATGAGCCCTGCCCGCCGGACTCCAGCCAACTCGCCCCTTCCCAGATGATCAGAGATACACTGTGGAGTGCAGAGGGCAAGGGGTGTGGGAGGAGAAACTCTCCAACATCATCTTCTCTGGTGCTCAGTCCCTTCTCTGTATATCCCTGGGATGGTGAGCATCAAAACAACTTCCACTGTAAATGCAATTCCCTTAGGCTATAATTCCATTGTTTGAGGACACAGAGGCAAGCATCAGACATAGGTCCTCTGGCTCCTGGTTCAGTGCTCTCTGCAGTGCTCTTCTTGCAGTAAATCATCAGCTACTCCATGCCCAGGCTCAGAGCAAAACAGGACATTGGTGGCATCTTTGTCCTCTTATCCAGCTTTACTTTTTTCCTGGTAGAATCACCTAACTTGTCCAGAAGTTTGTTCTCAGGTGACAATCCTGGGGAGACTCCTCCAGGAATTGGGCAGTGGAACAACATTCCCAATCTAAACATTTCCAAGCAGGGCCAGGAGTTTTGAGAAATAAACACTGCAGTCTCAGGGGCCTCGATGCTTCATGAACGATACAGATTCTGAATCACTCACAGGGTAGCCTCCATGGCAAGGCTCGCTCGGAGGGAGCTGCTGAGACAGTGGGTTGGAGGGAAGTCCTTCATACATGGGGCCTCTGTAAAAGTCCCCAGGTGATTCTGAGGCATGGCGAGGCTTGAATAATTGCCTCGTTGTTTACTCAACAAAAATTAACTGGGTACCTACTCTGAACTGGGCATTGATTGGGGACTGGGAGTATCAGGATGAATGGAGGAAATCAGACAAAGCAAATGAAAATTGCATTATTGTGCGGTGAGGCAATAAAGGTGAATGCATTAGGCTATTGTTCCCATTCATAATAGGATTTTAAACTGCAATATAAACTTTTAAGCACATCAACAGAATCCCTAATGAGATATTGTGTTTATATCTGAGGCTTTGTGCGTGGTTCTGAG
Organism: Talpa occidentalis; assembly: GCF_014898055.3. Taxonomy (NCBI): domain Eukaryota; kingdom Metazoa; phylum Chordata; class Mammalia; order Eulipotyphla; family Talpidae; genus Talpa; species Talpa occidentalis. The sequence goes on from NW_023604295.1 coordinate 97,400,536, forward strand.
GAATCACAGAAGGTCCAGAGTCATGGGTGACCCATGCTTGTTGCATTTCAACATCAAAAAAATGAAGAAATGTTTTCATTTACTGCGATTTTGGAAAATGGTTTCATAGAGGAGAGCAGCAAGTCAGCACACACATTTTGAAATTGTCTTCAAACTGTAAACCGATTTTGGTAATGGAAAGCTCTGGCTTCTCTGACAGCTACATGCTGCCTGGGACAGGCATGGATGTTTATTAGGAATTCCATCCCCCAAGGAAAGCTGGGAGCTGACACTAGCCATTGGGTGAGGTGTGTGGAAAGCACTCGTTGGCATAGCTCCTTGGGAGTCAACAGCCCAAGAGGCACAGTTGAAGAACAGTTTTCCTTTCATCTCTGGATTTGCTCTACTCTTTTTTAACTCAGAGACACCGTTCCAGGTATGTATCCAAGGTGTGTTTGCAACTTGTCCTGCGACGCCCTGGGTCCATCATGCCCTCTCCTGAGTCACGTTGTGCAGTCTGCCCATGCCACTGGGACTAAGAGTCTATTGAGCACTGACTACCTATGCCCAGGTGTGTTCACAGCAACCCCCACAACAGCCAGTCTCAGGAGGTTGTTGGGATCATCAGCCCAAGTTTAATATCACGAAGTAATGAATGACTCGTCAACATCTTGCCCAGGGTGACAGGCTGTGATGGAGCCCCACTTGCCCACTCCTCCACACCAGAAAAAGCCTGGTGAAGCTCAAGAGTACTCCACTGGGTTATGGTTTGCACATTTGATTCTCCCCTGTAGTCAAAGGCAGGTTCACATTTCCCAGTCTGGCACTGAAGGGTCTCCAACTTCAACCACAAAGCTCTGTTTCATTTCCCTGACCAGCATCCTCTACTGCCCCACCTTTTTTCCTGTCTTTTTTACCTGCATTATATCTAATCTGCCTCTACATTAGAATGTCTCCCTTCAGAAACTTAGCCTCTCTTTCTTTTTTTTTTTTTTTTAAGGTTTATTCATCCATTTATACCAGCATTGGGTACAGTCAGAAGAGCAGGAGGGTGAGAGAATTCACCAGAGCCAGAGTGGGGAAAAGAACAGGCAGACTGACGAAACACACTGCTGAGGGGAGCAGCGGGTGCGGCAGGAGAGGCCCGTATACCATGCCGAATCAGCGCTGCAGAGGCTGCGGGCAGCCTCGCAGCCCAGCACTCAACCGCTGTGCCACCAGGGGAGGCCCTAGCCTCTCTTCTTAGATTGTCTGTCCTATTCTTCAATGTTCACGTTCAGCCTCACCTCCCCAAGAAGATGTCCCTATTTGCTCCAGCCTGCTTCTCCATGTCCTCTTGTGTTCTATGTGCTAATGTTGTATGTCTAATAGAACATAAGTTCCCAGAGCAAAGGTATCATGACTTTATCTCACTCCCTCATCCCTTATCACCTGACACTATGTTAAACACCAATAAGCACTTGACCTGCATGCATTGATAACATTTTGTTACTGCTCATTGATCTTGGATAAAGCAGATCAGTCAACAGAAAGAAGTTGAAAAGATCAGCAAAAAGGAGTAACCATGTAAATGCAGGGCTTTACTTTCTTTTAATGCCTTGGCTGTACAGATTCTTTTTTCACTGGCACAGCTGATGATCCTGGGAACAGTGCCCTCCTGAGAAGCCAGGGTGGTGGTATAGGCTCATTCAAAGGTTTGCACGAAGGGGAATCATCTAAGTGTTCGATCAATGCACTCTGAAGCCATCTAATCCAATGTCAAATCTGAATGTTGGCCAAGAAGGAAAGTCAGGGATCAACTCCCAAAGAGCAAAAAGCTCAAACTTGATGTCAAAAGGGTGAAGCAAGCACACACATTGGAAAATAAGCCCCAAGTTTGGATCCCATGAGATCTGGACAAAAGGACTATGAGGTGAGAGAGAGGGACAGAGATCAGGGCTCAGTCAGCTTTTTAAATTGAGTTCACAATATGTCGTACACAAGTAGCCTTTAAACTGATAGGTGTCCAGGAAACTGGGACACAGACTAAAGATATTGAGAAAACAGGGAAGCATTGTGAAATCTCATGTGTAGGCAGTGCCATAGATAACCTACTGCAAGCTGTGAAGGCTTCTCCCAGATCACCCAGAGGGAGGACTATGATTGATGTATGACATCACTGCATCTATTGTTGCTGGTAAAGTGACAGTTGCCTTGAAAAGTTGGCGTTGTTGCATCAACAACACTGAAGGAGAGAAAAAGGAGTCGTGATAACAAGGCGTTTCACTGATCAGTCCCTGTGGTGGGTCTTCATTTGTTTTTCCGCAGTTATAATTCTATGCAGGTCAACTCAAATGACCTTGGATGTAAGTGTAGACTTAATGGACAGAAATGTAAAATGGTGCTAGGGTGAGTGATTGTGGCTTAGTTATATTCTAGATTAAAAATACAGGACATTCAGAAAAATGTCTCCCCCAACAAGTTATGGCATGTTCAGGTGTCACATAAAAGTCAACCTTGATGTATGTGTTCTGCAAAAGAATAAAAGAGACTCTGGATTATAAACTGTGTCTGGAACTCATTGTCTGGCCATAATCAGAACAAATCCCATTCTCAGATAATGGACATCTGTTAAATCTTCCACTGTTAATAGAAAACGTTGCCTGTGGGACAAAGACTTTTATGACTGCACCATCTCTTCTGTGATAAAAGTGTTCTAAATCTTATTTTAACCAAGTGATTGTGTTTGCATCTGGTTTTCTTAGGGGGAAAAGAATAATGGGCCACACAGGAATTCAACATGTCAGCAATGTTGTGGCATAATGAAGGGCTAATAAGATACCAAATTCTCCTGCCTTCAGCCATCCAAACAGCCCATGGGGACCACTGGCTCCAGATGCCTTAAAATCCAGACTCCTTAACCTATACTATTGAGACCCAGAGGGATATGACCTGAGTCTTTCCCCGTGGTCTTGCTGCCCCTGCAATTTATATTCGAACCATGCCAATATTTCAAGTTTCCCACATTCAAAATTCCCATTATCTGCCTTGCCACATGCTGCTTTCTTGAACTCCTTCCTGTGCTACAAACAATTTATCTCAAAATTCACCTCCATAAACAAGTCCTCAATGACATTCCTCTCCCATCTCTCCCTTTTGGGGGCTCCACAGAACCTAACCATTATTTCTATATAAGCCTCAACTTATTATGTAGGTGTAGGTGTGTTCACTTCTTTATTTTCTCTGCTTGACTTTGAATGCACACTTTTGAAAAACAAAGGTTTAAATTATTCACCCATTTATCCACAACACAACAACCAAGCTCCATGTGGCTGGATGGGTGAAGTCTTGAATGGGTAGAAGAATGGATTCATCCTGAGAGAATGATTCTTGGAGATAGAAAAATAGGCCCTTCCAAGATGCAGGACACTGAGAGAAAACTAAAAAGTTGGGAACGTTATAAATTTACCTAAGATCTTAAAAACAAAAATTCAACAAGAAGCATGGTCACAAATCAAATCTTTGACCTTTAATTGGCTCATGTGTCTGATCCTGGCCTGTATCCCTACCTAGATTCTGCCCTAATCTCAGTAACCCATCACTTGACCTACTAGGGAATCTAGTTCAATATCTCTCCTCCTACCTCTATGTCCTACCTCTTCTCCTTAAACTCAGAAAAGCAAAATGGGCACATCATAATTTCTGTCTGCTTGGTCTTAAATGATGTTACTTTCTGATCCAGGACTTAATCCCAGCTCTCACATCCTAGCTCACATATCATCTGGGATGTTCTTTCCTTTATTTTTGGAATCACTACAAGACAAAAGATATTCAAACCTCTTTTCATGTGAGCAATAATCTAGGTTCAAGTTAAGACTCTGCCATTTGCCAGCTGAGAAATCTCAGGGTAGATATTTAATTTCTCTAAATCTAGGTGTTCTTGTTTGTAAAATGGAAATGATCACAGTGCTGACCCGAAAAGGGTGCTTCAGGGAGTAAATGATACAATGAATGAGAAGCTCTTAGGATTGTGTGCGATACTCAATGATACTTACTATGCCACTGGGATCTGTAAGAGACAGCTGTGTAATAACAGAATGAGAGCAATGTCTGCAGGTAGGCAATGTGAAGAGTCTTAATTTTCAAGAAACAAGAAAGCATAGAGTCAAAAAAAACATGTCCTAAGATGCAGTGATGCCCAAGAAAATGACAGTAAACATCTTAAAGAGATAATGTATAAACTCTTAGAAAAGAAAGTAGTAATCTTGAGGGCCCAAAATTGATCTATTAATGATAAATATACCAAGTTAACACTGATTCCTTCAAGGACTGAAGTCACGAGAATGCTCTCATAATTATAATATAGCAGGTATCTACATTGCATTTATTATGTTCAGAGCTCCTTTCTAAGCACCTTACACACATTAGGTGGTTTGTATCACAGGAAAGCCCTATGAGATAAGTACTATCAACAATGTAAATTTACAGATAAAGATGGTGAGGTACAGAGAGTTTAAGTTGTTTTACTAAGATCACACACCTATAGGAAATATAAGAACTAAGACTTGAATTGATAAGTGCAGTCTGCATTCCATGATTACACTAAGCTCAGCCTGCACACCACCACTCTGCTATCCTATGCCCATCACAGACATTGCTAATCAATAGCAGGATTCATTGTCACTGAATAGAGAGTCAGCCTCAATATCCTCCACCTTGTCACACAAGGGGAATTCCCTTTGCCATAGGTAGTCAGCAATATTTATTATGATACACTTATGAATTAGGTGGGAAAAAAATCCCAAGATAGATTTGTAGCTGGTTGAAAACATGTAAAAAAATCATATCATTCATTACTGGGTCAGTGCCCATTTGAGGGGATCTGGGCAATTGTCCTAAATGATACATATTTTTGCTTGCTCATGCAACACGATTGATCAAGACTTGCATGAAGGACCAGGCAAATACACAACCTGCCACATAGATCATAGTTTAAGACCTTCTCTGAGGCCATGAAACCTAGTGAGTCAGGGGTCAAATTTTCAATGTCTAGAAACAGGTTTTATTTAGTCTGCAACCACCTAGGCTTGTGTGGGATCTTGGGGGCAGCAGTGGGAGAGGAATAAGAGGAAGCAGAGCCCTGACTGGGACAAAGAGACCCAGAATTATCAGTGACCCCAACACCTGGCCACAGGCCATCATTTGTCTCAGCTCTCTGGAAAGAGTAATTTGCTCCCAGAGGACTTGGATTCTCATGAAAGGTGGTTACCATCCACTGACCTCTCCTTTTTTTCAAAGTAGGGTGCTCTCAAGAGGTGTCCCTAGTATGTTGATCTAGTGATAGGATTGAATCACAGCCCTATCTACTTGTAACAAGGAAAGGAAGCAGACCTAATGTATATCCCTGGGAGATGGTGAGGCTTTCCAGCTGCTGGCAGGAAAAGGTTACTTGTGCAAATAGGGGAAGAAAATGCTCCAATCCACCATTTTTCTTTTAGCACAACAATGCAACAGCAATGGCACCCATCTGTTTGTTGTTTTCTTTTCTAAAGCAGGAAATGAGGTGTCCACAGAGACCCTGGATGAATAATGCATAACATTTGCAAACAAAATCAACCCTCAATTAACTGTACTGGTGGAGGGAGATTGCAAGAATCCAAAATATCTGCAATTCTAGATAAATTTGACTTTTTTTTAGAAATGTTGGATAGAGAAATGGTGGGAGATTCAACCATACACACTGGAAATAAACTCTGACTATGCATGCTATATATACATCACACACATATACATGGTTAACATGCAAGCAGCACATCTTCATAACACATGTGTGTGCACAGATGCACACACACACACACACACACACACACACACACACGTTGGTTCTCCCAATTGAAAGAACAAGCAGGCTTATTAGGAAATTGCCACGTTCCCTGTCACTGGAAGCAGGTAAGCAGAAATGGAAAATTCTTGCTACTGACGTTGGAAAGAAGTTCAAGTATCAGATGAAAGGATTGCTTTTAGGCTTCCTCAAACCCCTAGAATTTACGCTTCTGAATTTTTCTCAAGTTTAGTAGTCGGTTATATCCTACATCAGTGTGCCTTGCACAATGCACTGTTTTAGAGACCCCTCAAATATTGTCTCCTTGAGCCTGTGAATTGAGTAAAATAACCATTAAGCAGTAGCACATTCTATTGAAGCTGCCTGGGTTTGGTGTCTGACAGCTGTGGGCAGACTCTCAGTTGCTTTAGGAAATTAGGTCTCACCAGGCAGCTGGAATACACATGAATGTGTAGCTGTCCACGCACACGCCTACTCCTTATAGTTCTAAAAATCCATAAATAATAAAGATTTGCCAGCTCTCACACAACTGGTTAAGTCTTTGCTGGACAGGAACTCCATCTTCCCATTCCCTGTCTAGTATTCCTGTCACTTCCTCAGGCTGGTAGAAAGGAAGCTGTGCTTCTTATTTTAATATGATCATGTCCTCCAGCCTGGTCCCCCGTACAGTCCTTTTTGTCTTTTGGTCACCAGCACACCAGGTGGTAATGCTGCAAGCAGGTGTTGGTGCTTCTTAAGAGGGCAGGTGGGAGAAGGACATTCACCCAATTTGCCATAAGAAAGGCAAAGAGCACCCGGATATGCTGACGCATTGAGAGCCAACCTTCTGTTCCTCCAGCGTCACATACAGAATTATGAAAAGCCTATGGTCCCAGATCAGGAGAACCTATTACTTCTCTTTGGTAAGAGCTTTCTAGAGGTGATGAAGAACTACTGGTCTCTGATTTATGTGTCACATCAGAAATATCAGAATCAAGGGCCCATCTTTGATGCTTACTGAATGTAGGCAAAGGATCAGAGTTTACTATTTTAAAAAAATGAAAGCAAGAAAAATCCTTAAAAAAAAGATCACTGAGATTCGATACATTGATATCAATGTTCTCACTCCTGTTTATTACCCACAACTGTGTTCTGCTCACAGATGTCTCTTGGGAAACATTCTACAGAATCAGGTAATAGCACTATACTGAGGGAGAACCAGCACAGTTTGGCTCAATGTCTGTGGATGGGAAATTGTACCCTGAAAACACGAATGCATCTTGTACCCTTCAACACAAGATCCGGGTTCTGACTCTGGGAAAACAAAGACACCTGGGAAAGGAGGGATCACAGGAATGGAAGATTGGAGGGATAAAGCATGGATATAGCTGGGGAAGAGAAAGACACAGAATAAAGGTCCCATGCCTCTAAGTCTCCAGAGTTTCTTTTTGGGAAGGCCTGGCTTCATTGTTTCAGTTATTCATTCATCCAGTCATCCAGTCATTCATTCTTCCTTCTATCCCAGCATTTTTAAAAAAGACTTATTTATGATACAACAACTGGGGTACAGACCAGAGGTGTGGGAGGTGAGAGGATTCACCAGAGACAGAGTGGGGAACAGAACAGGCAGATAGACTGAAATACACTGCCAAGGGGAGCAGCGGGTGAGACAGGAGAGGTCTGCTGTGCCATGTGAGTAGCTCCCTGGTCAGGGATCTAATTCGCACTGCAGAGGCTGCAGAGAGCTTCACAGAGCTGCGCTCTACCCCTTGCGCCACCAGGGAGGCCCCTTATCCAGGCATTTACTGGATACAGATTAGCAACATAGTAGACTTGCCACTAGGCCAGATACTGAACTTGGAGTGGTGAATAAATCCCAAACACCCTTACCTAATAATCTTACAGTCTTGAAAAGGAGACATAAAATAATCAAGTCAGAATACAAGCAACCAGTAAAAGCTATAATAAAATCTATGACAAGAAAGTTCAAGAAACAATGAGTGCTTTTAAAAATGACCCTTCCCCTAAAGTGTCTATGGAAAAGCAATATTTCAGCTAAGAATTAATCAAGTTTAATTGTCCAACAGAGGGAAAGGGTTGAGCCAGGCAGAGGAAAGAGCATGTGTGTGGTGTGGAAAAGAGGATCTGGTGCCTGGCTGTGTGCATCTGGAAAGTACACATGTTTCGACATCCTACTGGATGTCAAACCCTATGACAAATACGGAGACTATATAAAAGCCACAGCCTGGTGGTGAGTTCACTGCAGCCAGGCGCCATGAGCATTTCTTTCTCACAGCCTTAGCACCTAACACAGTCCCTGGCAAGGTCAAGCCCTGGAATGAGTAATAAGTAGAAGAGATAATGAGTAATAAGTATGGGAGATCATGGAAACATTCATGGAATAGAAAATAATATTTAAAGTGGCACAGAAGAGTAGCAAGGCCTGTGCAGAGGGGGTGGTGGCAAGAACAAGGCTAGTAGATGGCCATCTGTGTGGGTGTGGCAGGCAATAGAAGCCACTCCTCCACGTAAAGGGGTATGTGTGGAGGCATGAGGGGCTGGAGGAGTAAACAGGGGTCAGGTTGTGAAAGACCTTAAAATCCAGGTAGAACCTAACTCATTCTGACCCTGAAATCCAGCAGAACAGAGATATTCCCATTCCAAGGAGTCATTTTCCAGACTTTTTTGCCAGCCATCTGCAAATCAAAACCTGGAAGATGGCTGGCCCCAGTTTCTCAATAGAGACACCATGCTAAAAGCAAGACACAGCCTTATCACTTCCTCTTTCAGCCCTCAGGATATAGCACAGAGCCTCCTGAGGTCAAGGAATAAAGAAGGCAAAGAAAAACCAAGCACAAGAGAGGACTCTAAAGCCCCAAGTAACTTCAGGAGAATGATCACAGGGGAAAATCCAAAGGATTACATTCTTGCATTACTCTCCCACCCTGGGGTGCAGAACAACACTCCCCAGGCACTACCCACTATTGTAGCTAAGGAATTTTAGACATCACAGCCCTCCTGATAGGCTTCCTGGTCCCTCACAGCTAGGGAGAAATGCCCATTTTAATGCTAACTCCATGCTGGTAAAAGGTGGTCAGCAATGGAGAGGGTTACAATCAGACGTAAGTAGTTATATCTGCATTTTATAATAAAAATAATCAATAAGTTGAATTCAGAGGGGTTTAGCAACATGCTGAAAAACATGGTTGAAGCCCACTTTCTCTCTGATCTCCAGAGTGGAATGATGGCCAAGTCCAATACATCAAAATGAACCCAGTTCTGCCCTTCCCCAGACATGTTCTTGTAGTCTTCCTCCTTGAAGAGCCCAGATGTACTACTACATGAAGGACAGGTGGTAAGAAAGATCTCGGGATCAATTGTTAAAAGAAAGAAGAGGGAGAGAAGTGACAGACAATGGAGTGACCAAGTGATGGAGGCCCAATGGGGTGGGGGCAGAGGAAGAGGGGGAGGAATTTGCCAGTGTGACTTGCAATGCCTGAGCTGCAGCACAGAAACCCAGCAATTTTTTCTCTGGATTTCCTACTAAATAAAACAAATGTCTCTGACTCATGTCACAGTTTGCATTTTCAATCTGATTCATGGGGAAAGCATTGGCAGGTAATCTTTATCCATTTCAATTGTTTAACTTTTCATGCAGAATACTAATGACAAACATGCAAAAAAGAGAAACATCAACCTTGGCACTAAGAAATTTCTCTTTCAAAACAAAGGAACAAATGAAACTTACCAGTGCTTTCAATACCTCTGCCTTCACTCTTCATATTAGTACTGACTTGACATCCTGAGGGATTTGCCCTCAAGGGGGAAGACACCAAGGCACCCCAAATGACAAAAGTCACTTTCATACAGAAGTCCCCTGTTCAATGGTTCTTTTCTTGCAGAGACACCATTTCCTTACACACCTTCACCTTTGTCCCATTCTGTCATCAACAGAAGCATCTTCCTTCTTTTGGGAAGTCCATTTCCTACCAGGAAAGAGTGTGTTTCTGACATGGCTAGAATCACTGCATATTTTGTAGAGTTGAGGATCCAGGAGGCCAACCAGCCACCATCTCTTTTCTAGCAACTCACTCCACACGTAGCACTGTCAGATCCAGAATCACATTTGTGTTTCAGCAAACACTCTGCATGATACCTGTCTTTTCCCCCAATTAGAGGTGAGGAGAAAGGCTCAGATAATTAGGCATCCCACAGCTGAGTGGCAGAAGTGGATGGAAAGTTCCCCTGACACATGGCTGCACTTACCCTGGTAACTCACGTCACTTGTCTTAGTCTCCTGGGAAGCCTTTGATGTTGCCTCACCTGTGCGGGCTTACACAGCACTGATTCAAGGGACGTCTGGAGTGTGGCTTCAATGACAGGGGAGTGAGAAGACTCAACCAAGAAGTTTGAGCTGCAGGGGGTGTTGTGGAAGCCTGTGAAGGTGATAACACTTTGGACAGGGTAGGAACAACCAGAGGGAAGCTGGGGTAAGAGAATTTAGAGCCTAGGAGACCATCAGAGGCACAAACTGGGAGGACGTTAGTCTTGAATAAGACCCAGTGACCAGGGAAAAGAAGATTAAAACAGGATGAGGGTGAGCCCAAATACAATCCTAACTAGACAGGCTCAAAGGAAAAGGCTGAGAACTGGGCACTTGGGGGCCATCTCCCATAATGCATTCAACAATGTTCCTGAGGCCCCACTTAAAGCCAGTCACCCCAGTTAGGTCCCAGAGTTGAAAGATGAAGAGCACACAGCTTTTGCAATTTGGGAGTTCATTCTAGAGAAAGACGAGTGAGCAGTCAAGCAAAGTGCAGAGAGTTAAGTGGGGTAATGGCAGAGGACCTGGTGCTGTCAGGCCCTAGAGGAAGAGCCACTGAGAGGGAAGAAAGTTCCAGGAAGGTTTCCCCAGTGTCAACATCCTCCCTCTCCCAGAGGACAGCAGGAAGCTGAGGAGACTGGCGCGTGGGCCGTAGCCTCACCCAGCTGTGGAGCAATTCAACATTCAGCTCTCAGTCTCCTGATTTGTAAGATGGGTGAAATGCCTCATATCACTGCACTGTGAACATAAGGTACATGAACACATCTGCTGCTAAGTAGGTACATGTTGATTCCTCCTTGCCAAATAATCAAAAATAGTCAAACTCATAAGCAAAAGATTATTTAAAAAGCTAAATGTGAAAGCTAATACATTCTTCCACAGAAATGTTGTCTATCTTTTTAAAAGTAGCTTTGTGAGGGGTATGAGGAGCTAGGGGGGGTGCCTGGAAGGGAGACGGCAGGGACTCCAGGTGAGCTGCATGTGGCCTGTGGGCTTTCTCAGGTAAAATGAACCAAAAGCTTATGGACTGAGTGGAAAAGGAAGGTGCACACTAAAAAAGGAAAAAATAAAGTCCCAAAGGAACTCAGCAGACTTCCAATTACTCTTAATGTAGATACTGATGTTTTGAGGAAAGAAGTCTAAGAGGGAGCAGTGGGGCCCAACATTGTCAAGAGATGACCCGATGTGTGGTAGGAAATGAAAGAGATGATATGAAAATGGAGACTGAAATTAGAAGAAGGGCCTCCCCTGGTGGTGCAGTGATTGAGTGCTGGGCTGCGAATCTGCCCGCAGCTTCTGCAGCGCCGGTTCGATCCCCGGCCGCTGGGTGAGGGTCCCACTTGTCACTCAGACCTCTCCTGCCGCCCGCTGCTCCCCTCAGCAGCGTAATTCGTCAGTCTGCCTGCTCTGCTCCCCGCTCTGGCTCTGGTGAATTCTCTCACCCTCCCGTGCTTCTGACTGTACCCAGTGCTTGTATAAATAAATAAATAAATCTTAAAAAAAAAAGAAATTAAGATGAAGAAAAGGAGTCCAGCAGAGACCGTGCCCATATGGATGAATCAGAGAAAGGAAAAGACTGAAGGCAAAGTGAGAGAAAAACGGGAAAAACAAAGCAAAAGCAGGGAGAACAGTTAAAGATTTGGCCTGATTAGAGTGTTCAAAACTCGAAAATTGCCACATGGGGCAGATTTCCATTTAGAATGTGTACGTTGACTTGAGCTTCTGCCAAATAAAGGTTTGTTTCTGTATTTAAAGAAAAATAAAAATAACTGTGAAACTCACATTTTGGAAAAGAACAATCTTTATGTAGTTAGACTCTTAGTTCTCCTTTCCCTCCACCCTAATCATCTCTCTTATTGTGTCCATCATATAGGACCCTTTGTCCTTTGCTTGAGTATTTCTAGGACTATTTCTGATCTTTTGGAGGGAGTTTTTATATCTCGTAGGCACTTGAGCTCATGTCTGAAAATTCAAACACTAATGTGAACATCATTAATCAACAGATTTAAATAGTCACACACAGCACGTAACTCTTTCTTGGCCTGTGACTGAGAGGCCATTGAACTGTGTGACTCTGATGAAGTATGAAAAGCCCCGATTGCGGGTGGATCAGCAAACCATAGGCATAACATGTCACACCTTTACTAATCAGAATGATGCTGTCTGAGCCTCCTGATCACCCTGGCTGGGGAGATACCTCGATCTTGTTTTACACATGAAGAAGCCAGCCCATGGTGCTGCATCTAGTGCCGGGTGGAACCAAGACTCAAAATCTGGTCCTTCTGGCATCAAAGATGTCTTCTGTTCCCCGAACTCCCAGGTCTCTGTCATCTGCATGCGTGTTCCTCACTCAGTTCTTTCCTAAGACTATGAAAGACTAGCTTTCATCGATCCGACATGGCTGCCGTGTCTACCAGAAACTGGATTTTCCCCCTGAATTCTCATTCTCTCCATTTTATAAACTAAAAAGTATCAAGTTCATAACCAGTTCAATAAAAACCATCCCAGAAATAAACGATTGCATTTATTACTATGGCTCTGCTAATACTATTGATTTTTCCGCCGCACCATTTCCCTTTGCTTTGCTCTCTTTATAGACCACTAGCAGCAGGAATGCTTACCATTAGCCCCACAGACAGCACTAATAGATCACCATGCTGTCACTCTTGCCCTCTTCTGTGACTATAATAATTCCAGGCTGTGGCACAGCTTTTCACCTATCAGTCATCAAGGCCCCCTGTTGGAGACAATATACTCATTACACGAAGCTCCTCAGACAGGCTGCTGTCAGCTTGCAATCCCGGATTGAAAGGTCACCTTTAATTTTCTAATATTCCCAGCAGTATACTGTATCACACTTCGGTTCTACATTGGCAAAAATATGGCTCAGTTCCACCCCAACCACCTCCCCTAAAGCACAGCGACAGACTCTGTGTGTTAAGCAGCTCCAAATTCTAATTTTCAATTCTTCAATCAACCAATCAACCGGCAGAAGTTGTCTCAGTGCCTCTGCACTTTCACCTTGTTGAGTAGTGAAGCCAAGCACAGCACAAGTGAAGGATTAGAACTGGCCACGGTCTTGTCCTGGCTGCAGACTCTCCTAACATTGACCCAAAGGCAGAGGACTTGCGAGTGCAATAGATGGAACTCAAGTGCGCTGGAGAGGGCCCCCACCTGCTCCCAGCACACACATTAACCTCTGCATTCCCTCTTTCATCTTCCCTCCTTCCTTTCCACCCCTGGTAGCCCAAACGAACTTTTCGATTGACCCTCTGCAGGGGAATTTCTTCACCAATCCCAGCAACTTCTCACAGTTGATCCATTTTCCTCTAGTTCCAAGTACTTTCTCTGAGATGGGGCTGCAAGCTGTAATAATCACCGTCCAGTCCAGATGGGAGTCCAGGGTCATCTACATGTAAACCATCAAACAGTTAAATTCCAGAGGAATAGTGAGTCAGCCATCCCAAACTCTGGGAGCCATGCCTGGTGGGCATTTGAGATTAGATCAAAGGACACAAGAGGAAAGAGCTCTATAAGAAAGTGTGTGGAAGTGTTCTAGGGTTGAATATTTTTGAACCACAGGTTTTAGTGGGTTTTTTGCTCCCTTATAAATGAAGGGGCGGGTGAAGAAATCCCTCCTGCTGCAGGTGCAATGGGGTTTTGCAGGAAGTGGCACCAGAAGTGCAGGGCAGGCCCTTTTGTACGGACACTAGCAGAGCCTGCTGCCACCCAGAAGCGGGAGCCTCCCCTTCTTTCACACTGAAAACATCTGCATGGTGCCAAACAGAATAACTGGAGCAACAGAAACACTGGTCCCACACTTAGACTGCTTGAGAACCTCACCTTAGGGAAGGAATTAGGAGAAGCTGCTCATGGAAAGATGGAGGCCCGCACCTCACATCTGAGCTGTGTCATAAGCCACTGCTCAGTCAGCCTGGTGTGGCCTGGAACAGATCAAAGGGAAGGTATTCTGGTGAAGAGCAAAGACAGAGAGCCTGCAGTTGGCAGAGAAGTTTCAGGACATAACAGGCCCAGGACAGTGTAGGATAAGGAACCCAGCCCTCACTGTAGCTCAGAGAACTTCAGGCTCACAGTGAGGCTCTCTCAGGCACCAGGTAAGGTTGATCAGAGTGCACTTTTTGCTTAAACTTGCTTCTGATAAGCTTGTTATTCTTTCCCTTTCGTTGAGAGAATCTGGCCTTTTTTGACTCAGCTTACAAGTCCAGAGATGGGAAACACAACTCCAGTATTAAATGCTGGAGAGCCAGAGTAGAGAGCGAGGTAACCAGCAGCTTCAAAGTTTATTTCAAAGCACAGAGCATCCCCAAAAGCCAACTTTGTACAAGGCAGTGTTCGGATGCAGAAACCATGGTCTCCACTTTCACAGTGTTCTCACCCTTTAGGTGTACTCAGTTAAGCTGGGGAGGCCACAGGGACAATAAAAATATGGAAAACAATTCACACTTCTTAGGCTAAGCACCAAATAAATCATGCTGGAACTTGCTGCACAGTGAGGCCCTGCTGTGGATGGCTGAATCAAGGGTGCCCAAGGAGGACTCTAGTGAGATGCCAGTCTTAAAGGGTGAAGACACCACCGCTGGGGAGAGGGTCATTGCTGACCACACAGCTCAGCTCCACAAAAGCTCCCCAAGGGCAGGGATGTGAATCCCTTGGCTCATCCAGTTGTCCCAAGTGCTTAGAAGACAGCCAGACACAAACTCAGCACTCAAATACTTAATAAATGAGTGAATGAATAATATTTACTGAGTCCCTACTGGGCAGTAGAATTGTCAAAGATAAATAAGAATTCTTTTCTTCATGCAGCTAGTCCAGAGTCAAAGTGAGAAGAGTAAGCAAGTGATTTCAGTTTGAAGTGTTACATGCTATTGTGAAGCTGTGCGGCGTCTCCAGAGCTGGGAATATTCATCTAGTTTGTTGGGCTGTACACTGTAAGAAGAAGACATAGAAACACTCCACATTCAAACTGTGTGAGTGAGAGCATGATTCAGTTCTAGTGGAATGCTTGTAGGCAAAGCAGATCACAAGCATCACAAAGAAGGATCTACTGTTTGACTCATCAATTCTTTTAGAGCTTTATCCCAGGGTTAGGAAGATTAAAAAGATTCACATCAAATTAGCTCTAAGGTTGTTTATTGCTGTACTGTTTATAACAGAAAGAAAAGAAGGAAAAATATCCATCAATACAATATTGGTTAAATAAGTGATGGTGCATTCACACAATGAAATAGAATGCAGACATCAACACACTGCACCAGGATATTTATTGGCAAAGAAATATATCTTCAACATACATCTACTTGAAAATGTAAGATTCAAAGGAAAAGGCACACAAAAAGATCCATTTTTGCATGAATATACTTTTTCCTTGAGAGAATCATTAAAAAAAAAAATCTCTTTAAGAAAGTTAAAATTATCTGTAAATGCTGAATTTATAGGAAGTTTTTTTTTTCTTTTTTACTTAACAATATCTATCCAGAGTGAACATGCATTGCTTTTGTATAAGAAATAAATATTGTTTTAACAAAAAAAGGAGAAATTGCTCTCCCTCCCCATATACTTTCTAAACAAACCCCACAAACTAAACTGGCTGTCTGGCCACTTCAAGACAGAGAAGGCTCAAGAGCATTCAGGGTCAGCCCATGGCCGAGATCACCTGCCCTAGTCTTGGGCCAGTTGTGGATTCAGTACTGAATTCCACCATTTAGTCTTTTAAGTAATCCACACCTGGCAGGTTAGATCCTTAACACTCAGAATATCTGAGCTATATCCTTTCTTCATTTCTCCTTAAAGAACTGATCCTCTCACTATTTCAAGCTCAAATGACCTCATTATAAAACAGAAGGCTCTAGAAAGTCCCAAGTTTATTTATTATTTATTGATGATATCTGGAAAAGACATGCACAGGAGCAAATTCTCTCTCTCTGGTGCTTTGAGTAATTTGACAGTAAAGAGATTACCTCCAGGAGGGCAGAGAGAAACATGCTGGGGGACAACACAATAATGAAAACCTGTGTGCCAAATAATGACCAGAGTCCTCATTTTTCTCCTTAATATTTGCTAAGGATGAAACACTCAAATAGGCTTGTTTTATGATGGGAATCACAAAGGAGCCACTTGCCAACAGGGCTGCCCATCAGGCAGGGTGTGGGAAGCTGGCACTGACATCCATGGGCAGCTCAAATGACATGGCATTCACATCTCAAGGCTGGCCCTTCCCTCCAACCTATTTTTGCAACTTTATAAGTCCTTTTTTTCCCTATTTTGACTGTAGGAGCATTGTTCCTTGCTGTGGGTGGCTGAAATGAGGCAAGTCAGTGACCAAAATCTGAGTTTGTCAAAACTCACCCAGGAAGCCTGGAGGGAGGACTTGAATGGGTAGAAATGGCAGGCGGCGGGAAGCAAAGGGGGTAACTGCAGGGCAACAGAAGTTGGTGCTGTCTCTCTGGCAACACTAATGTTCACATATCCCCATGACTGGCCTGGAAAGGTGATGAGAAGCTGGGCTCTAACCAGAAAGTGCTGAATTTGATTGGCCCACCTGCCTCTTGTGACCCCCAAACTCCTACTCACACACATGAGCCATGAAATCTTTAACCTCAACTTCATCTTTTAAATGGAGAAAATGACACTGTCTGAGGGGCTGTGGGATGTAAGAACTGGTGATGAGGAGCAGACTCCTGCTACAGGAGCTGGGAGTGATAAATGGGCAGGTTTTTCTGTTTTGATATGAGTATCAATATTTAAGGAGCGATCAATCATCAATAGATAAAACAGAAAATCCCTCCACTTATTTGGAAGTTAAGAAATATACTTCTAAATCTCCCATGAGTCAAAACAAAATCGTAATATAAACAGAAAATATTTTGAATTGAATGATATAAAAAATATGTACATCAAAACAGGCAGGATGCAGCTGAAGCAGTATTTAGAGGGAAATGTGAAGCCTTAAGTGAGCAAAGAACAAATGCCAATGAGCTAAAACATCCACCTTTCCAAAATGGAGAAAGGGTTAATCCAAGGAAAGCAAAAGGAAGAAAATGATAAAGATGAAAGTCACCCCTAATATAAAATAATAAGCATAATTTAGAGAGGGTCAAAAATTTCCATGGCAGATTCTTCAGAAAGGCTAGTAAAAGTGATAAACCTCTGGTGTTGCTGATACAAAAAGCAAGAGGAAACCTCCTCCAGTTTCAGGATTACCAGTGGGGGCATTTTATGGGGTATAACTGATGCTCCCAGAGTCGAAGCCTTGACCCTGCTTCACGATGTTCAAAATGCAAGGGGACGAGAGGACATATCTATAAAAAGTAGCAAGCAGTGATTTGGGGCAAATGAGTATTTCAGGTAAGAGGTTCAGAGGAGAGTCCCTGACCAGTGGCGCTAGGTAAGCTACTCCAGGCAGGAAGGAACAGAGCTCTGCCAGTTCCTACCAGACAGTCTTTCATGCTAAAGAGGTTTGGAATGATCTGGAAGAAAGTGCATATCACAGTAGCCACAAGTGCAGGCTGCAAAGTCAAATGAAACCAAGTTTGCATCCCATCTCTGTAATTTGTGACCTTGTACAAATTGTTTGACCTCTCTGTGCCTCTATTTCTTCATCTGCAAAGTGGCAGTAATACTGTTCTTACAAGGTAGTTGTGAGAATTAAAGAGATCAATACAGAGCACATGCTCAGCTGCACTGGGTGTTACTATGAATAGTATTTTTTTCCTACCTTTATGAACATAGTTTAATGTATCAATTTGGGCAGGGAGGCAAAATTGCTCTTCTTGCAGACAGGTCCAGACAACAAGCACCCCTCATTCCTCCATTCTCCCAGTAGTCATTTACAAAGCACCTCCAGATTGTCAAAAGGCTGCCTGGAAGAGAGAGGTACCTTCTATCAAGGCCCAGGCCAAAGGACACGCCGCATTGGGTCTCCTGCCCAACACCATCAGAGGCCTGGGGGGAAGGTAAGGAAGTACCTCTCAGACACCAAAAAATCAATACAAAAATGGGTGGTAATAGCCCTGAGCAGAAATGGGTGATTTTTCTAAAACAAACATTTTGCCTAAGGAAAATCAGAGGTCAAATGGTAAATGGAAAAAGAAAAAAACCATGAGTTGTAGTTTTGACCTCAGTTTTCAGGCCAAGAGTTTGGGGGCTGCTCTTTCTGGGATGAGATATGTAGGAGGAAAGCCTGGGTGACCCATTCCCTGGGCAGCAGGACCTGCAGCTGGGTCTGCTTTCTCTGAGGACACCCCCTATGCCTTTCCAGACCTTTGGGCAGCCTGGGCCACTTCCCACAGGGTGGGACAAGCGGGGACTGAGTTCAGAGCCGTTTCCAGTGCATTCTGCCAGACCCAAGGACCATAAATCACAGAAATGGAAAACAGGAGTGAGAAATGAAACCCTTGGCTTCCTGCAAACTGCCAACCACTTTCTATGGGCTGTAAATAACCACAGTTAAACTGAGCACCCTTTGCGCTTCTTGGCAGGGAAGTGCATGAAAACATCTGATGTAAGGATTTTAAATGCTTAAATGCCATCATTTACTTCATTGCCCTGGGCTTCCGGAGCTTTAAGAAGAGCCAGAGCCATGGAGCACCTCTCCCCACCCCCACTGCTTGAGCCCTGGAGGCAGAGTGCTGGGAGCACCAGGAATTAGAAGTAGTGGTCAGGTAGTCCTGGCATAGGAGATGAGAAGCCCCGAGCTGAGGGCCCAGTTGCTGGCCTAATCACCAGTCTGCCAGCCCTAAGTCAGTCAGCCAGTGAGCAAGTGGCTGAACCCCCATTTCAACCCGTCTCATTTCAACAGGCAGACCACAGGTCTAACCCAGGAAATGCATTCTGTGTTTACCGTCTTTGGAGTTGAGATTACTTCCCCTCCCCCACCTCTTCCAGATCCGGTTTATTTTCTTGTAAATTTCAAAAGTCACTAAAGACCTTGAGGCTGGACATAGGCAGCTCTGTCTTGGCGGAGTCTGATGTTCTCTCACGTCAGTGAGAGAAGCCAGGGGATCCATGGTGTGGCTGGCCCTCCTTCCTCCAAGAACCACCCCAGTGGGAGCAGGGGCATTTGTGTTTGTGTTGACCACAAGAGGTGCTGTGAATGAGAAGCAAATGGTATCACACAGCAGCTGGTGGAAAACATGGATTCAGGGTAATTTGCCAAGAGAAAAGTGAGGGAAACTGAGTTTACTGTAGAACAAGGGAAAGACTGAACTCAAATGACGCCCTCGATGCAGTCCACACCTGTGCGTGTGTGGTGGCCTGGATTCATTAGCAATAAACATGACAGTAAATACCCAGGAAGATTGTTTCAGTCTCACTTCCAGCCACAATTATGTTAAATACTATTTCAATAAGCCATCATGCTAACCTTATCTTCAAATCAACTGGCCAGCTTCCTGAGATTACTAACAATAGCTCATTACAACTGCATGAACAGGTTGGGTTAATCATGGCTCAGAAGACCTGAACTACAAGCAACGCTTAAATGTGTTAATATAATATTTAAAGCCTTTATTTGTAAACCAGGTCTTCTTTTCATTAATACCATTGAATCCATATCTATGTAAATCCCCATCATTAATACATTTGCCCTTTAGTTTCTGCAAAGTACTTCTTACAACTTATAAAATTAATCTTGTTCATTTGGATTTTATTGCTTATGTATAATTTATACATTTGTTTTTGATTTATGGAGTTATAATAACTGTAAACCTAAGAGTTTATCCTTAGTTTAATAGTCCTGCATTTTTAGAGAAATATCATAATAAAAATAATTAAATTCAACAGAAAGCATTTTTGAGAATTTCTTTTTCCCTTAAATGAAATCAATGCATGACTCAGATTTGAGAAATACTGACACATTAAAACTCTAATGATGGGTATCTAGGTTGTTTCCTGTTATTCTATCATACAACACAATCTGCAATTAATCTCTTTTTCCAAGTATCTGTGTGTTTGAGTATTCCTGAAGGATACACTTCTGAACATAGCAACACCAGGTCAAAGAGCAGACGAATTCATAAATGCAGTCATAAATGTAGATGTTCATAAATGCAGTCAAATTATCCCCTGACTAGATTGCAATTACTCTTTCCACACTATGTATGCAAATGTCTGCTTCCACACACCCTCAATACTATAAATCTTTGCAAATCTGTTAATCTGCCAGGTGAATTAAGATATATCAGAGTTGTTTTAATGTATACATCTTTAATCAAGAGAATAATGAGAATTTTTCCATATGTTTACTTGATATTTTTCATTTCTTATTGTGTGCATGTTGAGCTGCCTGTTGATGTTCTTGGCTGATTTTCTATTAGATCCTTATATTCCCATTGATTTACTGGCACTCTTTACATACAATCTCTGTCTCTCCCACCAAGAATACTTTGTCTTTTTCTCCATGGGTCCATTGACTTTGCTAAAGAAAATTTATTGAGAAAAGGGGCACTATGATGTGAGGAGACTGGCTTCTTACAAAAACTCCATTAGCTGAAGCAAAATGACCAAGATACCCATATCAAAACAATAGAAATGGTAGCCCCATTTTTCCCAAGAAAGTGCTCTTCCTCAAAGGGTCACCCACAGGGGAGCCTTTGTGCTCATAGGAGGTGACAGTGCCTGCGAGTCAGATATTCAGTCATCAGACACACTCAAATTTACACCCAAATTTACATCCCTTTGTTTGATCACTGGGAAACCATTTTGCCTTAATGAGAGTTGATCTTTTCCTCTCTAAAAGTGACATAATGCCTAGCTTCCCGAACTTTTGGGAGGTTTAATTAAGACCATTTATGTAGCACTCTTAACACAAAACAAGTTGCAGTGTGGTGATTCCCTCCTGGTGGCTGAATGGGCACCACTGTGGGGTGTGGTGAGAGAGAGGTTACTTGTCTGGAACTGTGGGAAGCAGATGAAGGTTGTGCACTGTCCCATCAAGACAGCTGGAGAACTGAACAAGAACTTGACCATTGTAGAGAATAAGAGCAACGACTGGCCTAAAAACAAGAACTGAGAGATGTAAGGAACCCAAACAATGTGTTTGTTCTACACTGGGACTTTTAACACTTGATATTCAGATTGTTCCTCTAAGTAGGCTACTGTGTGCCTCGTTTAGAGAGGAGGAGGCTGAAGTCTCCTTGTACACAGGAGCTTGTATAACATCCCTGTGTCCTCTGAGAGAGAGAGACACTTTCTGGTTACCCCATGTCACCTTGTATAATCAATCCATCATGAAGCCACATAGACTGGGGGTGTAGGCAGTGTCAGGGGTCAAACCTCTCCTTCCTTAAGATTGATGAAATCCACTCAAGGCATTTCTTGCTCCGATTAAAATACACCCATGATAAATTACTAAATTCCTTGATATGGAAATGGGGATGATAGGAATGTGCCTGACAATGGTTCAGATGATGGTCACAGAAAGGGGAAATAGAGCAAAGCATAATCTACCTCCTTGCCATCATTTTCTGACTCCTAAGCATGCCTGAGTGTTTGTGGGCAAGGACTATACAACTGATACATGGAAGGGTATCTAGAGGTCACAGTGGCCACAGATGAAGGAAAGCCAAGAATTTGTAATTCCTTTGGTTTAATATATCAAAGTACAGTCTAAGTAGATGTCCCTCCAACCCCCAAGATAGCAATGCTGTCAAATGAGAAGAGTCTGTCTTTTTTTTTCCCCCTAAAGATTTATTTATTTATTTATTTATTTATACATACAAGCACTGGGTACAGTCAGAAGCGCGGAAGGGTGAGAGAATTCACCAGAGCCAGAGCGGGGAGCAGAGCAGGCAGAAGGACCAAAGTACACTGCTGAGAGGAGCAGCGGGTGGCAGGAGAGGTCTGCGTGCCATGTGGGACCCTCCTCCAGTGGCCAGTGAGCAGCTGGGGATCGAACTGGCATTGCAGAGGCTGCGGGCTGCTTCGCAACCCAGCGCTCAACCGCTGCGCCACCGGGGAGGCCCGAGAAGAGTCTATCTTGACCATCATCAGCTTCTGCTGTCTGTGCCTATTCCTTCCTGACAGAAATAATTCTGCATAAAGGGTTTGGTGCCTTTAGCCCTAATCACCTTCCTGTCTAGACCTTCTCCCAGGAAAACATCTCCTAGAAATCAATGACACTTTCGTGTTAATATCAAGTCACTTCTTCTCTAGCTTATATCTGTTCCTGCAGACAGACAGGCAGCTGCAGTCTCCGAGGCAGGCACAATGGAGAACACAACGGAACATTTCAGAAAATACTCTTTCTAGGTTTGTGCCTTGCCATGGACAGCCATGAGAAGTCCTCAGCTATGAACCAAAACTTTGAGTCTAAATGAATTTTCACAGGGGAAGGCTGGGGAGAGTGCCACTGAGAGCAATTCCACCTTTTACTCTCCTAGCCCAAGCTTTTATTAAAGATAGGAATGAAGGGATAAGAAAAGAGCACTCAATTGTGTTTATGCTTATACAAATGAATACGTTATTGCTGGAACAAGTTTTCCATTTAGTAGAGACATGTGCACGAGCCAGTACATCCTCAGAGAACAGAGTCAATTCTTTCATATATGTGTGTGTGGGTATGTATGTATATGTATATATATATATATGTATATGTATACATATATACTCACACATATATATACACACATACATATGCATACATATATATACACATATATATATTTATTATATCTTCCTTCATTTTTGTACAATGTATGATTTCCCCGTGAAATTCCCACCACCAATTCACCTGCGCACCATCACCATAGTCCCTCGTGTTCTTCCCGCCCCTGTCCTGATCCTTCTCCCTCCTCCTCCCCTACAGAATGTCTCTGGTCTATAGTTGCCTGTTGATTTTGATTTTTACTTTATTATCATTATTTTTTCCCCTGATCCCTGACTTGGTTCCTCTACATTCTTTCTATAAGAGAAACCATCCAATATTTTTTTCTTTTTCTTTCTGGCTTATTTTTCTGAGCATAATCCCTTCTAGCTCCATCCATGTTGCTGTGAATGACACAAGGTTGTCCCTTTTGATTGCTGAGTAATATTCCATTGTGTATATGGACCACATCTTCTTGATCCAGTCATCTATTTTTGGGCATTTGGGTTGTTTCCACAGCTTAGCTATTGTAAATAGTGCTGCTATAAACATAGGAGTGCACGTGTCCTTTTGAAATAATGTTTTTGTGTCCTTTGAGTAGATACCTAGGAGTGGAATTGCTGGATCATATAGAAGCTCCATTTTTAGTAGCTTGAGGAACCTCTACACAGCTTTCCATAGTGGATGGACCAGTCTGCACTTCCGCAAGCAGTGTAGGAGAGTTCCTTTTTATCTGCATCCTCGCCAACATTTGTTGTTGCTAGTTTTTTTTGATATATACCATTCTTACTGGTATAAGATGGTATCTTGTGGTTTTGATTTGCATTTCCCTGATTACAAGTGATGCTGAAAATTTTTTCATATGCCTGTTGGCCATTTGCATTTCCTCTTTGGAGAAGTGTCTTTTTAGCTCTTCTGCCCAGTTTTTGATTGGGTTGTTTACTTTGTTTCTGTTGAGTTTTGTCAGGTCTTTGTAGATCTTTGTGATCAGTACATTATCATTAGTATTGTGTGCAAAAATGTTCTCCCATAGATGACTGGATCAAGAAGATGTGGTACATATACACAATGGAATAATACTCAGCAATCCAAAAAGATAAACACATGCAATTTGCAGCAACATGGATGGAGCTGGAAGGGATCATGCTCAGCGAAATAAGCCAGAAAGAAAAAAAAAATACTGGATGGTCTTACTTATAGCAGGAATCTAGAAAACCTAAATAAGGGACCAGGAAAAAGAATAACTGTAAGAAAGAAAAAATCAAAATCAACAAACAACTATGAATCAGAGACACACTATGGGGGGGAGCAGGGAAAAAGGGGATTGGGGTCAAAATAAGGGGGTTGCAATTGTATGGGGAATATAAAAATAAAATTTAAAAAAATGTTCTCCCAGTCAGTGGGGTGTCTCTTTGTTTTGTTAATATCTCTTTTGCTGTGCAGAAGCTCTTTAAGTTGATGTAGTCCCTGTTGTTTATCCTTTCCTTCACTATCTTTGCTTTGGGTGATGTGTCTTTAAAGACATTATTGAGGTGCATGTCATGTAGTGTTTCACCTATTTTTTCTTGTATATATTTTATGGTTTGCAGAACTTCTAACCTTCTGGAACTCTGTGTGCAGAGTAAATAGGTACTCTCAGAAAACTCCGGCTCCCTTTAGGGCAGCAGGCTGCCAATAGTACCTACCCGGAAAATTGCAGTATGGTAGAGTAGAAAAATCAAGGATCTATTATCAGTGCAAATTTGCTTTCTGTCACTTTCTAGCTAAAAGGCTACTAGCATGTTATTTTATTTCCTCAGCTACCCATTGTGTTAAATAAGGATAATAATATCTGCATGTCCATTGGTGATCATGAGAGTTATATGGGTAATAAATATAAAATGGGTGGCAGATCATGACAACCTGATAACCATTAGTTCCCTTCTCTCTTTACCATGGTTGAAAGGCTCATATACGATCAATCCTTCCATGGGATAGTAAACGTAGTCAACTGATATCTAATATTCCCATGCTGCATTTTATTAATCATTAGCTTCAGTGCCCATCACCCCCAAGTTTGCATTAGTCAGCATCCTTCTTTAAATGTTCACAACAAAACATGACAATGTTTTTAATGGTTCTTTGGAATTGAATCTTTAAAATACCAGCAACTTCTGGCCTCCTCGTTTCAGAAAGACTCTATTGAGAGTCCAGGAGGTCAATGAATGATGGTCAACCAGAAAGAAAGATGGATTTGCTTCCCAGGACATCTCCCTCTGTCCTCTCTTGGCATCCCCTCTCAGGAGAACACAATCAGTCTGTAGGAAGCACTAAAATCTTGAACTTATTAACACAATAATTTTGTAAGAGTCAACTTCTTGACCATGACAAAGGGAAATCTTTCCCTCAAGCACTCTTAACTGAATTAGTACAAGTGTTCAAGCTTTCTTGCTGATAGTCACAAAACACAGTAGTAATAGATGGTGAGAGGTTATCTTTCTGGATAACTAAAAAGGTAGAAAAAGGCAAGGCCCAGACAATCAGATTTTAGCCTCCAAGGAGACTACTACATATTGGTCTCCAGGTTGAATATGTCCCAGGCCCTGGATCACTTCCCTTCACATCCCACATACCTGTCCTTAACCCTGACCACCTGACTTGCTCTGATTGCCTTTATGCCTTTGCATTTGTCCTGTTCATTGTCTTATCCCATCCATTTTCCTGCTCCAAAACTAAATCTGTTTTGACCCTTCTCTGAAACTGATTTTTTATTTTTTTATTTGTTTTTTTTAAAGATTTATTTATGTATATAAGAACCAGGGTACAGGCCAGAGGTGTGGGGGGTGAGAGGATTCACCAGAGACAGAGTGGGGAACAGAACAGGCGTATCTACTGAAATACACTAATGAGGGGAGCAGCGGGTGAGTCAAGAGAGGTCTGCTGCGGCATGTGGGTCAGCACCTTGGCCAGGGATCTAACTCGTGCTGCAGTGGCTGCTCACAGTTTCATAGGTTGTGCCTCAACCCCTTGTGCCACCAGGGAGGCCCTGAAACCCATTTTTTAAATATTCATTAAAGATGATTTAAAATTGCTTCCATGGCTATTAACCAAGTTGACTTTATTTTTTATCAAATCTGATAATATACATTTTCTCAGAATGCCATACATTTCAGACTTCCTTAAAGCTGTATATATTATCATATTGTAATTTAATTTAGTCTACTCCATTTCCATGGTTATATTTCTTTTCTCAACTTTAATCGTGTGTATTTGTGCACTCTCCCTTGTTTCTTTGTTGGTCTCTTCAAAGAGTCAGCTTTTAGATCCATTTATAAATTCTAATGTTTTTCTGTTTTCTTAAACATTAATTTGTATCATATTTATGGTTTATTTCTTCCTAATTTCCTCAGATTTTTCCTTCTTAACTTCTTATATTGAATGCATTATTTTGATTATTTCTCCTTGATTATCAAGCCTTTAAAGCTATGGATTTACTTCTAAGTACAGCTTTGGTCACATTCCATAAGTTTTGGTATATAGCATTGCTCAATGAATAACTTGCAATCGTGGGTTTTATTTTAGTTTGCACCTTCAAGTCATTTAAGAAAGATCTATTTCTTCTTTTCATGTGATTAGATTTTATTTTGCTATTATTTTCATTGTAAGTGTTACAACATGATTCTCTATTGGCAGAAAAGAGATTCTTGCTCCACTTCTTCAGAGAGGAAGATCCTGAAGTATAGTGAGGTTAAGCATCTGCCTAAAGCTTCAGAGATAATTAGCAATGAAACCAGAAGGGGAGAAATGAGAATCTAACACTTTTTGCATAGTAGACACTACCCAAGATCCTTATTCAGCAAAAGGGAACACACAACTATCAGTGGCTTTTTTCTAGAATGGGCAGAGGCTTGAAGCAGCTGGAGGCAAGGCCAATACCAGCGGGTCCTCTTCATTCTGCTGAGAGGTTGCATCCTAGTGCACTCTGCTCCCTTCACAGCCCTTCACTGGGAGCACTGGAAGTGCTCCTTCCCTCAGACCTGGTCCAAGCAGCAGAAGCAAAGGCCCCAGAGGGTCCTCTGAGGTGGTACACAAACCCTTCAGACACAGGAACAGCACTAGAGGTCATAATTAGGCCTGTCCAGATGAGGCCTGTGTCCACACTGCTCCCAGTGTACTCCTCCATCACTGTATTCTTGAATCCTATGAAATGGTTACCAATCCCCATCACATATAAAGAAACTAAGGCTCTGAAAGATCAAGGAAGGGTTGATGATGCAGGATGTCCCCTCCAATGAAAAAGTGATGACACTGCTTGAGAACATGATGATGATTTAGACATTTCAGGGTAGGCTTCTTATTTATTTTTGAAGATTTATTTATTTGTGCATATAAGAACTGGGGTATAGGCCAGAGGTGTGGGGGCTCAGAGGATTCACCAGAGATAGAGTGGGGAACAGAAGAGGCAGACTGACTGGAATACACTGCTGAGGGGAACAGCGGGTGAGACAGGAGAGGTCTGCTTCACCATGTGGGTAGCTCCCTGGCCAGCCAGGGAACAAACTCATGCTGCAGAGGCTACGGATAGCTTCAGAGAGCTGTGCTTAACCCCTTACACCACCAGGGAGGCCCCCAGAGAGTAGGTTTCTTAAAGGATGATTTGCTTAACTCTTAAATGGTTAATTGCCAACACTCTTTTCCTCTGCAGTTCTTAGTGCCTATGATGAGAGGTGTGATAGCAGCCCTCAGACAGGAGGAGTAGATGTGAAAGGTTAAGATGCCTTCCAGCATGTAGTGAGTGCTCCGTCAACACGGGACAGAGGAGGTTCCCTTACCCCTTCCTCCCTTCAGCTTGGGATTCAACTTGGGAGACAGTGACCTGCCTCTCATAGAGTCAGACAGCAGTGAAGTGCTATGGGTTGGCGAGCCCAGCAGGACCACCTAGTCCAGAGTTCATTAAGAGGCCCCTGGGTGCCATTCAGGAGATGGTTAAAATCTGAACTAAAAACACACCTTCATCATTACTAATCTCACAACTATTTAAAATTTCCTAATGCTTATAGGCAAACAACCACAGCATTCCCAGCTGGGACCTAGGACCTGGGACTTTGTGATCAGTAGAAATCACAGTTGTTTGTGTGGCGCATTACAATTATCACAAAACATCACATATGTTCATCACTACTCCAGCAGTAGGATAGGTATTCTACTAGGCTTTGTCACTTAGTGTGGGAAAATATAAGCATAGGTATCCCAATATTAGCACTTATACATATGTATTATACATACATATTTTGATAACTTTTAGTATGATTAGTTGCCTTTATACGTTGGTGTATGTTTTTCTTAATGAATAAAAAATATTATTTTGAGAAAGGGTCCGTATGCTTCACCAGACTGCACAGAGGTCCATGACACAAAACATGTTTCAGAACCTGGTTATAGAGGAGGAAACAGGCCAAGGAGGAGGAGCGATCCTCACCAAGTCATAGCCAACTGGGATCAGAACCCATGCCCCCCGACCCTAGCAACGTCTGTAAGCCCCAGCTTACAAAAACTGGGGCTCATGGGGGTGCAGGTCAGCCATAGGATGACGCACCAGCTGCGGGATCAGGGGTGTGGCTCAGGCAAAGTGAGGGCACGGGCAATGGAAAGGTGACCTACACGGTTTGCAGTCCTGCCTGCTCAGCCAGGGAGGCCTCAGAGCAGCAATTACAAATATTTATTATTTGTTTTGCTGAAGTCTTCTCACATGGAACCAAGTAATAGATTAAATGATCCTTCAGTGGCCATATGAGAGGGTAGTGCGGCTTGATTTGTCTTTGCACTTAAAACCTACATCACATATGTGTGATTTTTATAATTGTATTTGAGCAGCTTAGGGAGCTAATATAAAACCACCATGTATTATTTCACAGGGTGAGGTTACTGGCTAGTAGAATAGAAAGCCCTCAATTTGGACGTGGACTGGCATCACCGCACCAGCATGTTATATACTGGGCACCTGAGACTCTGGGAACCCATTACTTTTCTCCTGGCCTTCCCCGAGTGCTTGGTTCACTTTTCCTCATGCTGAACCCTCACTTGGAATTCCTTCTCCACACTTCCTCACCACCACCACCATTTAAGATAGAATATGAAACATAACTTGGGGAACTCCTATCAGGTAAGCATTCTCCTTCATTAAGGCAGGCCACTGAATATACTGTGTTTACAGTGTTAGGAAAGTAAGAACAGGTTGCTGCTGCTCTTAGCTGAATCTTGAAACAGAAGAATTGTACAAAAGGAGTTCCAGGCAGAAAAACAGTATATGCAAAGGCACTATGGCAATAAAGTATAGCCCATTCAAGCCCTGGCAGTACTTTCCACCTGCCTGGCATAGAATGTAACTTCGCTGTGCCCCCAGGAGTCTACAACAACCTTGTTGGGATTTCTTAGAGAGGCAGACTTTCTTCTGGTCTTACAGCCTGGCAGGAGTTCTGAGAGAAGAAAAGTATTCTTGCAAGGGGTTCCAGGTGGAGCAGTGGGACAGGGGATTTCCCCCCTCAGTTCTGGTAGAACCCTGCTGCTTATCTGGAGGGAAGCTGGACTGATGGGGCGAATGTAAGCCAGGTCCAGTGTGCCACCCCCACCCACAGTCGTGGAATCCCCAGGGTGATCTGGAGAGAGCTTCTCTCTGGGAAGTCCAGATCATCACCAAGGGGACGGGCAAGCTGGTTCTCTGGAGTGAGGGCAGTTTGCAGCTTTCTTTTCATTCACACATCATTATGAGCATGGAGTCCGAGTGAATTTGTGGATCTGTCCAATCACATGCATTTATCTTCCTGCCTCTCATATCTGTCCTTTGTAGGTTTACCTACCACTTTAGTTGAAAAAATAGAACTTGATCCAGAAAAGCTCACTTTGAGAAAATGATCAGTATTACTATCTCCATATGAGATATGGTTGGCGTCTTTGGGGAAAAACCTCGGGGAATCTTACTTCCTCAGGCTCCTCAGTCTGAGTGAGTGAGGTCTCCCTGGCCCCTCTGCTCAGGGCCTTCCTCTACCAGTGCACTGAGCCAGATCTATTTACTTCTCTGTCTCTCTCTCCAGGCTGGAAATTCACCGAGAACAGGAATTTGACTCATCCTTTTCCAGGTTTGCTGGGCTTGGTTTGGCACAGACCTGGCCCTTAGAGATGCTCAAAATGTGGAATGAACAATAGGACTGGCACCACCAGGAAACTGATAGGACACTCAGTATTAATGTCTATGAAGCCCCAATTTGTGCTGCTCACCATGGAGGTTAACCCAGATACCTGGGTCAACCACAAGCCCTGTTACCCTGGATCCCAGATAGGGTAGTCCACTGGGAACTACACCGACCTCCAGATGGGAAACACCTCCTTCCAGGTGCCCACTTATATCAGTCACCCCATGGTCCTGCCACTCAGACAGGTAGGGAGTGGCAGCACTGAGACCCCCTAAGGCCCAGAGCTTCCTCAGGTCTGGAAAAACTGAGGCTGCCTTGCCCTGACATCTGGAAGAGGACTTTGGCTATTGACCAAGGCAACTCCTCATCAGGTTTGCAAGTGGGCATTGGAACAGCCTTGGTTATAGTCAACGGAGGGCCTTTCCCCCTTCACCTGTGTCCCACACCCTGACCCTTACTGCCAAGTTTATTCTCCTCTACCTGAAGGATTGCCTCTCGGCTATTACAGAAGGGCAGATGTTGTGTCCAGGGGACCAGGCTATCTGCACAAGTAATGTAAAATCACATGAGAAAGAATGAAAACAACCCTTTATTGAATGCCTCCACTATGCCAAGACCCTTGCTGAGTTTTTTATGAATATGTGATTTTGTTCTACCTGCCCATGAAGTGGTCTCATTAGCCTCATTTTACAGATGAAGAAACCAGAGCCCCAAGAGATCATGCAGTCTGTCAAAGCCCAGAAAGCTGGTCAATGGCAGCTGGGGAGTGAAACCAATGCTTCCTGAAATCTGTTTGTTACTGCTTAGCCCCATCACTTAGCAAAACTTTTCAGACCCTGAATGAGTGCTTTCTACATTACTGAGAGCCTCTAAATTTTGTTTTTTAAAATATTCTCTTTGGATGTTTTGTTTCCATAGTAAACAAACTGCTTCCTTTGCAGTTTGGGAAACCACAGACTGAGGATCCATGGAAACAGTTGGACAGGGAAGAGGGAGCGGCTGGGTCAGGGACCAGGTCTACCTGAACTGCTGCCAGTGAGTGTGCTAAAGAGTCAGTTTCCTCATTGTCCAGACCTCAGGCTTCCCCTAAATAATGGAGATGACCCCATCCATTTGCCACGTTCAACTGGAAAAGATGGTGAATGTGCAAGGCCTAAGGAGCAGGTGGGACCTTCTCCAAATAGTTCCCAGCAGCCCCATGCTCATGAGCACCATCTCCATCAAGGGCCCGCTCGTGTGTGTCCCAAGTCCCTGGTACATCACCGTCAGTCATCCATTCGGCACGGAACAAGCATGTATGGACCCCCTACTGTATTCCAAGCACTCGAACCCTGGGGAGACCCAGGGCACACAGACCAAAGTCCAGCCCTCAGGGAGCCGCAGCCCTGGGAATAAGAGCAAGTTGACCCTGGGTGTCAGCACCCACTGTTCTGGTGCTCGGTCCATCTTTGCAAACTTGCTCCTCATCCACAAAACTCTGGGGGAGGAGCCAGTATTCCAGCAGGAAACCAAGGCACAGGAAAGTTAGGTAAGACACCCCAAGTTAGGCAGGAAGCAGCAGAGTTGGATTTGAACTAGAACATGAGGTGCCAGAGCTCACACCCAACATGACACTCTGCTAACATGTGCTTTGGCTGTTCTCCCTCAGGTGCCAGACCCCTGCCCTTTTCCTCCGAGCTTCTCCAGTCTTCTCCTGCTCCCCTTCTTAAGCCTCCTCTCCTAGCCCAGGTCCCTCTGGCCTTCCTGCCTCTTCCATCCTCTGTCTAGTCACCACCTAGCATCACTCACCTCCACTCCATCCTGCCCGCCACCTCTGCTGAGACCCAAGTAATGTCTGGATGCAAACTATGGCTTTCAAAGCCCTTATTATCTGATTTTCTCTGTTCACTAACACTCAGCTCACAAAAACCGTTGGAGAATCACAGACCTTTATGAGAATCTACCACAAATTATAGCACCCCCGGGTAATAAACACATGCAAGCTCTTCCCAAAGTTAGCACACTCTTTCTGGACTGTCTCAGTGCACAATGTCACCACAAAGGCCCCTGCTAAAGACACACAAATCTTATTACTATTCCATAATTCCTTAAACATACGGGACTTGGGCCTCCCTGGTGGCGCAAAGGGTTAAGATACAACCTATGAAGCTGTCCACAGCCTCTGCAGCACGAGTTTGATCCCCAGCCAGGGAGCTACCCACTTGGCACAGCAGACCTCTCCTGTCTCTCCCGCTAGTCCCCTTGCAGTATATTTCAGTAGATCAGTCTGTTCTGCTCCCCACTCTGTCTCTGGTGAATCTTCTCACCCCCCACACCTCTGGCCTGTACCTAGTTCTTGTATGCATAAATAAATAAATCTTTTAAAAAAAAAGTGACTTTCCATTTCTCTCTCAACACCTCCTTCCACCCAGAATGCTTCCTCCCATCTCATTTCCATTGAATAAAAGCCTAGTGACCCATCAAAATCCACTTCTATAACACAGACCAGATGAGAGCTTTCCTATGATGCTCTCATCCACAGCTACCCACATGGGACTCCATTGCCCAGAGTATAGATCACATCTCATTTCCACCCACCCAGTAGGCACTTTTCAGGCAAAGATACTGGCTTAGTCATCTCACAATTCTTCACTTCACCAGCATCAAGCTCTGCAGACAGCATAGTGTTGAAGTTCTGAAAACTGGAAAAAATGGAAGTAGTTATTCTTATTTCCAATATAAGACTCTAGGAATCTTCTAATAAAATTGACTTTTCATGATCTGTGTCCAGCCCAGAGGAAGGATTGCTAGGAAATCTCACCAGACAGAAGCCTAAGAAAGTATGTCTTGCTTTGGCCATTTGTTAGAAGTATAAACATTTCATACTCATTGCTGCAGTTCTTGAATTCCCACTTAAATCTCTGTTTCTTTAGTAACAGTACCCTAGTTTACAGGAATCTATGACTTGGAAGTAAGGTCAGATCATGATAATTAGTTGTGATCCATATTTTGTATCTGATAATTAGCTGATATTCACTGTGATAATTGGGCCCTACATTTTTGGGAGGTGGCATATTTTAAGAAAGCAAAGCGTTCTTCATGTGCTCAGATCTCTCTGCTTTGTTAAAAGGTTGTTAAAGTGAGAAGTATAACATAGGAGAAAAATGAATACATTTGCTCTCAAGGATACAATTAAAATGAATTGTAAATATGACTAATGAGGCATTTAACTTTTCTAGGAATATTATGTAGGAAAATCATTTCCTGGGATGTAGATGCTAAGAAATTCAGTTGGGTGGCATCAGCGATCAAAGGGATCAAGGAAGACAAGACATTGCTACTGTCAGGGAAGGCCACGGAGGGCAGAGAAACAGCTGGTGAAGTGCCCACTACTATCCAACTTGATCTGTCTGCCCAGCTATGAAAAATTTGCTGTAGCAAAGAGCCTGGAAGTGGCTGCTGCTTGTAGCAATTCTTTCGCCATGGAGCTAACCAGAGATTTAACATAGGAGTCAGGAGCATTGGGCTCAAATCTAAACTCCACTCGGGCTCTGAACACTTTATGACATAACTCTGGACCTTGATTTCTTCATCTATGAAATGGGGACATCTGTTCATGGATTATGAAGATTACCTGAGCTAATGCAGGTGAAGTGCCCGGTATAGGGAACAGTGTGCCGGTATGTGCTGGAGAAATTGCTTTGAAGCTGCAGAGTGGGGAGAGTGCAAGAACTTCCACTTCCAAAGGGAGTCTATGGAATGAGGAAGGGCCTCTTACAAGGAGGATTCAAGATTCAGGTTCCTGAGCCCAGCCTTGCTCTCCAAGTTCAGGGTGAGTAATCTTGGGCATTAGTGACATGCTTTCAACATCCATGAAATGACAGCATTTCAATAAATAATTTCCAAGACTCTGTTGCAGGAATCCAATACAGTTTGATCCTATAAATAGCACACATTTTCCTCAAATCATTTGTTACTAAGTAGCCTGAATTTCTCCAAATATGGCATTATGACTTACTTGAGCTAAGGTCCACAGGTATAGCTGTTCATAATTATGCTGCAATTAAGGAGGCCAATTTGCAGGCCTAAGAGACTCTGAGTTCTCTAACTTCCTCTTTCCTCCCTTTCTCAGTTGCCATCCAGGAGCCATTCCCTATTATTCCAACCCATATCTGGGGCCCTGAAGGCACAAAGGGACCACCCAATCCAGAGTGGGGGTTAGCAGGCAGGTGAGGGAAGCTTTCCTGGAAAGATGATGTTTGAGCAGACATTCACCTCCCCAGCAGTCAACAACTATTCACCTCCCCAGACATTCACCTCCCCAGCAGTCAACAACTATTCATTGAGCACCTACTGCGTACCAGGCACTGTGCTAGATACTGAGGTCACAACACTGAGTGTTACCAATTCAATGCCAAATAAGAATCCACAATGGCTCACTCTAGTCATTCACTCTACTGTCCATTCTATCCTTGAGATATGGCCTGGCTCCTCTGCAGCACATGCCATCTATCATCCCCAAGTACCTCTCTGTTGTAGATTCCCTCTCTCTATCCAAATTTGGCCCAAAGCTATGGTGATTCCCAAGTCCAGCCTTCCCTTTATGTGGGTGGCAAGTGCCACTGTGACCATCAGCTCCTGAAGCAGCTGGTGTGAGGGGACCCCAAGCATTTCACCCACACTTTTCTTAGATCCCCACTCCACTCCTTTGAGCTGAGGCCCTACTTCCTGTTTCTTTTATTCTTATTGTGCCAAGGACAACTGTAGACACTGAACAGTCTGGGAGATTGATTAAGTAGGCATTGAAAATGAGATGTTTCCTCCTACTTGTTACTGCCTTTCTAAGATCAGAGCTAATTTTGTTTTTTTGTTCAAGGAAACAGAAGGAAAAAGGAAACATTTATGAAGCATCGCTAGGCTCTAGGCCCTGTGCTGGATGTGTTCATCTTGGCCCTCCTTGTGTCTCCTGAAAGCAAGCATTTTAATTCTGTGTGGAATGTACAGAAACCAAGGCTTTAGGAGGCTGGTTAACCTGTCCAGATCTCATTGTCAGTAATAGGCACAACTCATATCTGATTCTGTGATCCTGGAACCTAAGCCCTTGTTCCTGCACCAAGAACACGTGCCTGACTCTACCTGCAAAGGCAGCTTAAATGCTGCAGTGTGGGAAGATAAACAGAACTTGTTTGCTGTGTGATGGTGGCTTCAAATCAGGTGAGAATGCAGGGCCTCCTCCAGGGCCCCTCTAAGCCAGGGTTTAAGCAAACAAGATAAGAGGAATAAGAAAATGGTTTCTGGACACTGCCATCCATCTCTGGGAAGCCTTAGATAGGAAGCAGCAGGTGATGAAGTGGAATGAAATTCTAAGAAAAAAAGCTGAAAATGGAGGTTCACACATCACTGAGCTGCCTTCCTATCTAGAGGGAAAACCCGACATTAATAAAACAGAAAACCTTCAACAAAATCAAAGACAATTTTTTCTGTCAAGTTCAGAAACAACAGTACATAAACCTACCGGCATTTCCCAGGTGTGTTCCAGAAATAGCCATGTTGCTGAGAAGTTGGGTGGAAATCAAATTTGGGGTGAACTAGTCCTGGCTACCCATGTGAGTGAGCACTGCCTGTGTGCTGTGGGATGGAAGGAGAGCACTGCCTCCCACCACACCCGCTCTACCTTTTCCCCTTAAACACACTCCTTACCATCCCAATCCGGCGTACTCCACAAGTCCCTGCGGGCAACATGTGCTGTTATGCAGAGGCACTCTCAGGGAGTCGACCTCGGCTAACAAACCTGTCCATGAAGAACATACACATGCACATACCTACCCACTGACACATATAAACACATGCATATAACACCCCCACATTTACCCATACATACACACACCACTAAGGACACACAATCACAAGTACACACATGCATATGCACATGCAGAGGACACATATACACAGACATACACAGATACACTCACACTACAAAATACACACACATGCACACATGCATACCACACCTGCATGCACTCTCACACGCATATCCATACACACATGCATTTACACACAGCCACACGCATGCACATGCACATAATGCGGCTCTTGGATGGTGGCTTCTTCTGCAGACAGAGCTCTGTATACACTTCACTAGTCAATAAGGGGGCTCACCTGGGTCCAGATAAGTGCCTCCACAGAGACCTTGTCGAGTGGGTGTCAGTGATCTGAGAGGTGGCCATAGCAAAGCCTGTGAGGCCAGAGAGATCTAGGTTTGAAGTTATTCCCACTGCTTACTGGCCATGTGGCCTTGGACTTACACACCAATCCCTTGACCTCTCTGTCACTCATGTCTCAGTACCTGTCAAGAAGGAAACAGCATGCCTATTTTTTTGTGGGTTTAGGTAAGTACTAAATAAAATGATGGTATATCACCTTGGCATAGGGAAGGCATTAGATAAAGCTGTGGCTTCCTTGCTCTGCTCACCCTCCCCAAATCTGGCCTGTTCTTAAAGATCCAGGTCAAACTTGCCTCCTCCAGGAAGCCATCCCTGACCACATGGATCCCCAAGGATCACTCCCTATCTTGACCTCTATAGTACAGATGGTCACCACCAGCCCCTTGCCCACGGTCTTGTCCTGTGAGAGACAAAGATCTGTGCTAGTGAGATGTAGTTACCTGAGGACTGATGGTATAATGCGCTGGACTCAGGCCCAAGCTTGATTCAGAGTAGAAAACCATACATATCTCCAGACAGTCATTGAAACCCCCAAGAAGGGTTGGTAGTGATGGCTGCTCACATGCACAGAGTCCCATTATGTACCAAGCACCTCCCAGGTATCATCTCACGCCATCTCTGCAACCATCTGCTGAGACAGGTGTTACCAATTCCATTTCACAGGTAAAGAAACTGAGGTTCATGCAGGTGAGCTGTTGTTTACCAAACCATCTGCCTCTTCCGGAGGCAGAATCACAAAGGGAGGAAGGGGAGAGGAGGGAGGAGGCCATGGTGGGAGACTCACAGCAGAGAATCAAACACTTAAGACAAATCCTGACTCCTCTCAGGAGTTGCTGCTGTGAGCTCTGCTGGCTTCTGCTCACCCGTGGGCTCAACACCAAGTCAGAAGTGCCTGGGCTCCTGGGACTTGCTGCAAACTTTTGTTTATCACATCCAATGAAAGCTAGTGAGAGAGTTACTGAGGCCCTGACCTCTGTCCCCACCCAGCTGACCAGCAAGTTTATCCTCCGATACAATCCAGTAACTCCAGGGAGGCAGAACTGGAACTAGATTGCTTTCCTCTAATAAAATTTACGATGTATACAAATTCAATTACATCATCACATGCACCAATGGTGGCTGGAGGGCCAAGGTCACTTACACACATCCATCACCAGAGTCAGGGTATGAAATCACGTTCCACTTGGAGCCCAAAGGCTGTGGGGGCACAGGCATAGTGAGGGCACTGCAGGATTGTGGATCCAGAGAGCGGGCCTCTTGGGTCGGGTGGCTGCTTATGTTCAGCCCCATATCCTCCCCACACCCAGGAGTGATAAGGAGCCCATGTGGTGCACTGGGGGTCCTGAGTGCCAGTCCCAATTGTGGGGGGAGGGATCTGCACTCCCCCTGCAGGCATGGCTGACTGCTTTCTTGATGATGACTGTTTGTCCCTACCACACAACCTACTTCTGCCCTGGGAAGGGGAAAGAGAAAGTGTGCTAGATCTACACCTAAAGTATACTGTTTAATCTTCCCAATTCCTTATTGAATAGATGTGGAACCATGGAGCTGTCAGAGAAGGAAAGTAGGCTCAGAGAGGTTAGGTAATATGCCCAGGGCCACGGTTTGTTAGATGCTAGACCCATGCCAAGCAATGAATCTTTTTACCCTGACCTGCTGGACAAGGAAGTTTCCAAACAGGTGAAGGCAAGGGCTTCAAAAGAGAAATTCAGGGAAACTAATGGTTACTTTGGGGTTTGGAAGTGGGAGGTAGCATTTCCAAAATCTTCTAGTGATTGTGGGAGATATAGCTGATTAGAAATAAGTATTTTAAACAGATGTTCACCTATTTTCTTCACCCAGAAATCCCGATCTCACAAGTATAGTAAATGCAGGTATATATGAATAATTCTAAATGGAGTAGAGAGCTGGTTCGTACATTTGAAAATTTGATACAAGACATACATGAAGAAAATATTGGCCCTTTGCACAAGCTCAACCAGTCAGGCCTGAAGAGAGATAGATGGACTTCAGTTCTCCATCCATCAGGGGTCCCTTGACCTCAAACCAAGTCATTTAACCTCTCTGTGCCTCAGTATCCACTGAGGCAGTGGTTCTAGAGTTTAGTGCCCAGACCAGGGCTGTGACTATGGAGTGGGAAAGCAGGATAAGGGGACTGCTTGATGTTCAAGCCCCATGTCTTCCCTGCCTCCAGGAGCACCATGGCTTGAGGACTTGAGAGATATGCAAAATATGAGGTCCCCACCCACCCCAGAACTATGCCAGCAAGCCTGGTGGTGAGGCCCAGTCATTCAGGTTTTACAAGGCCTCAAGGGGATTTGGAAGCAATTCAGAGCACTGCCAGCTTTAAGGCAGTAACTCACATGAAGGTATTGCCTGTGGGTTTCCACAGGCACCCCATGCCAAGCTCCAGAATAGTGGCATCACATCTCGAATGAAAATGAGATGAAATTCAGGCCGTGATACTTTTTTGAAACTTCCCAGTGATTCCAGGTACAAGATTGAGACCCATAGGAATGACCTCCGATCCAGGGAATGGAGAGCTGGGCTAAGACCATAGATGAAGCAACCTGAGCGTGAACAAACCCTCTCATGTTGCCTTGCAGCCGGAAGACCACCCCATTGCTCCTCCCTCTTCCCTGGCCTATGGGACAGGGTTCTGCCAGGGTACTGGTGGGAGTGGATGATGGAACAAGGAGCCAGAAGATACACAGTGGCCACACCAAGGATGGATGGAAAACTGACCAAAGGCAGGAAGGGGTTTCAACTTTGATTTTAATAGGGCTTCATAAAAGTCTGTGATATTTCATCCAGTTCTGATTGTTTTTCATTCATCAGAAAAAGTCCTGAAGGTCTGCAAACTTGAGCAAATTGCACATGCCGCAAGATTGATGGCTTCTCCTGACAGCCTCTCCCTAGGCAATTTGCCTTCTAAATGCTAGTTCTAGTGAAAACCTTGAAGCTGTTCACACCATCGACCTGGGCTGGGCTTTGATGGGACTTCAGAGGCATGCTTCCTGGTCCCTCGCAACTGCAAGAGGCCCTTCCTGGAGGGGGGCAGGGTCCAGAGAATGGTTAGGCTGGCTAGGTTGGCCTTGGGCCCCACAAGGGACCTCTGGGGGCTTTGTGGAATCTAGGACACGCTGTGAAGCCACTCTGAGGGCTTTTGGGGGGTGGTATTTCACAACCATGTGTCTTTTTTTGATGTTATTGAGCCTTTACATTCTGGATAACCCTGGTTTGGCCTTCAAACCCCCACGTTTAATAGTAAGAATGACAAGAGCCAGTTCATCTGTACCAAAAGGATAGGGACTGGCAAGATCCCTCTTGCCACTCCAGACCCATTCTCCACCTCTCTCTTCTGTGTCCAGCAGGCTGACATCTCTGGACTACTTCATTCAAGCTCCCATGCCCTCTTGTCTGTCTGGCTTTGACCAAAAGGAGAAACCAGTAGAAATCCAGAGAGCAGAAGGTACGCAAGGCTGGGTAATCATTCTTCTGGCTCCTTCTCCACGGGTCCTGCTTGGTCACCTGCTCTTCCACAGAGGGTCCCAGTTCCGGAGGCTAGCTGCTCTTCTATTGCCACACTCAGTAGGCCAGGTAACTGCTCATGGCCACCCCCTACCAGTCTCCACGTTGCTGGTCCCTTTGACATTGCCTACAACCTCAAAACAGGGGAAAACTGCTGTATACGTAGGTCAAAAACAGCCAAATCACTGACAATCTCATATGGTACAATCAAGCAAATAGTTCCTCCCATAAACTATCTTCAGTTAATTCCTCCCAGTGAGTCTCAACCTACACAGCAGTCCAGATGAGGTGATGTTAACATCGTTTACAGGTGAGAAACAGACATTTGAAGAGCTTCATTGACTCATCCAAGGTCATCTAGTGTAGGATTGAAAATGATGAGGACAGGTGGAGAACTTACAGTGTGCCATTCATACAAGTGACCTCATTTAATCCTCAAGACACTGAGGTAGAGTTTGTTATTGTACCCATTTTACTTATGGGGATGTGGAGGCCCGGTAAGCCTGAAGGAATCTCCTGTGCCTAACCCAGGCACTTTTGCCAGAAACAAGAAAGCAATGGAGTTGGATGAAAGCGTCTATGGAGGTCAGCCTCCCAGGGCACAGAGAGAAGAGAGGGGGAGAAAGGGGGTAGAGGGATAGAAGGGGAGTAACAAGCTCTAATGCTTTGCCTAATTGCACCCCAAGTCTATCTGCTTCCTCTGCCATGTTCCTTTTGTTGTTCTATACTACCTTTCACTAAGAAATAATCATTCTGCTATCTTCCTTCTGCTTGCTCCCTTGCAGGGCCTGCTGACCCTGACAGATTTAGAACAATATTAGGTAAGTTATACAGCTTTAGGTGGCAATGGAGCCACGGTTGAGAATGATTAAGTCAAAAGAATGCCAAGTGAGGCAGCTGGAGTTGGCCCCCACTGTCTTGAGGCACTGTGCCCAGATTTCCTTCCCATAACCTTATTAAGTTCATGTGCAGCCATGGGGACCCCACAGTGCTTCTCTCAAAGCAAAGCTCAGTGGGAAGCTTGGGAGCCAAATGGACCATGGCTCAGCTCTGGGACCTTCTAACTCCATCCTTGGCTTTCCCTAGACTCCTCACTGGCCTTCCCATACATCATTACCCTGCCCTGAAGGGAGGTAACAGCCCCCCTCAGAGAGAATGAGAAGATGAAATAAGATAGCCAAACTAAAATGTGTAGCCTCTAAGAAACATTTAATAAGTGGCTGGTTCTAGTCCCTCATTCTGGAAATAATATTCCTAATCTGGAAATTATAACTGATGGCTTAAGATGGGAGGCTAAAACTGTTTATCAAACATTGATTTTATGCATCCAGAATCAGAAAACTTGCCCTAAAATATGGTTTTCTTGATTTTACTGTTAAATTACAAGATTTCCTTGGCAATGGCCTTCAAGAAGACAAAGCAGCCAGTCAAGGGCCACCCAGAGGGACTGGAAGGCCAGCCATTCCTCTTTTAATTCCCCACTTCCCACACTGCCAGGTCCCACTAGTTGTTGCTCTAACTCAAACTTGGGTTCCAACTACTAAGGCCTGCATTTGCCAAGGCCTGAGAAACGGAGCCCAGTATGCAAGGACAGGTGGGGATTGCTCTTACCAGCTGATCAAACCAGGAAGCAGGAGATGAGTCTGGGTGTGCAGGGCCAGGAGTTGAGTCTGGGGTTTCCCAGAGTGAAAGGCAGGCTGCTTGTTGGTTCTGTCCAACCTGCTCTGAGTCCTTGAAGATAGGAACACCTCGGAGGAGGGTATCAGCACAGTAAGTCAGCTGATGGGGCAAGGCCCAATGAGGAGAGGGAAGGATGGAGCCTGATGTCATCCTGCCCAGTTCACATCCTACTCTCTGATCCCCAGCTCTGTGGCCCTAGGCAATCAATTTCACCTCCCTTTGCCTTTCGTTACCTTATTTATGAAATGGGGCTGATAATAAGAATATTTAGCAGTGCTGTTGTGAGAGCCAAGTTTATAGATGAAAAGTATGTGGAGGGGTGCTGGCCCCTTGTAAGTGCTTGATTGGGTCAGCTGCCACTATTAGCAGGACGTTGACCAATGTTGTCCTGTTGCATGTGGGCAGGACTTGAGCAAAACCTCGTTCTGCTGTCGCCCACCACTGGAGTGTTAATCTCACTGCAGAGTATGTTGCATGTATTCACTCATTTAACTATGAACTAAGTTCTATTTCCAAAGTATGTACCATGTACAATCCCAAAGCTGCTACTAATATTTTTCCAGATGACATATATGTACCTGTAAAGGCAGACAAAACTGACTAGAAGGAGAGTCTTCCCCACGGAAGATGAGGGAGGAAGAGGAGGAGGAAACTGGCTAAGCGTGATGATGAGACAGGACAGAAATTATGATAAGTTTCAACTTTTTTTTCACAAAGAGAAAGGAAATGACTTGAAGGAACCATGGCACTGACTTTAGCAGTATGGGTATTTACTACATACTCTTGTTTTTTCCCTTTATGAATTTCTCAATACAAGCACTAGCATGAGGGTGTGCAGGTGAGCCGAAACCACCCAGAAGGGACAGCTGAAGGCGGGCGACTCCAAACTAGGCCAGTGGCCAAGTTGCAGGGATGCAGAAATGAAAGGCGCATCACTGCCCTCACAGTGTCATATATGGCTGGCAGACAGAGACAGGAAATTTTCCAAAACCCATGACAGAAGTGAGCCAGGAAAGACCTCCTGGAGTTACTGACACAGACTTGTCATTAAGAATCAGGGATGGCATCCACCCTCCGATGAGCAGATAAACACAATGTGGTAGATCCACTCCACTTGGCAATGAAAGGAATCAAGCACTTGCACAAGCTTCAACATAGGTGGACCTTAAAAACATTCCACAAAGTCAAAAGAGCCAGACAAGAAAGATGACATATTGTACTCCCTAGTTTTATGATATGACTGTAACTGGCAAGTCCATAGAGATGAAAAGACTCCCAGGGTTGTAAGGAAGGTAGATCAGGGGGCTGGGGGCATGGGATTCTTTTATATGAAGATGAACTGAAATACGGACTTAAGATCGGGGTATTGATAGAGCATGAGAGAGAGACCATGGCCAAGGGCAGTGTATCCCCCTCTCCCCACCTGGCAAAGGCTCATCTCATCCACTTTCCACAAGCTATTTCTAAGGATGCTGCAGACACAGGGGAGACCTGGAGAAACAAGGCCCTGTTTCTGTGTGGGTTCTTGTCTCATGAGTTGAGTGAAGTAATACCCCTTGATTGTCTAAAATAACACCGACATGTTTTTAAAACTTAAAGGAGATGATCAGGCCTAGAAGTTGGGGAAAGGCTTTTTAGGCAGAAGGAACAATATATACACAATCTTGAAAGCAAGAGAGACTGCGGCTTTGCGAGGAGCTTGTGCAGGACAAAGGGTTGAAAGGAGATGAATCTAAGGAGATAGGCAGGGACATGAAGACACCTCCACCAAGAGTTACCTACCTTCATCCTGCACCATCTCCACCTCTCCAAATGTATA
Source organism: Talpa occidentalis (assembly GCF_014898055.3). Lineage (NCBI taxonomy): Eukaryota > Metazoa > Chordata > Mammalia > Eulipotyphla > Talpidae > Talpa > Talpa occidentalis. Next base: position 97,443,642 of record NW_023604295.1, read on the forward strand.
AAGAGGAAACCACATTTCCTCCGGGGCTCTTTACAGAGCTGTCTTCTAGGATCTTTCTACAGCTGACTCGAATTATTTTGTTGGTCCCCAACTTCCTGGACATGGAGGGACCAGGGCCTGCTTAGAAGTCTCTTCTGCTTACTCCTCTGGTCCCTGGAAAATAAACGCCATGTTCAAGTGGACCAGATGGTCCCTGTGCTCTCGAGTAGAAGGCTATCTCAGCCATGAGCTAGCTGTACGTGGCCAAGGGAGTGACTCTGAATAAAGTTATTTAAAATCAGTTAATTAAAGTCAGGATCATAGTGTGTATATCTCAAGATGATAAAAATGAGCAGTTATATCTCCCCACTGCTCTCTAGATTGAACGTGATAAATGGAAGTGGTAATACACTGCATGGAACGCCCACTGAAGCCCCTGTGGAAGGTATCTCCAATCTTTATTGCAGAGCCTCACTCCACTCGGGCTGCCGATTTGGTGGGCGCTTATTTCCTTCATTTATCACTGCCGTCCGTCGGCAGCAGGAGTTGGATATCAAAGTCCCATTTTCTTCCCTCATCCCCCCATCATGCTAGACATGACTGATTCACTGCCTAACAGCCAGATCCAGCACACTCCACCTTGTAATCGTGAAAAATGCTCTCTCCCTTCAACAGAACGTCACGGGACTGCATTATCAACAACCTCCAAACCAAGAATTTATTCTTTTCCTCTTGCCACTGGGTTCAAACTGAATAAGAAGTAAAGGCACTTTTCTAAAAAAAGTATTCCATTTTCTTTAATCTCTTAAAATTGCTTGGATACTCGAACTTTCTTTTCACCAATGGGCAAAACCATCAATTGTTGAATAAAACATTCGGATCCACTGCAGAACTGGAAAAGCTAGGATAAGGTTGCCTGGTCAGAAATACTAACGTGCACCGTGGGGACATTAGTCAGTCTTTTTCTTTTTACCTCCCAGGCACAGAAACTGCGTGAAAATACCAGGGTAGAAATCTGTCCCTATATGTAACAAACCTTGTAACAGTTCTGTTGATCAATTTGACTCTATCTGACCTACTAAAGCAGAACCTGGCTCCTTGGAAGAGCTCAGACTGTTCCTTTGTTTGCACATTGGCACCCAGGGAGTGTTGGCTAAAGCCATCGTGTTGTGCTTCTATGATAAATGGCATGCAATTGAGCAATATGGTCTGTTTCGGGATGAGGCCTGTCTCAGCTGTGTACAGGAGAGCACTGCATAAGAAAGACACAAATGGGAGGAGGAAAGGAAGGCACAGCTCCAGAAAACGCATGATATGTAGGACATGGGAAAATCAGATTGGGAGTGGGGGTGGAAGATGGGGTCATAGGGTATACGGAGGGTGTCACAACACTGTGGCTTTAGCAACTCAGTGAGCTAGCAACGCCTCGCTTACAGGGATGAAGAATGAACTTCATTGTACAAAGTGATCATTACTATCATTTGGTTTCTTAAAATAGCTTCTCATAAGGGAGGGAAGGCCTCATTGTATGTAATTGAAAATAATTTGGGCATGGTTCAGAATTTCTGATATGTAGAAATTGTTTCTATTGTCTTTTAACCTGTTTAAAGTATTTACTAAATTAGGGCTTCCCTGGTGGCACAGGGGTTAAAGACAGCGCTATCAAGCCATCAGCAGACACTGCAGCATGAGTTCGATCCCCTGTGGCCAGGGGCAACCTGCATGGCGGAGCAGAACTCTCCTATCTCGCCTGCTGCTCCCCTCAGCAGTGTATTTCAGTCAGTCAGTCTGCCTTTTCTGCTCCCCACTCTCTGAGGGAGAGACCCTACCCCCTGCACCTCTGGTCTGTACCCCAGTTCTTGTATGCATACATAAATAAATCTTTTTTTAAAAAGTATTTACTAAATTAAATGCTTTATAGTATATACATTTATTTAGTTTATGTACATGTACACAGACACATAAATACATTTAAAACCCACATCTACACATATAAAACAAGGCTTTCCCCCAGAGCGTAGAGTTGTTTTCGCCCACACATTGCTTGTGGAGAGAGCAGGACATTGCTGTGGAGAGGAATTTAACAGTGTTTGTAAGACAGACCCTAAATCTGAGCCAGCTGTGGGAAAGGCATATATGATGAGAAACTGAATCCAAAGCTTCAATTTATTTGTAAATAATTTGGCATTTTAAAAAGATTTTAATATTAATAGCACAAGTATCAATATGCAAAAGATGGAACAACAATCTAGAAATAACCATGGGATGAAGACTGGAGAATTTGATCACACACTAACAATGAGCAGTGGTAGGAGCACAAGAAGAAAGTCATTTGGCAAAATATACCAAAAATCTTAAAAGATCTCTACTCCTTGACTCGGAAATTCTACATTTTAAGAATTTATGTTAAGGAAATAATAAAAAAAATACTACAAAGATTTCTAATCAAATACATTTACCAGAGCCACATTTACAAGAGAGAAAAAATGTAATGAAAATATTTAGAAGAAAATGGATTAAAAAAAAAAATACGGTGTATGCACGTGATGGAGTTGCAGTCACTACACAACCAGGAAAGGAAGGAAAAAAAGAAGGAAAGGAGAGAGGGAGGGAGGGAGGGAGGGGAGAAGAGGAGGAGAGGGGGTAAGAAAGGAGGAAGGAAAGGAAGGGAGGGAGGGACAGATAGAGGGAAGGAAGAGGGAAAGAGAGAAGAAAAAAAGCAAAGAGGGAAGTTACAAATCAAGACTAGCCCAAAAACTCTCCAGAGAAGAAGAGCATTAAATAGGAACTAGCAGACCTCCCCGGTGGCGCAGTGGGTTGAGCGATGTGCTGTGAAGCTGTCTGCACCCTCTGCAGCATGGATTCCATTCCCAGCCGACCAGGGAGAAACCCGCATGGCGCGGCAGACCTCTCCTGTCTCGCCCACTGCTCCCCTCAGCAGTGTCTTCGGTCCGCCTGCCTGTTTTGTTCCCCACTCTGTCTCTGGTGAATCTTCTCACCTTCTGCACCTCTGGCCTACACCCCAGTTCTTGTATAAATAAACAAATCTTTAAAAATAAATAAATAGGAACTAGCTGTACCAGATATCTATGGAAAAGTGTCTCAGGCTGTCAGAATCGATGAAGTTAAATATAGACAAACCCATTGGGATAGATCAGTTTGAACTCATAATGTGTTTGCTCTTAAAAATGGGTTAAACTATGTGAAATTGCCAGTATTGGATCACTTTATCCCAGAACATGACAATTTCACATACTTTAGCCAAACACATTTTCCCTAACTCTTTCTAATGCAAAGACTACACATAGTGAACAAAACAGTAGCAATGAGCACCCCTACTCTCTACAAAACATTTTCCAATAAAAGGAACAAAACGGTTCCTTAGATAAGTGGATAATTTTAAGTCTGGGACAGGAGATGAACAAGGCGAGCCTAGAATATCTTATCATGACAGAAAACAAGAATGTTATCAAACATGATGGAATTGTGTCTCAGAGAATATGGGTGCCAATCTAAAGAGGCATCTACTTTATCTTTTTTGATTGCTGAGTAATATTCCATTGTGTATATGTACCACATCTTCTTGATCCAGTCATCTATTTTTGGGCATTTGGTTGTTTCCATAGCTTAGCTATTGTAAATAGTGCTGCTACAAACATAGACTAATTGTAATAAAGTAAAAATTAAAATCAACAAGCAACTATAAACCAGAGACCCACTACAGGGGTAGGGGGAGAGAGGGAGTAGGATCAAAACAAGGCAGGGATGGGAATTATATGGGGACTATAACCAAGATGAAAATCATACATTGTACAAAAATGAAAAATGATGTAAAAATATATAAAATTTAAAAAATAATTATTAAAAAAATAAGCATAGAGGTAAATAAATAAATAAAGAGGTATCTATTGACCAAAGATGAGACAATTTGGGCATCAACAGTAACTTTATCAGGAATGAATTGAAGCACATCAAATACACTTTAAATCCATGAATTCACAAGACACGCATTAGTTATTTTTGAGTAAAAAAGATTGAGGAACCAACTCCTTATATTAAAAACTGCTAATCAAATAGTTAATGAAGCCAAGTTTACCTCAATTGAAGTATTTTAGCTAATGAGCACAGAAGGAATGGAAAAGTTGCAAACCACTATTTCTCAAGTCACAATGAAGTAATTAATTAAGCAATAACCACCAATAACTACCAACATCACCAAAATAAGACAAGCAAACATTTCCTACAGTCTGATGGAAATGTATTATCCCAGACAAAAGGTCATTTTGCTAAAAGGTTAAACCAGAACCTAGCAAGGCACTAGAGCCAACTATTAATTTATCAGAAATTCAGAGGACAGGGACCCATGTGAGAAATCCACAGGATCAGAAGTTCAGATTGTGGGTAACTGCAAAATAAACTAACAGAGAGAAAGTGTGTGTATGTGAGGTGGGGGGGGATACTTTTAATTTAAAAGACACTTAAGAGACATATGAACACAAGGAAATATGGTGATGGTTTGCAGTGGTGGGAGAACTATGGAGACTACAATGTTTGAAAATTAATTAATTAATTAATTAATTGATTGATTGATTAAGACATTAGCCAATTTAACTTTATGGTCTTCATTTGAACCCTGATTCAAAGAAACTGTAAACAGCTCCTCCTTGGTAGCATAGGGATTAAGTCTCAGACTATCACTGCTGGCTCCCTGGACAGGGAGCTAAACCACATTTGACACAGCAGTCCTCTCTTGTCCTGCGCGCTGCTCCCCTTACCAGTGTATTTCAGTAGATCCACCTGTTCTGCTCCCTACTCTGTCTCTGGTGAATCCTCTCACCCCCCCCAACTTTTTCTATGCACAGAAGAACCAAAAAACTAAATCAATCAATCAATCAATCAATCTTCTAAAAAATTGTAAACATCTTTAATAAGCCAGTTATATTTCATGATAATAATAAACTACTATCAATTTCTAAGTGAGATAATGACCTTGTGGATATGTGTTGAATAAAATAAGTGCTTATCTTTTAGAGATCCAGGCTCGCATATCCAAGGAGGAAATGATATAATGGCTGAGAGTAGCTTCCAAATACCTCCATGGCATAGAGTGGTAGGTGAATCTAAAGCCCGGGGGATGGATACAGGAAGGTTTATGGCAGTGCTGTGGGTTTTGCCATATATGTCTGCAGTTTCCCAGGTTCAAAGTTTTTTAAAAGTTTGAAACTAATAAATTAAGAATGTTAAATATATCCTTAATGCATTAATTTTCAGGATATGTTAAATATATCCTTAATGCTACAAAATTGTATGTATTGTGTGATTCCAGTTTGGTATATAAATATAATTGTATACATAACACAAAAGAAAAAACTAAAATTATATACTCCAAAATGCAAACTGTAATTATCTCATGGTGCAGGGATTATGTAAGATTCTTATTTTCTTAATATATTTCTGTACCTTGTGCTTTCTTACAATTATCAAATGCTTTTATTTTAAAGATTTATTTATTTGTTAATACAAGAGCTGGGGTACAGGACAGAGATATGGGGGGTGAGAGGATTCACCAGAGACAGAGTGGGGAACAGAACAGGCAGACTGACTGAAACACACTGCTGACGGGAGCAAGCGGGCGAGACAGGAGAGGTCTGCTGCACCATGTGGGTTGCTCTCTGGCCGGCTAGGGATCGAATTCTTGCTGCAGAGGCTGCAGATTACTTCATAGTGCTGTGCTTAATCCCTTGCGCCACCAGGAAGACCCTATCAAATGCTTTAATCAAAAAAGACATGTCGCTTTTAACATCTAGCAGTGTACACAGCCTTCCAGAATTAGACTAAATACACCCCTTCCTTAAGTAAATATAATATAAAATGTGGATCAAAATTAATGACAATGTGCTAAATATTCTGCTGACAGAATGTCTTGCATTTTATCTGATCTTCAATCTCCTGTGAAAACAGATCCAGCACCTCACACGTGACAGGAATAATGGGTGCACAGGGCATCCACACGATGCTGTGACTGGGACCTGAGCACTGTGTTCACTTCATACACTATTGGGAAAGAAAGTAGAATCTTCAGTGAAAACCCAGATGTTTTCAAATGTCTTGCATTGAGTCCAGGTTTGGAGCTTGTTAGCTACATATCTGTATTATGAACAGTGCCCCAGGACATCATTATATCCCACTCGTTTCAAACACAAGTACCAACAAGAAAAGGTATAGATGTACAGTTCCGTCTGATTCTTCAGGGCAAACCCTTGACAAGGCCATGGGGTTCTTCTAGGCTTTAGCCAAGCTGTCTCAGAGCTGGTCTTAATTAAAAGCAGCAAAACTCACTCTGGATTTGGGCTAGCTATAAATATTTTAGATAATAGAATGGAAACAGTTCTAAAAAATGAAACCAAACATAAGTTGACTGAGATTGCTAGTGCTTCCGAAGGTTACCAAGCACTCTCCAGCACCCAGTGGGTGGGGAATCCCCAGGCCCACTTCTGGGAAACAAGAGCAGGCACATGAAAGCAGTCCCCTGCCCTCACAGAGCTCACAGTGTATAGAGCAAATGAAAGTTTCAATCAAAGAACGACACAAATTGCCTGTTAATTTTTTTTTATTTAGTGTTATTATCTTTCCCCCTGATCCTTTATTTGGTTCCCCTATATTCCTTCTATTTGATATTTTTCTTTTTCCTTCTGACTTATTTCAGTTAGCATAATCTGCAGGGGAGAGGGAGAGAGAGGGATCAAGGGAAGGGAGAACACAAGGGAGTATAGCAATGGTGCTCGGGTGAATTGGGGATAGGAATTTTACGGGGACTACACCTGAGAGGAGAAAACAAACATTGTACTAAAAAGTACAACAATGTAGGGCCTCCCCTGGTGGTACAGGGGGTTGAGCACCCCGCTGTGAAGTTGTCCACAGCCTCTGCAGCACCGGTTCAATCCCAGCCAGCCAGTGAGGGTCCCACATGGCGCTGCAGACCTCTCCTGTCATGCCTGCTGCTCCCCTCAGCAGTGTATTTCATCAGTCTGCCTGTTCTGTTCCCCGCTCTGTCTCTGGTGAATCCTCTCACCCTCCCGCGCATCTGGCCTATACTCCGGTTCTTGTATAAATAAATAAAAAATCTTTAAAAAAAAGAAAAGAAGTGGAAAAAACTCAGGGAGGGCCTCCGCCGTCTCCCCGCAAGCCTAGGTCGCAGGCGCAGGGCCCTGGGCAGCTGCAATCCGAGCGCCGCTTTCGCGCAAGCTTACCGGGCGGCTGGGGCTGTGTGCTGGTGCTGGGCTCCTCCTGGTGGGCGGGGCTCTCTTTACTGGCGCCTGGAGCTCACCTCAGCGGCGGATCCTGCAGGGTTCGCCTCAGCTCCCGTTCACGGGGTGTGGTGGCTGAAATAGTTCCTTTCCACTCACAGTCCCACTTGCTGCATCCGTTTTTCTTGTTGGGCGTTTTGGTTTGTTGTTTCCCTCGTCTCTGCCGGTCGGAGAGTGCCGCCTCTGTGGGCGGGGGAGGGGAGCAGGGTTCTGCGCTTCCCTCCCTTCTCGTCCTCTTTTATGGCAACTTTCTTCTTCGGGCAGTTTGCTGGAGTCGTCCGTTTATCTTCCCTGTCTCAGTTCTCACTGGGACCTGCCGCTTTTCCTCCCTATTAACTTTTTTTAATGGGAGATCTTACTCGCAGCGTCTCCTCGCCGCCATGTTGCCTCCCTGAGTGAGCAGGAACAAGGTGCCCAGGCAGGGGAGCGGGATTCAAAAGGCGCCATTCCCGCACCACTGATCTGGGCTACAGCCCGCGTCCTGGAACTGAGGGCTTTGGAACTGAGACCCGGGCGGAGGCCCTCCCTGAGTGAGCAGGAACAAGGCGCCCAGGCAGGGGAGCGGGATTCAAAAGGCGCCATTCCCGCGCCACTGATCTGGGCTACAGCCCGCGTCCTGGAACTGAGGGCTTTGGAACTGAGACCCGGGGCACGAAATTAGGGGCGTGGGTTCCCCACGACGGTGGGGCACAAGGCAGACACAGCACCCCAAAGCCGTTGAGGTGTACCCTACCATCCCCGCTCTGCTCCCTGTCCCACGGGGTGGAAAATCAGCTCCCCAAGGGCTCTAGGAGAGATCTCTGGTGCCACCTAGCGACTTGACCCCAGCACAGGCTACTGAAGGAGCTAGTGGCCAGCTGGGGAGTTAGCCCACACCGGGCCCCTTCTGAACAAGTAGTCTGAGCCCACAGGGAGAGCGAGCACCCACAGCCGGGGCAGACCAGGCGCGCAGAATAGTGTGCCTGAGACCAGAAGCGCAGGGAGTGTGTCCCACATCACCATTTTAGAACAGGGACATTTCTTCAGTAAAGACTACCTGCAGAAGGCTTCCTCAGGAGCCAGAGGTGAGCGGGGGAAGTTCGCCCACGCCAGACCCCCTCTGGCCTGCAGTCCAAGCCCAGAGGGGAGCAGGAACCCACCGCCGGGGCAGACCAGGCGCACAGGGGAGTGTGTCCCCACATCGGCATTTTAGAACAGGGACCTTTCTCCAGTAAAGGCTGCTTGAAACTGACAGATGACTCCTGGAAGAACCAGAGGGGAACAGAGAAGCCCACCCAAGATGCCGGCAAGTCCCAACAACACAGTGTCCCAACGCATACGGCAAATTAGAAAACAGACAGTAGGGAGGAGAAGAACCACACGCAACCTAGCAACTCTCCAGAGAAAAAGCACACCACAAAAAGAAAGCCAGCCCCCAGATTGCAACGACAATAACTTGGAAGAATTTCTGAGCCTTCCAGAAAGAGAATTTAAAATTGCCGTGATTAAAAAACTGACAGAAGTCATAAAGGAAAACAATGATAAGGGAAAAATAATCAACGATCAGAAGAATGCAATTGAGTCCCTAGAGAGGGAAAACAATGGTCAGAAGAAAGAAATTGAGTCCCTAAAGAGGGAAGTAAAAGAAATGCAGGAGATCAAAGAATTAATGGAAGAACTAAAGAATTCTGGGAAAAGCAATGAAAGCAGAATAGATGAAATGGAAGAACGAATAAGTAATCTTGAAGACACAGAAATAAAAAGAACCAAAACAGAGAAGGAAAGAGAAGTACGAAGGAAAAAGAACGAAGAAAGACTTCGGGAACTATCGGACTCCATGAGGAAAGGAAATATAAGAGTTATAGGAATACCAGAAGGAGAGGAGAGAGATGTAGGAACAGAGAAAATATTCAAAGAGATAATTGAAGAGAACTTCCCAAATGTGAAGAAGGAGCTGAAAATTGATATACAAGAAGCAAGAAGAACACCAAACTTCCACGACGAAAGGAAAAATACAGCAAGACACATAATAGTAAAGCTCCCAAGAATCCAGGACAAGGAAAAAATAATGAAGCTGGCAAGAGGGAAGAAACAGATAACATTCAAAGGAAAACCAATCAGGCTGACATCAGACTTCTCCAAAGAAACACTACGGGCAAGGAGAGAGTGGAGGGACATAGTCAACAGACTCCAAGAAAACAGATGCCAACCAAGAATACTCTATCCCGCAAAGCTCTCCTTCCTCTTTGAAGAAAGAATATGGACCTTCCCAGACAAACAGAAACTCCGGAATTTCATTGCAACTAAACCCCCACTCCAAAAAATACTACAAGGAGTCCTAAAGCCAGAACCTCAGAGCGACGAATAACAATGAAAGAAGGCCAAAAAAAAAAAAAAAAGTTATTAAAAGAATAAATAAATAAAATCAAAGGAAAGACAAACACAATGGCAAATACAGATGTTAACATATCAATATTAACTCTAAATGTAAATGGACTAAACTCTTCAATAAAAAGACACAGAGTTGCAGCCTGGATTAAGAAACAAAACCCAACCTTTTGCTGTCTCCAGGAAACACATTTAGCTACAAAAGATAAAAATAGGCTCAAAGTTAAAGGATGGAAAACAATCCTACAAGCAAATGGACCAAAAAAGAAAGCAGGAACAGCTATACTTATATCAGATAAAACAGATTTCAAACTCAAAAAGATAAAAAGAGACCCCAATGGTCACTACATTATGATCAAGGGGACAATACTTCTTCAAGAAGAAATAACACTCATTAACATATACTCACCAAACGAAGGAGCACCAAAATATATCAGACAACTGTTGTCCTCTCTGAAAACAGACATCAGAGAAAACACATACGTAGTGGGAGACTTCAACACACCACTATCAACAATGGATAGATCAACAAGACAAAAAATAAGTAAAGAAACCAAAGCTCTAAATAAAGACCTAGAGCAATTGGGCTTAACAGACATCTATAGAACACTAAACCCCAAAAAAACGGAGTACACATTTTTCTCAAGCGCACACGGATCATTCTCCAGGATCGATCACATACTGGGGCACAAGACAAACATCAACAGATACACCAAGATTGAAATCATATCAACCATCTTTTCTGACCATGAAGGCATCAAACTAGAAATAAACCATAAAAAGAAGGCAAGGAACTTTCCTACCTCATGGAGATTAAAAACCACACTACTGGAAGACCATTGGACTAATGAGGAGATCAAAGAAGAAATTAAAAAATTTTTTGAATTGAACGACAAGGAGGACACCAATATCCTAAATGTATGGGATGCAGCAAAAGCAGTAATAAGAGGAAAATATATAGCAATAGAAGCTCACATCAAGAAACAAGAAAGAACGCAAAGAAACAACCTAATCTCGAAGCTCAAAGATCTAGAAAAAGAACAACAAGAAAACCCCAAAACCAGTAGAAGAAAAGAAATAATAAAAACCAAAGCAGAAATAAATGAAATTGAAACTAAAAAAACAATCCAAAAGATCAATGAAACCAAGAGCTGGTTCTTTGAAAAAATCAATAAAATAGACAGCCCCTAGCCAGGCTCACAAAGGAAAAAAGGGAGAAAGCACAAATAAACAGGATCATCAATGAAAGAGGAGAAATCACAACGGACACAGCAGAAATCAAAAGAATAATCAGTAACTACTATGAACAGTTATATGGAAACAAGTTTAACAATCTAGAGGAGATGGACAAATTCCTACAACTCTACAATCACCCAAAGCTAGATAAAGAAGAAATAGAACACCTAAACAGACCAATTACAATTAGCGAAATTGAAATGGTAATCAAAAACCTCCCCAAAAACAAAAGCCCAGGACCTGATGGATTTACAAATGAATTCTACCAAACATTCAGAGACGAATTAGTGCCTATCCTTCACAAACTCTTCCAAAAAATTGAGAAGGAAGGGACAATACCAAACACGTTCTATGAAGCCAACATTACACTAATACCAAAACCGAACAAGGACAACACAAAAAAGGAAAACTACAGGCCAATCTCCCTAATGAACACTGATGCAAAAATCCTCAATAAAATTTTAGCTATCAGAATCCAACAATGTATCCATAAGATAATTCACCACGACCAAGTTGGATTCATTCCAGGGGCACAAGGATGGTTTAACATCCGAAAATCAATCAACGTTATCCAACACATCAACAAAAAGAAACATAAAAACCATATGATAATATCAATAGATGCTGAGAAAGCTTTCGACAAAGTGCAACACCCATTCATGATAAAAGCCCTTGAAGTTCTTGGGATACAAGGAACATACCTCAACATCATAAAGGCCATCTATGACAAGCCAACAGCCAGTATCATTCTCAATGGTGAAAAGCTGAAAGCAATTCCATTAAGATCTGGAACAAGACAAGGATGTCCACTCTCACCATTGCTTTTCAATATAATACTGGAAGTCCTAGCCAGGGCAATAAGACAAGAGAAAGACATCCAAGGAATCCAAATAGGAAAAGAAGAAGTCAAACTATCACTATTTGCAGACGATATGATATTATACATAGAGAACCCCAAAAACTCCACAGAAAAGCTAATTCAACTCATCAATCAGTTCAGTAAAGTGGCAGGATACAAAATCAACACGCAAAAGTCAGTAGCCTTCCTATACACAAACAATAAATCTGAAGAAGAAGAAATCGAAAAGACCATCCCTTTTGTTATTGAAACAAAAAAAATCAAATATTTGGGAATAAATCTAACAAAAGAGGTAAAGGACCTATACAAAGAAAACTATAAAACACTGTTAAAAGAAATAGAAGAAGACACAAAGAAATGGAGAGACATCCCCTGCTCATGGATTGGAAGAATAAACATTATTAAAATGGCCATCCTTCCAAAAGCAATATACAGATTCAATGCTATTCCAATCAAAATTTCAATGTCATTCTTCAAAGAAATAGAAAAATTATTGATGAAATTCATATGGAATCACAAAAAACCCCGAATAGCCAAAGCTCTCCTGAAAAAAAAAGAAGGGAATGGAGGCATCAGACTCCCAGACTTCAAACTATACTACAAAGCCATAATCATCAAAACTGCATGGTATTGGAACAAGAACAGACATACAGACCAATGGAATCGAATAGAAAATCCAGAAATAAACCCACAGATTTATGGTCAACTAATCTTTGACAAAGGAGCAAAGACTATGCATTGGAGCAAAGAAAGTTTGTTCAATAAATGGTGCTGGGAAAACTGGGTCGCTACATGCAAAAGAATGAAGCTTGACCACCACCTCACACCATACACAAAAATCAACTCAAAATGGATTAAAGAACTAGACATAAGACCTGAAACCATAAAATATATAGAAGGAAATATAGGCGAAACACTACGTGATTTGCACATCAAAGACATCTTTACAGACACATCACCCAAAGCAGTGATAGTGAAGGCAAAGATAAACAGCTGGGACTATATCAAATTAAAGAGCTTTTGCACAGCAAAAGAGACAATAACAAAAACAAAGAGAAACCCCACCAACTGGGAGAACATTTTTGCACCCAACACTAATGATAAAGGACTGATCACAAAAATCTGCAAAGAGCTGATGAGACTCAACAACAACAAAGAAAATAATCCAGTCAAAAAATGGGCAGAAGAGCTTAAAAGAAACTTCTCTGAAGAGGAAATGCAAATGGCCAACAGGCATATGAAAAAATGTTCAACATCACTTGTCATCAGGGAAATGCAAATCAAACTACCATGAGATACCATCTTACACCAGTGAGAATGGCACATATTAAAAAAACTAGCAACAACAAATGTTGGCGAGGGTGTGGAGAAAAAGGAACTCTTCTGCACTGTTGGTGGGAGTGCAAACTGGTCCAACCACTGTGGAAAGCTGTGTGGAGATTTCTGGACCTACTAAACATAGAGCTTCCATATGACCCAGCAATTCCACTCCTAGGTATTTACCCAAAGGACACAGAAACATCAATTCCAAAGAACACCTGCACCCCTATGTTTATAGCAGCACTGTTTACAATAGCTAAGCTTTGGAAACAACCCAAATGCCCAAAAATAGATGACTGGATCAAGAAGATGTGGTACATATATACCATGGAATATTACTCAGCATTCAAAAAAGATAAACACATGCAATTTGCTGCAACATGGATGGCGCTGGAAGGGATCATGCTCAGCGAAATAAGCCAAAAAGAAAAAGAAAAATACCGGATGGTCTCACTCATAGCAGGAATCTAGAAAACTTAAATAATGGACCAGGAAAATGAAAAACTATAAGTAAGTGAAAATCAAAATCCACAAAAAACTATGAACCAGAGACACTTTTAGGGGGGCGGGGGCGGGAGGGGAGGGATTGGGGTCAGAATGGGGGGCGGCAATTGTATGGGGAATATAACAATAAAATTTATAAAAAAAAAAAAAAAAAAAAGAAGTGGAAAAAAAAGTACAACCATGTGAAATATATATAAAAGAAAGACACAAATGTATAATTACAAGTGCTGATAAACACCATGAGGCTAAGGGATGGGATACAGTGGATCCTCAAATAACACTGTTTCATTCAACATTATTTCACAATACGGAGGAGGGAAAAAAAATAATAGATTCCCAAGGAGGCCACCTTTTGGATAAAGTCTGTCTGTGTGGATTTCTTCAGGTCCCCTGGCTTCCCCCCACATCTTAAAGATATGCCCATGAAGGTCATTGGTGTGTCTCAGTCATACCGGTCCAACTGAGTATTTGTGTGTTTGTGTGTATGTGTGTGTGTGTGTGTGTGTGTGTGAGTGTGTTCTGCCATGGAAGGGTATCCTTTCTAGGGCGGGTTCTCATCTTGTTCCCTGAGTTGCCAGGATAATCTCCAGCCAGCTATGACCTGAAGTGGTTGGAAATGTCTAAATACAAATGATTGTTTACTATTACAAGTGTTTTTGGTCTTTATTTAAAAATTTGGCAATATTTTTGTGACCAGAAATGTGCTGTAGAATCTTAACTATTGTTTCTATCAATTATCCTGTGATAAAATTGGTTTTGTTCTTTGGTTCTTTCCAGGAATGCGTCAATGATGTTCAGTGAGGACTTACTGTAGTCATGTAAGCACACGAGGAGTACTTGGCCCTGTCCTGGTGCTCTTCCAGCTAAGATGTGACATATAAGCTGCATGTGTCACCCTGCAACTGGGAGGTCAGGGGGATGGAAATTTAACAGGCAGAAAACAGCTGTCCTTAGGTGGTATTCTCCAGGAACAAAAAGAAAATATATATGACGGGACCCCAGGCAAGGAATTCAGGATGAGAACAGGGAGACAGACAGAAGGCAGATCTTGGAGGGACTTAAAAGTCATTGTAAAACTTTAGCCCTAAGTCTGAGGTATTTTTGGCACATGGCTGCAAAATAATATTAATTTACAATATCACTGAGCAAGCCCTTGAGTCAGGTACCCTCCTGGAGTTTACAAGGATTCTCTCACTTAATCCAGATAGTAGCCCTATGAGGCAGGTTAGATTATAGGAGATGGAGCAATGGAAACAGAGGGAAGTTAAATAACAGACACCAGTCCCCAAAGCTACTGAGCTTAAGAGCTGGACCTCAAACCCAACATTCAAACCTGACTCCAAAATGCACCCTCTGGCCAACTGCTCTATTGCGTTTCTCTGCTCACACAGGCCCGGGTGCTTGGAATGGACAGCAGGAATCGGTGGGAAGGAAGATCATCTGGGAAGCAATGGCAGCCAGCCATCTCCTATTGCTTTATATACTTCATGAGCAAACTTACAGCACAATGAAGGAAGGCGTTCAATTCAGGGGTCCTTGCCACACACTTAGCAAGTGCCTTGATACAGTGCCACTGGGACCTCCAAACCTTCTCCCAATCATGGAATTGGGGAGAATGCCTAAGGATGCAGAGATTCAGTAAAATCTCCTCAGCTAGCATAGGTTATGGTATGGCAACCTGGCTGGCCATAACTGAAATTTCACAAGGAAATGTTTATTTCAAAAAAGTTCAGAAAGTGTATGATTAAATAGAAATCCATGTCCCAATAATGGCAATGATCTGAGTCAGATAAAGTTAGGTGCCTGGAAATTCCTACTTAAGCCACCAGGGGCATTAGGGGTTTAGGAATGGGACCCCAAAGCCCAGGGAGGAATTGTGTGTGAGGATGGGCAGATTGCCTCTTGCCAAGATTGGGATCAGAATTCATCAGCCTTATTTCCATTCTGCACCCTGGGTTTTACATCAGTAATAGGCATGACAATCTCCCTGTGAGGCAGACACCTCAATCCCCACCTTATGGATGAGAATGTGCACTTGGATCCAGGCCTTAGTTGATGTGGAGTTTCTCCTTTAGATTACTGTAGGAGTAGGTTGGAATAGTTGACTGATACCAATGGATGTCAAACTTCAAAAAACTTGTCCAGTCCTCCCTCGTGCATCTCACTCTCTTAGACTCCAGAGGCTGGGCTTCCAGCTGAAGGTGATGCTCTGACAAAAGGGAGAAAGGAAGGGCAGGCCCCCTACATCTGCAGGTCTACTAGGGCCAGGCCCAGCAACAGCAGGCATGTTGCCCATGGGGAATGCCTTTGATGTGACAAGGGTGCTGGCTCTTTCTTGGGGGGTGGGGGGAGGGGCGAAGTCCCATTCCAGGTTTTCACTCAAATTTAGTATTCAAGATTCATGTGACCTCTGGGATCTTTATTCCCACTTCCTCTGATAGATAATGACATCCTGGTTCTAGGTTAATGACTGAACTATGGGAATTCCCATTAGATGCTTCCCATAGGGCCCCTCTGCCAGCTGCTATACACACCCTCTATGAAAGCCATTTACTCCTTTCCCTGCTGCCTAGACTTGGATTTAAGCTTTCATTCAGTTGCCTCAGGCTGTCACCAAGAAAATTACTTATTAATTTCCATGCACTGCAGAGCTATCTCTAAAACAAATAGAGTGTTGACTCGGGAATTGTCAGTGTTAACCCCCATGCCTGGCTTTGTGCTTTCTGTCACCGCTTGGAAATGTTTCTAATGTAGAGTGGATCACATTTGATCACATTTACAAAATGCAAATTTACTCAACATTAATTGAAAACGTTCATGGGCAAAGTCTTGAAAGTTTGCACCCTTTCATGCAGTTAAAAGGCTAATGAGAGACATTTTCTTCCATATATTACAGTGCAACTAATTATTTCAACCTCCTCCTGTCTAAAGAATAATGACTCAGTAGATTAGTGGGCTGTAACCTTTTGATCTTTAGACCTTTAAAAATATGAACAAAATGACAGACCCTCTCTCCAGTAAAGTCTCATAATCACACAGAAAAATTTAATTTTGCACAGACATAAAGCACAAATTTAGACATTTCCCCCACCCACCTGAGAACCCAGAAATCCTGAAGAAAATTCTGCCTCTCTTCTTTTTGCAGTCTACTAATTTGTTTATTAAAGTGATGGCTGCTGTTTTATTAGTGATTTTAGTAATGAGTGAAGGAGGCTTTACAAAATGATAAGTAGTATTTGTGTTTATTTCTCTGCTCTCAAGCTAAATTAGCAGGTGTTTTGATGCACTCTGAAAATGTGCTAATGACCTCTGGAGGGAACAGTTAGATAAATGCACCATTGGGATTGGGAATAAATGTCATGCGAGCATCCTAGGAAAGGCATGGAGGAAGAGGAAGGCTCTTCTCCAGCATCTGGCACAAGACAGATGTTCAAAATAAAAAAAAAAATCTTGGTTATCATTGTGTATCTGTTGTCTTAGAGGCACAAAAGCTATTTCCTGTCTGGTCCCTGATTGAGTTAGATTGACCCTGCCACCAAGCCATGTCCCTTCAGCCTGTGCAGTATCAGTATTCTCTTAAGCTGTGTCTTAGAGCATATTATACTTTTTATATACTACTTCATGTGCCAAGCATCCTATTCCTTTTTTAATATTGAAACAACTCTCCAACTTTACAAATTGAAAACTGAGGCTCAGAGAGTGACCTACCTCACTGGTGCAGCCACATTCAGCATGACCTGTCTGACTCCACTGTCCTGGCTCCCAAGGGCCAGGCCGCTCCTCCCATATCTACAGCACTTTCCATTTTGCTCCCACACTGACTCACTTCTCAATCCACAGGATGATTTTGTTACTCTCAATTGTCATTTACTCAATGGGGAATTGGAGGAGCCGTGAGACCAAGTGACTAGCCCAAGGTCATGCAAATGTCAACCTATGGGTGCAGGACTGGAAGCCAGGTTTCCAGCTTCTGGGCCACTGCAGACCCTGCACCACGCTTGATATTCCTGGAAGGGAGCAGGCAGGCATGCACATGCCCCTGCAACCCTGCATCAGCTTCGGACCACCCGGCAAGGGCACCTAATGGCTAGGGAATAAAGGTTTGGTGAGAGAAAAGACAGAGCAGGAGAAGAGAATAAATTTTAGTCAGACACAAAAAAAAGGCTACATGAGAGCTATATCTTTAACAAATTAATTTTTCCCTGTGAGTAAATTTATGAGCCTGTCTCCCACCTACACTGTTCATTTTGCAAAGAACATAATTTTCACAACAAGCTCTATGCAATGTGTCCAGGGGCAGCACCCTGCTTTTGACTGGAGGCTTAAGGGTCCCTCCCACCACTATTTGTGCTCACTTGGGGTGCAAAATGGCATGTCACTGTATCCCCAGTGCTACAGAGTACTAGGATTGGTGAGAGGATGGAAATCCTGCATTCTAACTTTCCCATTTTTCAGAAGTATCCTGAGGTCCAGAGGGAGGAAGGTCTTGCCCACGGTCCTCAGTCAATCATGCAGTGGCTGAGGGCAAAGACACTAAAGCCAGCCTGACTTGAATCCCAGTCTTTCCTATTACTAACCCTGTGATTTTGGACAGATTAATTCAGACTTAGTGCACAGCTACTTGAAGACACAGGAATATCCTGCACAGTGCAAATCATGCAAGTTGCCAGTAACTCAGTTTCCTCCCAAGGCCAGTTTTGGACAGCACCACCTCATTTAGTTGCAGCAATAGGGACCCAACTGAAACTGTTGCTAAGTCTGTCTCCACTTCATTACTCCAAATTCCAACTCACCTATGCTATCCTAGTTGTCAAGAAATGCCTAGAATAGGGAAACTACAAATATATTTTAACCTATACAGTTGAATGAGACAACATGGATGTTTCTCCCAAATATAAAAAGATACTGACTTATCTGTATCTATGTCATTCCTGAATATTGGATAGCAAGTCAGTAAGAGTTTCAATAGCAAAGGATACTCAACATATCTCCAAACATATATCCAAATAATCGAGCTTGTAAAGTTGGACAAAAGTTCAAGCAGTGAGGAATGTCGGCCTGGGACCCTTCCAAGTGGCCGTTACATGGCCAGTCAATTCCTCAATCACCCCAGGGACTTGGTGGCTGCCTTCCCTAGCCCCTGAGAACTGTATGTTGCTCCTTCTTAACTGAGAACCAAAAAATGAGGTCTAAGAAGGCCTTCTTCCCATGTGCCATCAGTGAGATCTAGTTTGATTTATAGCATAACTAAACAGAAGCAAAACATGATCCTCTACTGACTTCCTAAGAATGCCAGTCTTTTAACTGAATTCAGTTGAGGCCCTTACAAATATTAGATGTGTTTATTGAGGTCTTTGGTAGAATAATGTCCTACTGCCTTTTGACACAATTCTATCCAGATTTTCCAAGAGGTGGGCCTCCTGGTGGTGCAGCGGGTTGAGCGCCAGGCTTTGAGGCTATCCGCAGCCTCTGCAGCACGGGTTTGATTCCCAGCCGGCCAGGGAGAAACCCATATGGCGCCGCAGACCTTTCCTGCCTCGCCCACTGCTCACCTCAGCAGTGTCTTTGGTCCATCTGCCTGTTCTGCTCCCCGCTCTGTCTCTGGTGAATTCTCTAACCCTCCCGTGCATCTGATTGTACCCCAGTTCTTGTATAAATAAATAAATCTTAAAAAAAAAAAAGATTTTCCAAGAGGAATAAAAGCAAGATATGGCAACTTCAAAGTCAATGCATCCACAAGAGATGAGTTGACTCGAACATGGGGCAAGTTGACTTGATTTGTGGCATCAATCCCCTGGACCTCTCCTTCTGTCAGCCTGACAGATGTGGCAGAGACAGAGGCAGTTGGTCTGACTTGAACAGTGTGCCCTCAGCCCTCAGGAAATTCACGGCAGAAGATGCAATCTACCTGCCATGTTGGGTACTTAGTGAAAATGGTGGGCATGCATTTTTAAATGAACAATTCCAAGTGAGTATCAAGGAGTTTTTATGTCATTAAGTTGTTGAAAGTGAGGAGACGGGACCACTTTTCTTATTGAATGACTGAGGGGGTGTGGAAGGGCATTGAACATAAAGTACCTGCCTGGTCCTATGTCCTGCACACACTAAGGCTATTTTCTTAATGGGAGAGTGTAGGGAACAAGTGCTTCAGCCCCTCTGACCTGCTTTCCTCTGAGTCTTCTACCATCCAGTGAGGGTAGGCTTCCTGGACTCATCAGAAGACAGTAACAATGGAGGCGAGCTGGAAGGATCAGCAGATGGCGATCCTAGAACATTTGAAGAATAATGATCCCAATACAAAAGATGGACATATGCCCAACTCTAAAGCTTTGGAAGAAAA
This sequence comes from Talpa occidentalis, assembly GCF_014898055.3. NCBI lineage: Eukaryota > Metazoa > Chordata > Mammalia > Eulipotyphla > Talpidae > Talpa > Talpa occidentalis. Next base: position 97,463,554 of record NW_023604295.1, read on the forward strand.
TTAATTTTAAAATTTACAGTATTTGGACATCTGCAATAGAGCCTTTCTCATCTGTGTTTCCTATCTGTGTCTTTGTTACATACAGATATTCCCCAAGCCCACATTCCCTGCAAAGTTCTTCACTGATAGAGTCAGAGAATTTGGGAAGATTGCTCCAAATGTTTGGCAATGCTTTTATGAGAAAAACTTCAAATTTCGATGAAGTTAAAAATCAACAGGCTGCGCACAGTGCCTACATGCATGGAATAGATATTCTCATCAGTTTATTTTTAATATTATTATTTTTTATTTTTTATATCATTGTTCATTTTTAAACAATATTTGCTTCCCCACCCCCTCAAGTGTAGTCCCCATAGAATTTCCTTCACCATGTACCATCACCTCAGTCCCCTGTGCTCCTCCCTCCCTCCCTCTAATCCCTCTCCCTCCTCCTCCCCTGAAGTATGTCTCTGATTTATAATTGTCCATTTTTGCTTTGTTGTACTGCTATTATTTTTTTTACACTGATGTCTTATTGGGTTTCCCTATATTCCTACTATAAGTGAAACCATCTTTTTTGGTCTTTCCCCAGTGATCTTTATAGCTCTAAATTCAACTGTGAATTGAATAACACATACATATGACATGCATACTGGACTATTAGTCACAAAACTCATTTTTTTCATCCTTATAATGTAACAGTGTGGGGGAAAAAAAAAAAAAACTAACAAAGGAGAGAATCTGTCTTCAAAAATCAATGCTACCTTTCTCTATTTGTTCCAGGTCAGCTCCACTTGACTCCAGACTGACTAAAAACAAACAAAAAACAAAAAACAAACAAACAAACAAAAACCTCTAAAAAGTTTGAGGGAATATACTGGATTCTCAGAATGAGGATATTATAGGTCTTATGAGAGTTTGGGAGAAAGCAAAGAGGAGAAGAAATGGAGACAATTTTATGCTGCAGGAGGTCTTGTTGCCCCAGCCAGATAGGATACTGACAAGCAGCTAAGAGAAAGGGCCTCACACCGTGGGGCTGAAGATCTGGCATCCCTTTGCTTTTTGTTCATGGACATAGAGAGAGAAAAATTTATCAGAAAGTATATTAGGCAATAAATTATATGTATCATCATACTGTAAATAAATAGCACGGAAAATTGTTTGTTTAGAAATTAGTTATTGGGCTGTTTGGCTCACTTGACAATGGGAGACAAGTTATTGAACATGCCTGACAAGCATTACAATACAACTATTATTGTAAGTTCTTTTTTGCCTTCCCTTGCAGTTTCTTGGGAAAGTTTTTAAATGAAGCTATTTGAGTTAAGAAGTTTCTAGGTAGAGAAAGTTCTGATAGCTGAGTAGCAGCCGGCCCCTGGTGTGAAGGCCATGAGAATAAGAAAAGTTCTTTCTTTGCTTAAGCTTTAGCTGATGGGAATGTTCTGGTGACTATCAATTGTGTTAGGTTATTGTTTAGCTGAAACAATGAATTTTAGTGTAAGACTTAGTTTTTTATTGCCTTCTTGCTGAGAGCACAAAAAGGAGATGCGCTAATTGTTTCTGCTTTGTTTCTATGAACTTGATAATGTAATCTCAATGCTTGCAAAAAACGTATAAGTAAAGAATCTGCTGAGCCTTTCGGGCAGAGGATACTAACACCTCACCAAGTGTCTGTGTCTTCTCATTCCCTTCCCCTCAGTCCCTAAGTTTCAGATCATTCGTATTCACCGACGCCGTCTCATCCTTTCAGGAACCCTGACACGACATTTTGCCGGAGGCTGGTCCCCGGCAATTTTAAGATAAAATATCAGCATGGGTATGCAGTTGACCTGCTGAAGCAATTGTGCAATTCCAGGAGGAAGACCTCCACCAGCAGCCCCATTCACCCCAAAGTAGCCAGTGGTGTTTTTGCAATGTAACCTGGAAGCCCCACCACCCACTCTGCAGGAGCCATGCTCTTTTAAATCATAGCTTTGTGATAGTTAATCTTAGTTGTCAACTTGACCAGGCCACAGGGGCCTGGTGCTGGCAAAACATTGTTTCTGGGCGTACCTAGATGAGAATGTTTCCAGATGTTTCCAGTAAAGCAGTTTGTCTTCCCCATCTGTTGAAGGCCTGAAAAGAACAAAAAAGCAGAAAGGAGAAATTTGTCCCTTCCTGCCTAGCTGCTTGTTCTGGGACAAATATCTTCTACTCTTGTAGTTCCTTTTCTCAGGTTTTGGGTTTGCACTGATTTGTACCAGTTTGCAAACAGAAGATTGTGAGACTTCTCAGTCTCCATAATTATGTGATCCAAGTCCTCATAACAAACCTTTACACACAGATAGGCGATAGATAGATGATAGATAGGTAGGTAGGTGATGATAGATGACAGATAGGTAGGTGATGATAGATGATAGGTAGGTAGGTGATGACAGATGATAGACAGGTAAGTAGGTGATGACAGATGATAGATAGGTAAATGGATAGACAGACAGACAGATGATAGATATCGCATCACTGATCATGATGGAATTCCTAGCTCCTGAAAGTGTGTATGCCTATACCTATGTATGTATAATCTCCTATTGGAACTACTGTTGGAGAATGCTGACTAACATAGTGTCTAAGACAGAAAACTCAATTTTGAAAAGTTTCATTTTCTCAAACTCTACGCCTTGCAGACCCAGGGCCCAGCCCTCTCACCTGTTTAGATTCCTAGGCTGTGGAAGCAAATCACCACACACCAGGTAACTTAAAACAACAGAAACATATATTTTTACAATTTTTGAGACCAGAAGTCCAAAACCAAGGTGTCATCAGGGCCAAGCTCCCTCTGAGGTAATGGAAAATGACATCTTCTTGCCTGTCCCTGTGTCTGGGGGCTTCTGGCATTCCTTGATGTGGGGCTCCCTCTGCCCTCACATGGCCTTCTCCCCTGTGTCTCTCTGCCCCCTCCTCTTCTTTATTTTAAAAGATTTATTTATTTATATATACAAAAACTGGGGTTTGGCCAGATGTGTGAGGGGTGAGAGGATTCACCAGAGACAGAGTGGGGAGCAGAACAGGTGGGCCTACTAAAATATACTGTTGAGGGGAACAGAGGGCAAGACAGGAGAGGTCTGCTGCTGCCATGTGAGTCAGTGCCCTGGTCAGGGATGGATTGAACTCTTGTTGCAGTGGCTGGCAACAGCTTGACCATGCTGTGTTCTTAATCCCTGCACCACCAGGGAAGCCCAAACTTCTCCTCTTCTTATAGAGACATCAGTCATTGGGTTTCAGATCCACCTTAATTCAGTATGCACTCAACTTAACTAGTTGTATCTGCAAAGACCCTGTTTCCACACAAGGCCATATTTTGAGATTCTGGGTAGATGTGGATTTGAGAGGGACACTGTTCAGCCAGACTTCCAAGCAAAGCAGTTGCCTTTTTTTTTTTTTTTTTTAAGATTTATTTATTTATTTATACAAGCACTGGGTACAGTCAGGAGCGCAGGAGGGTGAGAGAATTCACCAGAGCCGGAGCGGGGAACAGAACAGGCAGACGGACGATGTACACTGCTGAGGGGAGCAGCGGGCGGCAGGAGAGGTCTGCACTCCATGTGAGACCCTCGCCCGGCAGCCGGGGATCGAACTGGTGCTGCAGAGGGTGCAGCCAGCTTTGCAACCCAGTGCTCAACCACTGAGCCACCAGGGAGGCCCCCAAGCAAAGCAGTTTCTCCTACCCCCCTGCCTGGCCTGCTGGGTCAGTGTGGCTCAGAAGAAACCTCTGGGCTGACAACTGCAGAAGGGCTCACCATCACTTGTTTTCTAAGTTCTACAAAATATTCAGCTAAGGGGAACTCCCACTTGCAGCCTCAGTCGCGTCTGTGACCCCTTAGGTGCTAACCCTTGCAGTTCCATTCAATGGGGAAAGGCTGCCATCACTTGCTGTGCTGGTGACTGTGTGACCAGTGCTTTCACACCTATGGCTCAGAACATGGACTCTCAGCCAGGAGGAAAGGTAGCTGCCCTGAAACAGGTAGTGTCTGTCCACTGGGGAGGCCTCGGACATGGGGGTCTCCCCTCCCCTCTATGGTCCCTGGCAACCATCTGTAAAACAAAGAACCAGCCCTCGGATCTCAGACAGTCTGACCCGGATCTCCAGGACGGAGTCTCAGACTGAGACCATCCAGCCCCTGCAGTTGGAGAGGCAAGGGTCCCTGAGGGGCGGGACTCCTGAACAGATTCTAGTCACTCCCTCCTGTCCCTGTCACCAATGCAACAAGATACAGGGGCAATTCTGTCCCTCAAAGCCCACAGTGTTCAGTGACAGAGCAGGAAGCAAAGAAAAGATGGCCCTTCATGGGGAGGCAAATTTTTTTGTCCATTTATTTTTTTCCTACTTTCCGAGCCTTGGGACACATTTAGCGCATACACACCCCACACAGTACATAAAGGGCATGGTGATGTATTTGCAAACACTTCCATATACTATTTATTTTACCTTCTGAAATATCATTTCTGTCTGGGAAAGATATTGGGTATGGTCGGCTTTTATGCTCTCGGCACTTTCCCCCCTAACAAAACCCTTCCCTATAAATCTGCAATCCACAGTTTGACTTCAGAAAACACTTTAATAGTTCCCAACTCCAATATTTTCCTTGGCAATAAATTTTCATGTCAAGAACACTGAAGTGCTGAGGCTTGATTTCATCCAAGAGAACTCATCAATACCATGCCAGTGGGTTGGGACTTCATCTCCTCCCACTCCACTGGGGAGATGCAGGGGAATGGGAGACACGTTGCAAGAAGAGAGACCCACAAGTGCCTCCCATCACTGCCACCCCTAGAACAAAGCAGAACCTGCCACCTGGAAAGAGGAGCTACATACTTGATGTGGACTTAAGTCCTTCATTCTACCAGAGAAGCTACATACTTGATGTGGACTTAAGTGAAAACACACTTAAGTCCCTGTCCATGATACTTATTCTATGCCCAAGAGTGCCCAGCCTTGGACCACATGTCATGTTCATGCATGACCCCATAAGTCGCTTCCATGCCCAATTCAAGTCCTTCTTAAAGCAGTACTCAATCCCATCCTTACACTGATAAAGCAACTCTAACCTGGCAGAGTACACCAGCAAGATGGATATTTGAAAATTTCAAAGAGGAGTACATCATACATTACATGGAAAACATCTTTTAAATCTTTCTTCGACATCTCTTAGACCATAAGTTTTCCTCATTTCTCTCATCTCCCCCTACTTTTCTTACCAAGAACAATCGCACAGCTTTCTCATCTCCTCTCAACCCCATCAACAAGAAAAGGTATTGGGAAGGAGTGGAGGTTAGAAATAACCATCCATGTAGTAACATAACAAAACACTGTACGGTTGTGCTGTTTTCCCATTTGCTTGCTTGTGTCCATCTTGATGGGTAAACTGAGGCTCAGCCTGAATGAAGTCGTGCAGCTGGAAATGTGGCAGGGGCAGAATCTGAGCCCACAGCCTGCAGGCCTACAAGGCTTACAAGGCCAACAAGGTGTTGACCTGGAAAAACACTCATCACCTTTCTCACTATACATCATTTTTGATGGTGGATTTTAGGTTTACCACTAGATTATACATCTGTAGTTTGGGTCAGGACACCCAGGAATAAAATTCTGCTGAACAAATTTCTAATGTAAACAAGATAGTAAACAAAAACAAAATGACCCAGGGAACACAACTGTGGTCACTTTCAAAGTTCCCCCCGCCACCTGAGTAGGGGGGTAGTACAAGGCCTAGGGCAGGACCAGGCCCCCAAATCTGGTGCCAGATGGAGACCACGCCTGCGCTCAGTTTCCACTCTGAGCTATTTGTCCATGAGGCAAGACTCCTGCCAGGAAGCAGCAGTGCCTGGGAGGAGGGGGCAGAGGATGTGACAGGAGACACAGAGCACCGAGGGAGAGCCGCCTGGTAAACAAGGCATCTGCTTGCAGCTCCCTGGGCACCCAGGCCGCCTCAGTGGCGCCAGTGACCAGCGTGAGCTCCTCCTGGGGCAGCCGGTTCAGCTCCTGTCACTGACAGCTGTCCCAGCTGCTCCTTCTCTACCCCAGGAAGAGGGCAGAGGACTCTAGGTGCAGCCACCATGCCCCCAGGGGGACCTGTGCAGAGGACCTGGGTGCAGGTTCTGACCCTTCTGAGAGAGGGACATTAAGGGCTCTCCCAAAGTGGGAGGCAGATGCCTCAGATTCATGCACAAAAAACAGCCCCACTCTTCAAGGAGGATCCATTCTGTTCTATTTCCCTATTTTACAAATAGGGAACAGGCTTAGAAAAATCAAGGGCCAGTCTAGGGTCAAACACCCACTTTTCTTTAAACACCTGCTCTCTGCAATGCATTTGCATTTCAAGAAGGAA